>NW_028318026.1:1538333-1846000 GCF_062004578.1 Staurois parvus | reverse complement strand
ATAATCTTGAGATCCTGCCTTCTCCCTTCTTTCAAATTGGTTTCCAGTGGCGGGCCGACAACACTACTCAGCTGCTATTCAAATGGCTGATGCCTCAAGTGTTGTCGGCACCTAAAGTATCAACAAATCATTACTCATTTACAAAATCTGTGCCAGTTTTGTCCATTGAGTTATTGTCTATTGAACATGTGTCGGTATTCTGAGCACCAACAATCTTCAGTGATATCAAGGCATACAGTGAACTCATATGCCTGGTATGAACTCATTGCTCTCTGCAGACAGGGACATGCATCCCTTCATGTTAATTCCTGTCTTCATCTCACTATTATAGGAAATCTCTGCTTACTATACACACAGGATCAGAACCACAGATAAAATGAAGGAAAAAGTATTTTAATGCACAATGTTGTTCAACGTGAAGGAATGTACAAGCAATTCTGGAGGTAGCATTGGGAACATTTTTAATCTGTTGCCTTTCCTTCTAATTTAAAGCACATGTAAACCCAATCACTAAAATCTCATATAAACTATTTTAACACAATTTTAAAAGTAATTTTCAAACGTTATAAATTATCATCTTTCAACAAAATAACACCTGCAGATCCTACCAGAAAGGTCCTTGGTCAGGCACTGCCTGTCATAGGGTAACAGCATTCTGTCTTTGTCTCACAACTGTACTCCTGCGTTGTGAACCTGTCACAAGGGTGACTACAAGTGGTCGTACCAACAAACACTATGCAGGCCTGGTCCATTGTTGTCCCCAACAGGAAACCTAGCCTATCAATTAGGTACAGCAGTTACTGGAATGGATGACAAAAGAGGCTGCAGAAGATAACACAACACTAGGATGAAAAAAAGAGTGAAAAAAGGGTGTAAACAGTGTATTAATAAAAAAGGGGAATTGCTGATGTCATACTGCCCAACATTGTGAAATGGGAAAATAGGGATGCATTTAGCACAACGTATATAGGCAAACAACGTGCCCCTACCATGCCTCCAGGAACACGGACCATGAGGATTAAGATACAAAAATGTTTAGTTTTAGCCAATATTTATCACTACCTTTCCTTTTGTTTGGCTTTTAAAACCAACAAACAGAACAACAGAAAGGTTATATAAAAGGTTTAGCAGTAAACCACTGCTGTTAGTTAATACATTTTCAAAAAGATTCTTAGAACAGGCCAAAAAGAGGGGCGGTTGAAAAGGAAAGAAGGGCAGAGGGAGTTGTTTCCAAAAGAGGGACGATTGGAAAGTATGATGAAAGCTTTAGCAAACTAAATGTCATTCAGCTGGGTTCCTTAAAGCCCAAGTTTAGTTTAAGAAAATACAATCCGCACAAGGGACATTCCCTACAATCACTTTGATATGTCCCTTGTGCTGCTGGCTGGTGCTTTGGTTGAAATCTTCTATCCTCTGATGCCCCCCCTACTGGAAGATTATAGCAACGAGGGTTGACAGAGCCAAATGGCCATCTATCAAGAGTGCCAACAATTATTTATGCCCTTTTTTTGTCCCCTGCTCCAAGTGATCTATGAATGGAGGACAGGCAGATGAATGAAAGGCCCGCCACCTCCACTGTTTTATTGTTTTCAAGCTATAGTCCACCTTCTATGCATGAAAGGGGAGGCATAGTTGGCACTCTTGATAAGTGCATATGACAAGTACCTCAGCTCTATTAATCCCTGCTGCATCAGAAGATCACGGCAGCAGGAGGGTGGGGGGGCCATTTGAGGACAGAAGATTTCAAATAAAGCAACAGCACAAGGGACACATCACACCGATTGTAAGTAATGTCCCTGCAGATTTCTTTTTTTATATTGTCTAAATTTAGGCTTTAACTGGTCTATTGCATGGCGTTTTTATATTTGTCCATATTTCCATTTACAGCATGATTTAACACGTACTCCATCTTCTGTGCCCACAACAAATGTTTCATTTGGTGTGCATGTGTTCTTAAAATACCCAGTCAGTCCAACAGAATGTGATTACATGGTATCTACATTTGTCTTTCCAAAGAAAAATTAAATGATAAAAACAGCCAAAACATTTATTGCTAACAGACAAAATTCTACAAGGCTTCACATGTTGGAGAAAAATACATGAGCAACAACTTAACGATTTCCTGTTTACATGTATCTTTCTAAAAGCGCACAAAACGCAAAAGAAAACCCTGCACCCTGTTCCATATTTATTCCCTGTTAGCTCCGCGATGACAAAGCTGCTTTTCAAGTCTGAGATTTCAGACCATTTCAGAGCAGCTTGGAGAGTTTCATCCTGGTTTCCATATATTTATTTACATGTCCATGCTGTACTTTCAAAACGTGACTTTTCTCAAGCGATTCTTTTGACTGGCAAAACCAAAAGCAGAAAAATCAAAAGGCTGTGTTAAGAGATAATATTATTGATTTTAGCTTGACTCCTGTGATACAATGCAATTTTGTGGAGAGAATGTAAACAATTTGCCACCTGCTTGCGGGTGTCACAGAAATAGCTACTATTTTGAAAAATAAATTGGCAATTTTACGCTAATGAGGCAGCTGCAGAGCGCACAAAAATCGGCTAGATGATAGGAGAATAAAAAGGTTTTGCAGATCCTTCGAATGATGAAAAAAGGTTAGTTAATCATGAAAGGCTTTAAACTGGGCAGCATGAAAACAGCCAAACACTACAGGAAAATATAAGGCCAGTGAAGAGATAGAGAGAACCAGACGCATTTTATATGATCAGCAAGCTAGAAAAGGATCATGTTACAAAAAAATCTTATGTATTTCTAAATGGACCTTTAACACTTTTTCAGTTGAATGCCTGTTTCAATGGATGAAAAAAACAGGGCCAATAGAAGTCACATTGCTCTTCTTTTTTCTATGAGTACCATTTTATCATACTATCAATTAAAGCAACTAGAAAAAAATGCAAGTAAAGCAGCTTGTTCACTGGTCATGTGATCACTCATCAACTGCAACCTGTAAAGATCGAGGGCCATTTAGGCCTCTTTAACACAGGGCATGACTCCGTTTGGATCAGCAGGGGATTTACTCACAGATCCCCTGCTGATTGGAGCAGAGCGGGTGGATGAAACATCCGTGTCTGCTCATTTTCTGCAGCATGGACACAGGCAAAGCCCCCTCTGCTCTATGTGCGGCCAGATGTAAATGGACTCCACTACACCCAACTGCCCTACAATTTTATCTGCCTAGTCAGATAGGGGCGAATCCCTTTCAGGTTTTCTTTTTTGGACCAGATTGGAAGTAGGCGAGCCTATAGGGATATATGGACCATCTGATCAGGTCCACCTGAAAAACTGACATGGGATCACCTATGTGAAAGAATCCTTATACTGTTGTGCGCATTCCTAGGAAATAATTTGCATATCTCATGGTTTTCCATAATAAAGTTGATTGGGCGAATTTAATAAAGCACTACCCTTTAAAATGGCCTGCGCCATTTCACAAATCCTTACCATGTGTTTTGGTCACTTTACTGACGTGCAGTCAAGTGCCACTTTTACAAAGTGAAGCGATTAATGCATCAAAATAAAAAATAATTACCTCCGGTTTGTAGGTGATGAAAACTGGAGGCAATTAAGGCCTACTCTAACCGTCCGTGTGTTGATTTCTGTGGGCGGATGTACGCAGGAGCTGTGGTTCCTGGGCAGGGAAATATGCCCAAATGATATGTCATACAGACCAAGACAGCCGTGCGCATGAGGCCTGCAGGGAATTTCAATGAAAACTGGAAAGTCTACTGGTTTATGACATTCTAAGTGCTGTAATGCAAAAAACTTCCCAGATAGCTAATATTGTTTCTGGATTTTAACTGAATTAGAAGCTTCTGTTAAAAACTGGTGGCTATTTTTTTTCTGGAAACGCCTTTAAAGGAAGTTAGGAAATAAAAAACATGATGGCTAGCTTTTCACTTTGACTGCAGTTTTGGTATTCTTTGAAAAATACAAATAGCACAAAAATGGAAAAGTCTGGATACAACTACTTTGTTCAACAGAAAAGTATGCCTATTGCAATACTGAAACATGTGTTATTATTTAACGTGAAAGAGGCCAACAGATTTCATGGGAGATAGCCGAATATTTTGTGGTGTGCTTTAGAAACGAACATTTTCTGTTACCAGTGTAACCTAACGCCACAAAATGCAAGGCCCGTGAAAAATGATTTATTTAGCAACACTGCTGATAATGGTTTCAACTAGCCATTTATCCCATAATGGAGACTGTCAACAATGAAAACACGACTGAACTGTATTTAGTTGTAACTAAGAGCCCTTTTTGGCTTTTGTCACAATCTGTGATCATCTACACACTCATGCTGTGACCGTCTCCTTTGCCGTACTCCACCCTTGTTAGCCAGCGCTGTCTGGACCAAATTATGATCCCAGCATATTGGCTGCAAGCCTTGCCATATGGGCTGTATTAAAATGTTGAATTTAAAACATGGAAAAAACATTGCTGCATTTATACAAAGATATTCTAAAATTTAGAGATAGATAGATAGATAGATAGATAGATAGATAGATAGATAGAAAGAAATAGAAGCAATGATTTCCCCCATCCTGTAGCTGCTTTTCATATTTGTACAATGTAGTCAAGGAATTTTAGAGCATTGCTACTTAAACCATAGCCATTACGCCATTTCACAGATAGATAGATAGATAGATAGATAGATAGATAGATAGATAGATAGATCTTGCTTGATAAAGTCGAACCCAAAACATAATTTCAAACCAAGTCCCCATAGCACAATTGGCATCTGATTTGTAGTAAATATTGCGAGCATGTCCTGATGGTGCAGTCGCAATTTCTGTTCTGGTATAAGATCTTGCTTCATGTCATGCAACAGCATTTCAGTTGGGTTGTGGTCTGTACTTAAAACTGGCATTCTAGAATATATATGTACTTCTATGTAAGTCATATGATTTTTTATTCCTTAAGGTAATTTTTCTGTTACACTACCCAACTTCCATTAAGTTTCAGGTGAATGCCACCGTGACATTTTCCCATAAAATTTCTTTATACTATATTAATATATTTCCTCCTCTGATAGCAAGCTGTCTAGTCCCCTAGATAAAGAAACGGTCCCAAAACAGTATGCTCTTTTCACTACACTTCACAGTTGAATTAAAGCTTTGATGTTGATGTGCAAGCTTTATTTTCCTACAAACTCAGCAATAGCGAGTTTGACAAAGTGTTACACTTTTATTTAATCTGCCCACAATACATTGTACTAGCAGTGCTGTGGAATGTTCAGGCAGGATTTTGCAAACTTGTTATTGTCTTCCCATGGATACCTTTCCTGCATGGTATTATTCTTAATATTACCAAAGGAAAATGTATCTAAGGTTTATAGGCACCCTAATGGGGGGCTTATCCCTAAGAAAGCCCACCACCTCCTAGGAGGAACCCAAACCTGCTCAATGATAAGTATTTTAGTGGTGTTCATTTCTATGTGAAGGTTGTTAGTCCTGAAATTAACCTGAATTAACCTAAATCTGAAGCACAGGATTACAAATCTCTGAACTCTAAATTTGGACTGGTTTGGCAATGGTAGACATAGAAGAAGAACAAGCTCCAACTTGTCTTTGCATGAAAAAAACATGTAAGCTACCCCACCACAACAAGGTTTAGTTAGCCATAAAAGATTCAAAATATTAATTTATTTCAATTAAATAACATGGATAAAATCATAGTGCAAAAATCAATGGTGGTGGATCAGATGTGCTAGGGCAGATACAAATTAAGGAAACAAAATTTCCTTTGCTGGACACTGGAAGGTAAGTGCAGGACAGATTTTCCTAAATTAACATGATAATATACCAAGTGCTTAAAACTAACATGGGGCACAGTCGTAAGAATAGGCAAAGACCAGCATTAGTAGAAGACCCTTTGTCACTGTTTTAAATGCCACAATGCATTATAGGTGACGGAGATTCACAAGGTTAGTTATAAGTTCGATTTTTTGATACATATGGGGTGTAGGACCAGTTTAAGGCCTCCTCTTTGCCTTGTTATACCATTTCTTTAATAGAATGGACACAAAATGTGAAAAAAATAGAGACCGCAGTTCATTAAATTGTCTATGGGAAATGCACGCTATGGATTTCAAATCAAACAAGTGTTATGTTTGATCCAGTACATGAAGAGTGAACGTTAACAGATACAGTATCTGTGCAAACCCAACAAAATTACAGTATTGGCTCAAACCAACATGAGACAATTTGGCCTAGATGTATGATACATGAATTATTCAAAGAGAGATAAAGGAAGCACAACGTCGTTTATTAAGCAATAATTGCCGCTAGAGAGTAGGTTGAGGATGGTAAGATTCCGCTTGGTTCTTGCTGTTATACTATAGGGTTGAGTAATAGGATTATATTTAAACCCTATGGGAAAAAGAAACAAATCCTTTTACTGTGTATCAATCCCTTAAATGCCTTTTACAAATAAAAATATATCTATACATTAAAAATCACACAGATGTGTTATGTTCATACTGCAACTGTAATCCTTTTAAAATACTTTCCATGGACATTTTACTGCCGAGCTGGAAAGTTTAGGTGTCATACACACAATACCAATTTGGAAGGACCAAATAAAATGGTGCCCTCATTTATTATGTTCAAAATTTGACAATGTGAACCACTTTTGTGGTTTTAAATGTTCTTAAAACTGCTAAAACTCTGGCCCACACAAACTAAAAATGTTCTGTGGTCTACATTAAAGCTGTTTAGATCCTGAAGCATAATTTTGTCTGCACCTGGGAGGTCCACTTTTATTCAGATATACAGATCTTCTAAGACTGAAACCCAGGATAATGTATGTGTTTTAGGGTAACTGGTATGATTGCTGCCTCTTTAATACCACTGACAGCTAAGACTTAGCAAAGAAATGAGGTGCCCATATTTTTGGGAGTGTATATCACATACGATGATTGTCTCCCATTGCAGCAAATTATAGTGGGCTAAGTTATACATGAATGTGCATCTATGACCCCTGCAGGACTACAGGTTTTGTGTTCCTGAAAGGCCAGTCTAACATGATGGGGCTGAGTAACCCATAACATCATATGGACCAAAAGTCAAGAGGTGGATATGCAATCTTAGTTTAAAGGCCAACAGTGAGGGTAAGGAAATAGATTACGTCAGGAGATCCAAATAAAGGACCTGGAAGTTATCCCGTATTCCAGGAAAAATAAACTGGTAATGCCCAAGTTCTGCTTTACCATGTGGCTATTCAATATTTCCAGTCTCCATCCCATCTGTTCTATGATTTTAAATTTAGATCTATGAGGATACCAAAAACAGTGTATTTCCACAAACAAAATACACCATAGTTACTTTATCTTACCAGTTTAGATATAAACAGTTCTTAGCAACGCTTCAGTATATGTGTAAATCATACAAGTGTTAAAACACACCAATGCTTTAAAAATTAACTGCTTATATTTCACACCAGTGAAAGCAAAGAGCTGTTCAAATTTCTGTGGTTTGGTTCCCCTTTCTTTGGCAGGGCGACAATGTTGAATAGCCTATAGTGAATTCACGACAGCGTTGTCACCCTCTCTCAGCCTCCAGGACTACAGCACTGTGTCACAACATGCCTTGAAGATGGGGGTCACCTTGTCAGCACGTTGACCTACTTTACTTCAATCATGGCTGGTCACGCCTAGTGGAAATGAGGCAGGAAGTCCTCTGCAACACCTCCTTCTGGCTCTGGTGTTTGAAGATTGTGCAACACCCTGTGATGACAATACTGGGGCAAAGAAGAGGATAGTGTGCCTCCAAGGGAAAGGTAAAACATTAAAAAAAAGAACTGGCATGGCTTTACAGGAGAAGTGTATGAGCACAAAACAAAATCTAGACTAAATACTTTACCATTCACATCATAAATCGCAGATAGCTCAGGTTCCCTGCCAGGACCACTTTATCTACTCTTCAGAGTTAAAGACCAGTTAGGTAGCCGGCAGTTTTGTAGATCTCATCAGATTCAGACACTGCTTGTAGAACAACGCAGCCTCTCAGATTCATGTTAAGTGGACAATTATTGACAGCAAACTTCACTTAAACATCTAGACAAGCAAGCAGTATTCCTAATGCAATCCTTTTTCCATTTTCCAGCCTGTGGTATGTTAACTCAGCAGAATGGACTCATTACCAGTTTCCAGTAAATGCAACCAAATTTTTTTTTTATTTATTTACATTTGCTCTATGAAGAGGAAATCCTCTGATATGTTATCTAAACAACCTGGAAGGAGAAATATTAACAAACAAAATGTGAACATTTCGGAAGTTCCTGTGTATAGTTATGGCATCTTAAAAATAACTAGAGTCGTATTTATTATGAAGATTGGTGTTGACTGCAGAGTGAGGGGAGTTTAGGATAAAGTTTTAAGTCATCTCTTGATCACACATACCTAC
Organism: Staurois parvus; assembly: GCF_062004578.1. Taxonomy (NCBI): domain Eukaryota; kingdom Metazoa; phylum Chordata; class Amphibia; order Anura; family Ranidae; genus Staurois; species Staurois parvus. Next base: position 1,837,576 of record NW_028318026.1, on the reverse strand, counting down.
CTTATGATCTGACATGTGATCATTGCCCTTTGGCTCTTTATAGTAAAGTGAAAGCTACATCTAAAGGTCAACTCCACCCAAAATATATATTTCCATCTTGTAAGTTTGCTAACAAGTTGTAATTCATGCTGTCAAATATGTTAAAGTCCAGGAGCAAGATATTCCTGGCAGAGTTTCCACTAACACTCAAACGTCACAGCTATCAGCCAAAAGATAGTGCCCAAGTCCCGAAAGGTTCCCCTCCCCTGGATTTCCCTTTGGAATAAACAAATACTCAGAATTCTGCAGCAAGAGTTACTCCTATTTTTATAGAAGAGAACAGACACACATAGTTCTGTAAGAAAATACTACCATCAAGTTTACAGAAAACTAGAAACTGATGAGTAATTCAAGCCAATAGCCTTTTAAGTGCACCTGTCATTTTAGCAATAAACTGTAAGTTGTAAAGCAGCAATGCAGAAGTTAGACAACGCTCCTTTTTCCTTCGAGTATAAAGGTTTGGTGTATTTTTGAAAGGTATTGTTAAGCAATGTACAATCTCAGCATGCTTTGGTTCAATGATGAAATAACTTCCATCTGCAGGAGCAGAAGTTACATCATCCCAGGCCAGCCAATCAAAAGAGCCAAAGATGCCAAGCTAAAAGACTAGATCATGAGAAGATGCTAACATCGGGGAAGGATTTTGAAGATGTGACACTGGAAGGAGGCGTGATTAGAGGGGATCTTAGTTATGCGTTAAAGCGGAACTTCACCCATAACGGGAATTTCTGCTTGTCTTCATCTCCCCCCCCCCCCATTGCCACATTTGGCACTTCATGGGGGAGGATGGAGTACATGGTTTTGACAGGTACCAGCTCCCACTTCCAGTCAGATGCACCGCCGCAATCTGAGCTGGAAGTTTGGCCCGCCCCCCTTCCCCCAAAGCCTTCTGGGATACTTCACAGATCCCAGGAGCCAGCAACCCATTCACAAAGCGTGGCACACTTTCCGCATGCGCAGTAGGGAACCAGCTGTCAAGCTACTAGGTTTCCCTTACTTAAGATGCTGGCCCCTGCACCCGAAGCTAATTGAAGAGTTGGCTCGGGTGATGACATCGCTGGATCCCTGGACAGGTAAGTGTCTTTATATTAAAAGTAAGCAGTTACAGTGATTGTAGCTGCTGACTTTTAATTTTTTGGGGGGAGGCCTGGAGTTCCTCTTTAAGTAATACCTTATATTGGCTAAGTTAAGCTTGCCATAGACTGGTAGTTTTTTTCATTCACCCATTGGGCTGAACAAAAAATACTAACAGATTCCTCCATCCACATAAACAAGGTAGATGGAGGAATAAATACCCCTCTCCGGGACAGAATACAATGATCAGTGCTGCAGCCGCTGATCGAAGAATGTTTTCCAACATTCTCCTTTGACAGACGTCAATCAAACAATTGTCTTCAGTCAAGTGGGAATGGCCACACACTGACCGAAACGTTGGTAGGTCCCTGCTTGAACTGGATTCATTTCTATCAGTCTAAGGCCAGCTTTAGGTTATTAAAGATGCAAGCTTTCAGGACATTCCTCATGACCCTTCCCCAGGCTTTACACAGTTCTCAATTGTATCCACACCTTCACAGTGTTACCTCTACTATATACATTACAGTTGACGTTTAACACTAGCCAATGCTAGCCAGAGGCTCTTGAATGATATTAATGTCTGGTGCAGTCACACAAAAACCACATAACAGACTCACAGAGCATGGGGTACATTTATCACAACAGACAACCTGCGACAGACTAGAAAGAGTTACAAATACAGCTCATACCGAGTGAATAGGCCATTTCTGCCATGTGCTTTGTTGTATTCACATCTGTTCATTAAAAAGCAAGGACAACCTTGTACTCCTCAATGGTGCCTCATATAAGCTATAATTGAAAGATTTCCTGACATGTATTGAATATGAAAGCGAGTGATAGGCACATGCAGAATTTTCTGAAGGTCTGGTTTCTCATTTCTGTATGATCAGATCCTCCATGCATCTCCATCATAAGAGCAATAAAAGATCATATAAGACTGATGCTCCCTGCTCACCTTTTTGGTTAAAGAAGTCTGTCTTTCAAAGTAAAAAGAATGAATATCAAAGGAAAAAATCCACCCAAAAATGTGTCAAATCACCAGCCAGGTTTTCAGAGACCCCAAAGACAAGAGTTCTTTTCAGTAACATGAGTCGCCATTATTTCCCACAAAGCCACAACAAAGGAATCACTCTCTTGCAGGTGGACCATTTATTTGTACAATATAAACAATCCATTGGGACAGTGTGACACCACCATTTGGTTTTGTAACAACAGGCACAGTCAGAAAGAACTGAAAATCCTGGAGGAAACCTTGGTACTGGAGACCACCAAAAAAACGCTATGTTGGCATATTATACAACCTTCTACTTGCCAGCCACTACACAAGACAAATCTTGACATATACACGTAAAAAAAAAACAGTTGTCTATTACATAAATATATACTTTTTTCCTGTCCAGTTATTGTACACTGATTTCACCTAACATACACAGTTATGTATGCAGTTTTTTCAGCGGGAACGCAGTTTCGGCATCTCCAACACTGAATGTAATGGAAAGGGGGTGTGCTGGAGGGGATCTATTTTTTAAGGAGGTCTATTGTTGCTGGGGAGGTCTACTGTTGCTGGTAGAGGATCTATTGTTGCTGGGGTGGGTCTTATGTTGCTGGGGGGGTCAATTGTTACAGGGAGGGATATATTGTTGAGGAAGTTGTCTATTTTTTCTGGCCTCTGGAGGGTCTATTGAAGCTGGCTATGGGGAAATCTCTTTTTGCTGCTGGGGGTCCATTGTTGCCATCAATAACAAATTCCACACAAATTACTTAGCCCTGCAAAATGATACTTGGTTCTATATTTTCTTAAAGCATGGCACTAGGGGGTGGAACCAATAAATGATGCTTGGAGGTTGGTAGGAGTGGAGACTGGAGTTCCTGCACCTATTTTCTGAGAAAAAAAAAAAATATATATATATATATATATCTTCTGTGACCTATTCTCTCTGCACTTCAGTTAAACAATACACCTTGGTCACTGGGAACAACAGTGGACTGATATTAGTCAAACCAGATTCAGGCACTTAAACTAGCTGCATCTAAAAACACATTAATGCAGGTCGCTACAACATGCGGCAACGTAGCTGTCCTACTGTTGTGTGTTGTGGTGCCACTGATGGTGAATGGCACCACAACACACTGTAGTGCAGAAGTCACAAAGGAAAAAGGGTCATGTCCATTGACCTGCAGAGGAGTGTTAGCCATAGAGAATTGTGTAAGATCTAAATGGGCCCTATTTTCTTTTTTTTAATGAATACATAGCAAGAATAAATTGTTTTATGGGCAGCACAGTGGATAAATTGTTAGCACTTCCACCTGGCAGTACTAGGGTCATTGGTTCGAATCCCAATCATGGCACCACCTGCCTGAGTGGGTTTCCTCTGGGTACACCAGTTTCCTCCCACACTCCAAAGACATGCTGGTAGGTTATTTGGATCCTGTCTAAATTGGACCTAGTATGTGTATGTATGAATGTAAGTTAGGGAACTTAGATTGTACACCCCTTGAGGGTTAGGGGCTGGTGTGAATATATAATATATATGTAAAGCACTGTGTAAATTGATGGTGCTATAGAAGTACCTGTAATAAATAATAATATCTAACCAGAGCTAGTTGTACAGTATATCCTATGATGAAAACATTTACATCTACATAATGTATGCAAACACTTTTCAGATGGATTTAACGCTAACCAAATGTTTGTGCATGTTTAATTGTTATCTTGAAAGGATTTTTATTCACGTCCAGTTTGAGGCAGTGCAGAACTACACAGCATCAGATAAAAAGCAGCACTATCAGCCAAAAAAGCAAGACCCACATGCATATGTTTACACACACCGGACTATGCCTGGCCGCTGATTGGACTTCCTCTCTGGAATTTAGAACGGCTTATTACTGTGGCAAAGAGATATGAACTGATTTGGGCACAAGGTGTTGATTCCAGAACAGAGCAGGAATTCCTCATTTAAATAAACAGTTCTCTTTCCTCCAGGGAGATGAGCGTGTTGTGATTCCTTAAACATCTGCTTGGCAAACAATCTTCTCATCTTAATCCATAGATGCCAACGTGGCTTGGAATGAGATCTGATTCAATTGGCAGACAGCAGGAAGAGTCAATAGACAGGAGGATCTCAAATGCTTTTTTTTTTTTCAATAAATATTATCTGCCGGATTAAACCTACCAGAGTGATTCCTTCAATTAAATTACCGTTCTCCTTTGTGCTTGACTTTAGTATGTGGCTAATGACACAGACAGATGATAGATTTAAAGAGAACCTGTTGCCAAGGTTGTTACATATTTGCCTTGTCCAAAACCAGACACCTGTGTGAAAATTTCTGGGATTCCATGTTAATTTAGGAGGACACTTCCCTGAGACAGGAAAAATGGCAGTGTGCTATGAATACCACCTGCCACATACAGTGGTTGGACAGAAGAATGAAAACACTACATGATTTGCAGGTGTGAAAGTGCGACATGTTCTGCGTTTAAAGCACAAGTGATGTAACACTTTTGCATGTGCTGTGTGATGAGACACCTAGCTAACAGGTGGGAAGCCTCACTTTCGTCATTCACTGTGTGTGCTGCTAGTAATATATAGTTGTGTCAGAGCTTACTGAGTTTCAAAGGGGGAAAAGTGTTGGTGCCCACTCAGCTGGTGCCTCTGTGACTGAAGTTGCCAATTTATTTGTCATGTGAGCTTCAGTATCAAAGGTTATGACGGCATATACAATTTCCGGTAAAACGTCGTCCAATGAGCATAAGCACGGTCAACTGACCAAAAGAGACAAAAAGGACATTGCAAAGGATTGTGACCCGGAATAAGGAAACAACTACTGCAAAAGTGACTGCAGAGCTCAATCTCAGTCTTAATGAGACTGAGCTCTACATTGGATATATATTGGACATACACTATATTGCCAAAGGTATTGGGATGCCTGCCTTTACACACACATGAACTTTAATGGCATCCCAGTCTTAGTCTGTAGGGTTCAATATTGAGTTGGCCCACCCTTTACAGCTATAACAGCTTCGACTCTTCTGGGAAGGCTGTCCACAAGCTTTAGGAGTGTGTCTATGGGAAGATTTGACCATTCTTCCAGAAGCACATTTGTGAGGTCAGGCACTGATGTCGGACGAGAAAGCCTGGCTTGCAGTCTCCGCTCTACTTCATCCAAAAGGTGTTCTATGGGGTTGAGGTCAGGACTCGGTGCAGGCCAGTCAAGTTCCTCCACCTCTAACTCACTCATCCATGTCTTTATGGACCTTGCTTTGTGTACTGGTGCGCAGTCATGTTGGAACAGGAAGGGGCCATCCCCAAACTGTTCCCACAAAGTTGGGAGCATGAAATTGTCCAAAATGTCCTGGTATGCTGGCACCTTAAGAGTTTCCTTCACTGCAAAGCCAAACCCCTGAAAAGCAACCGCACACCATAATTTCCCCTCCACCAAACTTTACATTAGGAACAATGCAGGCAGGCAAGTACTGTTCTCCTGGCAACCGCCAAGCCCAGACATGTCCATCGGATTGCCAGACAGAGAAGCGTCATTTGTCACTCCAAAGAACACGTCTCCACTGCTCTAGAGTCCAGTGGCAGCGTGCTTTACACCACTGCATCCGATGCTCTGCATTGCACTTGGTGATGTAAGGCTTGGATGCAGTTGCTTGGCCATGGAAACCTATTCCATGAAGCTCTCTACGCACTGTTGTTGTGCTAATCTGAAGGTCTTTAGCTATTGACTCTGCAGACAGTTGGTGACTTCTGTGCACTGTGCATTTCAGCATGCACTGACCCCACTCTGCCATTTTACATGGCCTACCACTTTGTGGCAGATTTGCTGTTATTCCCAGTTGCTTCCACCACTAACAGTTGACTGTGGAATATTTAGTAGAAAGGAAATTTCATGGCTGGACTTATTGGACAAAGTACCTTGGTATGACACAGTGGAGTTGGTTTACTATTTGAAAACTAAAGGAAAGGTGACCTTGCAAAAATGAATATTCAATTTGCTTATAAATAAGGCAAGACTGTGTTGCATTGGGTGATTGGATTTAAAAAAAAAAAAATAATGTGCCAAAAGAAAAACAATTACTTGATTGTGATTGGATGATTGAAGTAAGCATAGCCATATTCACCAAGCTAAGTGTACATTTACTTTGTTTTAATTAATCAAACCTATAATCTACAGGGCTAGTGTATTACAGTTGCCAAAACCTATCTTTACAGAATATATAAGCCCAACATTTCATATTCCTGATATGTGCCTGCTGTACCATATATCTGTATGAAAAAGTATCCTGTTGTCTTTACTTTGCTTCTTTTGTGTGAAATACCTGGTGTCCCTGCCAGTCCCTCTACTTTCCTATTAAAAACTGACTACACTAGGCACAAGAGCACAGTGTGGTCAGTTTTCTAGCTGTGCTGGGAACTCAATCTGCCCTCCTCCAATGATCAGACTTCTGCTGACATGGCTCCCCAGCCATTCACAGGGAAGTTCAGTGTGATACTACTTCTCATCTCCTTGTTCTCTGAGCTCTTTATGCAGCTGAGAAAAGAGAGTATGTGATCACTTATAAAAAGGTATTTAACATGTTTTTACCTTGCATTTCTATTTTAAACCGAGTGGGTGGGTTTACAAGGTGAAGGTTCACATATACTTTAAAATGTGACAATTTCACCTTGGATAGTAAAAAGCACAATTATCATATTGTAGTAAACTGGATTCGTACATACTGCACTTTCTTCATCAAAAGATGTACCTTCAGTTAAGTGAAACAAAAGATATACACAAAAACCATTATTGTGCACATATAACAGAAAACCAACATCAAAGCTTCAAAGTCCCTTCCTGCCATATATATCAGTTAGAAAGCTTAATGATCCAATATGATGACTGTTATCGACAAAAGACAAAAACAGCCTCTAATGCACTCTCTCTCTCTCTCTCTCTCTCTCTTTCTCTCTAAATGGGAGCGATTGCCAATGACTGAATTGTTTTTAGGGCTGTTTAGAATCCTGATCACTCTCGAGGTCAGTCCACCACAATTTGACAAAAGCTATTAAAAACTAAGATTTCCTGGAAATAAACTTTAATTGTCTGATGACTGCACAGCCAGTGTGCGAGAGGGGATAGAGGAATTTAATAGACTTTGTTCAGACAGAAGTGATTTCAGTGATATCAACTTTATTGGAGATATTGAGCTTATTATAGAACTGGTGGACTCTATTATCAGTGTGAATTAAATTACAACTGAAATAAGGAACTTGTCTCAAGATAAAAGATGAACAAGAGCAGGGATGGTGATAGAAAAGATTACCTGCCCTGCTGAACTTAACATTTTTATTTCTCACTACAACTGTAATATAGTGTACTCCTGTTCTCCAACTAGCTTTAGGACACAAGACCAATGGCCAAATTTAATGTTGCTTGTTACTATATAATATATAAAACTATACATTGTATTCTGCGTACTGGTTTAAGCATAAGCCCCCAGTCACATAGGGTGCGATTTGGCATGTGATTTGCATGCCAGGTGACTTGCAAATCGTATGCCAAATCGCACCCTATTGTCCACTTTTAGAGCGGTCATAACGCTGTGTTTATGACTTGCCGCACCGATTCTATAGTAGTGCATGCACTACTTTTGTTGCGATTTGCATAGACATCTATGTCAGATGTCTTGCAAATCACAAGGAATTCAGCAGGTCACCCGATTTTGAAATCATGCAACTTCACTGTAAGTCGCACGATTTCAAAATTGGCTTTGATGTGACCGGGGTGTAATAGCAATTAAAATCCCAACACTGGATGAAATACCATTATTCAGTTTACACCTAAATATATCCTCATGCACAAAAATGAACTTTACATTGGCAAGCACTGGTTCAAAATGGGTGGTAAGATGAGACCATTGCCTATAAGTACCCAAAAAAACCTACAGAACACAGTTAAAGAATCAAAACTGAAATGTCAATGACTGGCTAGAGATCAGTGGGCTGACACAGCTTCCAACTGTTCATATCCATACAAAACGCCAATCAGGGGCTCTGCCCAGTGGATTGAAACAGTTATAGTTATGGTAATTTCTATAGCAAGGAACTCACAAGTGGTGTTCTTTCAATGGGGATCTGGAAATCAAAAGAAACTGCCAGTTGTTTTTATCCTATGACATCTACCCAACTCTAACAGCCCATATTTGAGCGAACCTGGACTTAATGCCAACGATCTACTAGAAGGACAGAAATCACTCTCTCCCAGGAGTGTTTAGCTTGTAAGTGTGTATCTTCAAATCTGAGGCATTTGTTGCCAGAACCAAATTTTCATATTGTATGGGCCATAGTGCATGTAGAATGGTCTCATACTGAAGAGCTGGTGTTGTTATTAGGCAATCACATTTGCAATGCAAGTGGCCATAGACCTCAGTCAAAGAGTGAAATCAACATTGTCTGTGGATTAGTATCTACACATTGCCTTTCACAAATTCAGTTCACATGGCTATGTTTTATTAACCTTTCTTGCTGTAATGAGCATAGCCCTTAATGAGCTTTGTTTTGTTTTCTGCTCTAATTACTCAATCACCTTTAACACATTCATTTTCATACAGATTCTTACCTACATAACCATAGACGATAACCAACAATTTTAAGGAAAAAATTTAAAATTATGACATTGTAAAGTAGAAAACACCTAACCTTCAATAAGTGAGGTGCTTTTTACTTTTTTGCTATTTTCGGGGAACAACGTTGTAATATGCCCACTGAGTTTCTTACATTTCTTACAACATTGTCAGGTGTTTCTGTGATTATTAGTGGCTACCTCCACTGACTGTACTCCCGATCTTCCTGGCATGGTAAGAATGATGTGGGTGGAGGTGACTGTACTCCCGATCTTCCTGGCATGGTAACAATGATGTGGGTGGAGGTGACTGTACTCCCGATCTCCCTGGCATGGTAAGAATAACGTGAGTGGAAGTGACTGTACTCCCAATCTCCCTGGCATGGTAAGAATAACGTGGGTGGAGGTGACTGTACTCCCGATCTCCCTGGCATGGTAAGAATAATGTGGGTGGAGGTGACTGTACTCCCAATCTCCCTGGCATGGTAAGAATGATGTGGGTGGAGGTGACTGTACTCCCGATCTCCCGGGCATGGTAAGAAAATCATGGGTGGAGGTGACTGTACTCCCGATCTCCCTGGCATGGTAAGAACAATGTGGGTGGAGATGATTGTACTCCCGATCTCCCTGGCATGGAAAGAATGATGTGGGTGAAGGTGACTGTACTCCTGATTTTCCTGGCATGGCAAAAATGACATGGCGGAAGTGACTGTACATCCGATCTCCCTGACATGGCAACAGTGAAGTGGGTAGAGGTGACTGTACTCCAGATCTCCCTGGCATGGCAAGAGTGATGTGGGTGAAGGGGACTGTACTCCCCATCTTCCTAGCATGGTAAGAGTAACATGGATGGAAGTGACTTTACTCCCAATCTCCTTGGCATGGCAAGAATGATGTGGGTGGAGGTGACTGTATTCCCGATCTTCTTGGCATGGCAAGAGTAATGTGGGTGGAGGTGGTTGTGCACCAGATCTCCCTGGCATGGCAAGAGTGACAAGGGATGGAGGTGACTGTACTCTCTATCTCCCTGACATGGCAAGGATGACATGGGTGGAAGTGACTGTATGCCTATTCTCCCTGGCATGGTATAAGTGACGTGGGTGGAGATGACTGTACTCCTGATCCCCTTGGCATGGCAAGTGTGACATGGACAGAGGTGATTGCCATTGCTACTCTACTCCCACAACCCTAGCTCCACAAACTTCACAGCAGAACTTAGCAGTTACATGACTGCAACCAAATTTGCTGAAACAATTTAGGGATTTTCTACAGAAAAAAAAAACTGTTCATAGTGACATTATTATTAAGTTCATTTTAAAATTATTTTTTACAGATGCTCCAGAGTCTGTTCCAATGTTTCAAAAAACACAAGCCTTCCAGCTCTGATATTAACCGGATTGTCTAAAGCTGAATTGCAGAGCTCCTGAACAGTTTTTAGCCTATTACTGAAAGCACTTCAACAATTGGCAGCAATGAAGCCTGATTCAAAATATTGATGGCAAAAAGATCCTTAGACTGCAACATAACCGAGATGCATGTATTACCCAAACATTCAATTACCAAGATAACTGGTAGTTAAGTGTCCGCACTCATTAGAAGTCTTCACTTTTTTAGGCAAAGAATTACGGGCAAAAAATAAGCAATTTTGAAAACAAAAGTGGTCTTGAAAACAGGCAATAAATGCCAATTCAATTTTCAGCAGGCAGTAAAGTTGTTCAGAGTTTTCAATAAACAATGTACCATTATAATACAGCAGAAAAATGCCTCTATGATATATAGCTGGACTAAATGGAAAATACGGACACGCTATTAAAAAAAAAAAGTAAAAGAAGAAAAAGGGGGTCTGGCTGTGGGCTGATGGATCATTTCTTCAGGGACCATCTTAAACTTATGTGCAAGTGTTTTGAAAATCTCACATGATGTAGCCATGTGTTAGAAATTACAGTCAGTTAAGTTCTCTGCTAAAAAAATATGTGGGTAATTTATGAAATGCACTCCGTGATGGAGATGTCTTAAGTAAAACCAGATTCTAAAAACAAATCCATTTTTGAAACATGAACTTTGAAAAAGGAACAGATCCAAGCACATCTGGCCAGCAGGAGCCTGGAAAGGGGTGGTCTGACCCAATGCCAGGACATCTTCTAAGGAAGATTATTATTGCTGGCCGATGTTGACTGATAACCGACTGTCCTTTTATGGAAACAGAATCCAACTGAGCCACAGGCAATGCAGACATGTTTTGTAGGCCAGCATCTGTTCCTTCCTACTACTAAGCCAAAGCTATTCGACCTGGATCGTTTCTAGATGATGCTTGCAAAGTAAACATGAATGATTTATCAAATGTTTCTAGCTGCAGTCTACATTATTGACATCTCGTATCAATGTATGTATTCACGATCAAAGGGTACCTGTCTCCCACATACAGCCTTAACCCCAACGATTCTCTAGGAACCTATTAAACAGTGCTACAATACATAGGCAATAGAGGTAATTGGCTGTCAACCCAAAAAAAGTCCTTTTTTTTTTTTTTTTTTTTTTTTTTTTTTTTGAGCACAGCATGTAGACCATATGTATCTATTAATATGGTGTACACTCTAGATGTATGTTGGAGTTTAAATAACTTTGCATTACAATGCAACAATAATCTACAGAGAATTACCATGTACTGCAGTAACGCATGTTGTAACTCATATCATACGTCAAGTGTTGATGTCAACAAGTCTTAAAAGAATCTGCAGTACGCTGAAGAGGTTACGCTTGTGCTCTAACATCCAGTAAGTCTGCTCACTGTGTTAGACTGACTGCACTGTGCAAAGCAATAGAGCAAATACCTGCAATTTTAAAATAATATCCTCATCTTCTGTTTAACTGGAATTATTTAAGTATAAATAAACAGTTCTAACGCACAGTTATTGTTACATCATCATCAATAATCATGTTTTAACTAGTCATGGTAGAAATATGTCCCTATGCAAAATGCTAGTTCTCTGGCTGTCATGGTGATGCTTTAGTTTCCACACTTCCCAAGCCACTGACCCAGGGCTAGTACAGAGAACTCTGACCTTTCTCTGACGTCTGTTTACTACATTCTAGTTCCAGGTCTATAACTCAGAGGTACTGAAGTTATATACTGCCAGGTAAAGTCACAAGTTAGTCAGCGATGGCATCCCTCACATTCTTCCACTGACACCAAAAGTGGGGCAGTATTCCTTCCACTGATACCAACAATAGGACACTATTCCTGCCACTGACACCAACATTGGGGCACTATTTCTCCCATTAACACCAAAGATGAGGTGCCATTCCTCCCACTGACACCAACATTGGGGCACTATTTCTCCCATTAACACCAAAGATGAGGTGCTATTCCTCCCACTGACACCAACATTGGGGCACTATTTCTCCCATTAACACCAAAGATGAGGTGCTATTCCTCCCACTGACACCAACGATTGGGCACTATTCCTAACACTGATGGGGAATTTTCGACTTCCACTGACCACAGTCCAGCCCCCTTAAAGCCTGAAGGACAGTAAACTGGTGCTTTGCTTAGAAAGTTTATAGACCCCTATTTTACATCAAAGTAAAAGGAGTTAAGGAAATGCGAAAGATGAGTGGTCATTATGGGAAGGAACTCTGCTTGTTTTCTCACATTCACAAATCCATCCGCCATTATTACAGCCCTGCGTTTTCTGTATGGAACAGTAAAAATAGACATAAATACGTCTGGAACCTTAAGACGGTTGTCAATGTAGTAATTCTATTTTTCACTGGAAACTATGATTGCTTTTTTTATATATATATTTCATCATAAGGAACATATGAAAGATAGAGCCTTTCACCTGAAATGCCATTGTCGCATGAATTAACTTTCATTAATTCAGGGACTTCAATTAGCATATGAAATATACTTTCAAAGACCCGTGAAAGCACTGGCTGGCTTACAGTAAACCAAGGCAGGCATACACGTTAAAACAGCTTGTTTTCTGTTTGATACCTCACATATGCTTAAAAACCTATTCACTTAATGGCTGTCTGCGAATCGCACACAGGAATAATAAACGGCCATTGAACAGTATCCCTAGTAGAGAAATGTAATGGGGAATTACTGCTTATCAATGCAATGCATTCAATACTTTCACATTTTGAACCAACGAATCAAATATGATCTATACAGCGCTCCATAATAAATAATAAATTATGTGTACATTTTAAAGTGGACCTGAACTCAAAAAGTGAAGATCTGCTAGCTTATGGGGAATATCTAGAGAAGGTAATAGTGTGTATGCAGTACCATGAAAATTCTAACTTTCATCTTGAATTCTTTCTAAAAATAGTAGAGCACTTTTTGGGTCTAGGAACTACTGTCTAGGCACAGGACATAGTTCAGCAATGGGCAAACTACGGCCCGGCGGACCTTTTAATCCGGCCCGCGGAGCGTGATGTGAGGCTGTCAGGATGTGTGTAGGCGGGGCAGCGTGACGAACGTGAGGGGAGCTAGGCTCCTCTCACAGTCCGCCCTGAAGACCGGAATGGCGCGGGAACACGGCGAGAAGAATGCGCGGAGCAAAGGTAAGTAAATTGACACAGGGGGGACTTACTATAGGGGGGATGAATTACTATATGGGGGATGAATTACTATGGGGGATGAATTACTATATGGGGGATGAATTACTATGGGGGATGAATTACTATGGGGGATGAATTACTATATGGGGGGATGAATTACTATGGGGGATGAATTACTATGGGGGATGAATTACTATATGGGGGATGAATTACTATGGGGGATGAATTACTATATGGGGGATGAATTACTATGGGGGATGAATTACTATGGGGGATGAATTACTATATGGGGGATGAATTACTATGGGGGATGAATTACTATATGGGGGATGAATTACTATGGGGGATGAATTACTATGGGGGATGAATTACTATATGGGGGATGAATTACTATATGGGGGATGAATTACTATGGGGGATGAATTACTATATGGGGGATGAATTACTATATGGGGGATGAATTACTATAGGGGGGATAAATTACTATATGGGGGATGAATTACTATGGGGGATGAATTACTATATGGGGGATGAATTACTATGGGGGATGAATTACTATGGGGGATGAATTACTATATGGGGGATGAATTACTATGGGGGATGAATTACTCTATGGGGGATGAATTACTATGGGGGATGAATTACTATATGGGGGATGAATTACTATATGGGGGATGAATTACTATAGGGGGGATGAATTACTATATGGGGGATGAATTACTATGGGGGATGAATTACTATGGGGGATGAATTACTATATGGGGGATGAATTACTATGGGGGATGAATTACTATATGGGGGATGAATTACTATGGGGGATGAATTACTATATGGGGGATGAATTACTATGGGGGATGAATTACTATATGGGGGATGAATTACTATATGGGGGATTAATTACTATGCTTACTATGGGGGAATATTACTATACCTACTATGGATGACACATACACATCATTCATCTACTCTTGGTCCGGCCCCCGGGTCCAATATATGAACCCATTGCGGCCCTCAAGTCAAAAAGTTTGCCCACCCCTGACATAGTTTGTGCCTCGTAACTGTATATCTGTAGTGTGAGGTTAAGGTACTGCTACCTGTGACTGCTAATCTCAGAAGATTTTGGGTAACATTTGGTGATGTTCCTACCATCCTGCTCACTGTTTTACTTGCTGAAGAGAAAGCTGTACTTGAGGACCTGCAGTGCACGAATAACCCTGCTCTTGCTTCATTCATTATGTAGATATAGGATTTCTGTACTCTCCTATTGCTTTTTAATCATTACCCAACCAGTCATCAGTAGGTAACAATGAAAAAGCAAAGTCCTGCCATGGACCAAGATGGCCCTACCCAAAAACAGTACAAAATAAAGGCACATGAGGAAGGATCAGCTGTAGGGAGCCTATACTGGTGACTAGACCTTTGCCCTCTACTTGTCTCTTGGGTAGAGCTTCCACAGTACAGATCCTCTTTAAGGACCAGTTCACACTACATGTGTTTCAGTGTACTTTTTTTCTGCATCCAAAATGCACAGAAAGTAGGTTATATGGTTATCAATGTCATAGTTTACATCAGTGCTTGCAGTTCCAGTGTGTTCCAATTGTACAAAAAAAAAAAGTAGAACACGCTGCATTTTCCTGCACAGAACTGTAGTGGAATGGGGTAAAATGCATCCAAAACACACCAGAACTCACTGAAGTGCTGTAAAACATACCAAAAATGCACTGGAACACACATGTCCCTATTTAAATTGAAGAAAAAGAGTGGGAAAAAAATTAACTGGAAAGAATCAAAAACGCACTGGAATGCGTCATAAATAATATGTTTGGCATGACCATGTTTCACCAATGGGCATCAGAAATCAATTAATAGTCCCATTACTGTCTTTTACTTTATTGTAATAAAAATACTGACATGACACCAAATTAGTATCCTGACAATAAGTCGCTTCACTATTTTGGACCATGACCATATATGCACAGGTCTGGTCACCAGATCGCTATTTTAACTCTTCCTTGAACAGTAACCAAAGCAGGCTAATTGTATTAAGACATCCCTTATTAAGATCCCATTTCACTGCCAAGCAGTATTTCAAATATGCAGAACACATGGAGAGAACAATGGAGTGCAAGACACGAGTCTTATGGAGAATATGGACTTCTTTGCATGTGACAGTGAAGTGAGAGTGTCAGTTCTGCTTTACTGCTTCAAAAAATGTCAGTTTTTAGCAACATATTCAAAATAAAAACATATTTGGGCCATAGTTAAATAATGGATTAATCTGTGTAAAAAGGCCTGAAAACCCAACCCTCATGATTCCTGACCCTACAGCTCCTCTCTGTCATATACAAAGCTGTTTCAGTCCTTTTCCTTTGGGAGAGTGCATGTGATCAGCACAGGGCCAATCATCGCTGTCCAGACAGAGGATCAGGGGTTATGTAGCCTCATAGGACAGCCAGAGCAGAAGGAAAACTCCTCCTACAAGCTTTAACCAGTGCCCTGCTGAAGTCACAAGACAACTCTAACTGCTGATGAGAAAAGGTATTTAGCAGTTTATATTTACTAAAATAATTGCATTTCCATGTTAGGTGTACTGTGGGAGACCAGATATAGTGAATGCAGGGTCCTGGGTTTAGTAACACTTTAATAAGACACAACTAGTGTAGGTACCTGAATTTGACTTTGCATCACCCTCTTGCAATCCCCTATACCCAGGGAGGGGTCAGGCTATGTGCCAATCAGGTATGCTGCATGCTATTGTGCTGACAGGGATCATGCTGATAGGGGAATAGAGCAGAGTGAGCAGAAACGTGACCTTATCAGTCTGCTACTGCTTTTTTACTGTTGCGCTGCACTCGGATTGCATGTGAATAGCACAGGAAGGCATGGTGCATTCCTGTACAATTCAGGATGTGAACCAGCCTACAGCTGACCCCTTGAAACAAAATGTTTAATATAAATATAGTCCTCAATAAACACAAAGAATATACATTCACTTTGCACCAAATGCCTTTACAATCCCAGACAATGACTTGTAAAAGTAGTCGTGACATCAGGACTATGCTGGACATAACCCATGTAGTGGACAGAGCTGTGGGAGGGACTCAGCAGGTCTGCCCACTATGCACTGCCTGCAGAAAACTACAAGAGGGGGTGGAGACAAGACCAGTCACCCTGTACCAGGAGAGAGAGCAGCAGTGACCAGTCTTTATTACAGGAAGAAAAGTCTCACACTGGATTACTGCACAGATCTGGAAGAAATACACAAAGCACACCAAGATTCAAGATTTGCTTATCCTGGAGTTCAGCTTAAAGCGGAAACTTCACTCTGTCAATCAACATGGACTATTTTTAATCCTCATGCCGCTAACATTAGCAAATAGATGGGAAAGTATATTATATTTACTTGCTTTATATATTATTTGTTTTTACATTTCTTTAGTTACTTCCTGGTTTTGTGCCTAGGCAAATGATGCCATACATCCCAAGAGTCTTCAGGAGGGGAGGGAGGTTTCTCAGCTCAACCTATTGCTGAGCTAAGGGCAGATGGATTCCAGGAAGTAAATGCTACATATATCCTCTGCCCTTACTCAATATGGCCACTGCCAGAAATGCCAGGGGGTTCTCAGCAAAATAAATCATGGAGACATGGATGGGTGGGGGAGTTTGTTTTGAATATTAGAAATGAATTAAATAGCATTTTTTGGTTTGTGTTGCTCAGATGCAGTGTAGTTCCACTTGAAGCCTGAGTTCACATATGTGCGGGGGCGGTTCGCAGCGTGCTTTCAATCCCTGTTATGATATTGGAAATCGCGCATGAAAATCATACCGAACTTTTTTTTAAATCGTACTGCGGCCAGCCCACACATGTGAACTGCCTCCACAGAAAAGCCTTTTAGTTCACGTCATGTGAATCAGATGCGGTTCAAAACGCATCCAAATCGCATATATGTGAACCAAGGCTTAAGGAAGAAATAAACAAGTCACATTCAACATTTTCATCAGCCTTCTATGTAGGTTTCATGTGCATAGTGAAATGATTCCTAAATATTATTTCATATTAAAAACAGATTATTCGACATCCTTATATGCTGCTGCTTGGTAGCATGTATGTGAATTATATGGGTGGGCAGTAGGTGTATTCATTTAAAACATACACACTTGGGTCTGGCTATGCACAATTATATACTGTATTGCATACCTTTATTTTATTTGCATCCAATCTCATTAAAAGTGGTCTACATAGTCCTCCAGAGTTCAAACATTAACTATTTTGTAAACCCAAACTATAAAATGCCTTTAAGCAGTTCCTTTGTAAATATAACATTTATTATATCAAGCTTTTCTTTATAGGTGTCTTCAAAGTACAATAAAATATCTGTTGATCCTGCCAGTGCCATCCTCCTGCTGTAAACGGGTGGCAGCGCTAATCTCAGATACTAGAGTATTGTGGTTGGGTTGTCAGCCTGCCATGCATGTTCCCAAACCAGGACTGCAGGCACTGTAACAGAGTATACCATCTGATATCATAGAAGGCTACACATCCCACCAGCACAGCAGTGTTTGATTTAATGCTGAGATCTGACAGCCATGTCACCAGCAGTAGCCAAATGCTACGGCTTTCACTTCATCCACAAGAGACTCAGGTATCAAATAAATATCAAAATTTTCTACATATTGTGGGCTCTCTCTTTCAGCTTTTACATACTGTATACGTGAGAGTCCTCTTCACTCCTCCCAAGACGTCCTGCTCCCTAGCACCCTGGTCACCACGTCCAGAACTTCTCCAGAGCCTCCCTGGAACTCCCTACCTCAATCTGTCCGGCTATCTCCTACTCTGTCTGCCTTTAGGCAATCCCTGAAAACTCATAAGCCTATCCCACCTCCACCTAAAAACTGAATTTTTAGGCTTAGTTCACTAGTTCACACTGGCATCACGGGGGCTTCTTTTTTTTTCATAACACCCCCCCCCCCCACCACCACCACCCCGACCGTCCACCGCAGTGTGGCAATTCTGACAAACAGCACCACCTGTCAAACTCACGCCTTGAAGTCATGGGATCCCGCTTCAACTGAGTGCCAATCATGGCTCTGGTTGTTGCAACACAGTAGTTCCATGTAAAATCCCCATTGGGATAGCATAAAAAAAAAAAATACCACTGAGAATCGAAAGACAGACATTAAGGAAGCTGTCAACTCCATCTGAAAACCGGTCCACTGTGAATTGTTTTTCAGAAGGCGGTAAAGTCTACAGCTCATGGGAAAGAGGTCTTGCTTTCTCCATCAACTCATCTCCCACATCCTTTATGGATCACTTGTTCTTCCCTCTTAGATTGTAAGCTCTCATAACCAGGATCCTCCTGACCCTCTTGTTTTCAATTATAACTGTACTGTCCCCTTTTATTTTGTAAAGTGCTGCTCAAACTATTTGCGATATTTAATTCCTGTATAATAAATATTCTAAGGACCTATAGCCTCGGTAATCATACAGGACCATAGAAAGTGCAAGACCACTCACAGGGTTAAACACAAGCCGTCATTAAAGCCGGATTAAACCCAAAACCAAAAATGTAACATATTGCAGCTTACTAATCATTAGATGTAATAGCTGCATTAGTTTTCTTTTTTAGTCATTTTCCCCTGTTTTCACCTAGTAATCTGGCCAGTAACATCCCTCCTGTATTAGAGTGCCCCCATTTGGGCTGAAAGTGCACAGGGAGCACAGGTGCATTGTTAATTCTGGGGGAAGAGGAGTGTTAGATGTACTAGCAGATTTAGATTCACTAGCAACTTTAGGACAAACTCCAGCTCACACTGCAGTTACACAAGCAGTTAAAGCAATAGTTTTGTTCCTTTGGGGATAAAGGTTTTACATGCATAAATAAAAGTTGATCATTATAAGCACCCCTGTCAGTGTTAAATGGTTTGTCCCAGTGCTCTAACTGCTACATCTGCAGGACAGCTTGTTCTGTTCAAAAAACAACAGATTTACTGGCTGGTTCATCAGATGA
Source organism: Staurois parvus (assembly GCF_062004578.1). Classification (NCBI taxonomy): domain Eukaryota; kingdom Metazoa; phylum Chordata; class Amphibia; order Anura; family Ranidae; genus Staurois; species Staurois parvus. The sequence goes on along the minus strand of NW_028318026.1, from coordinate 1,818,281 downwards.
AAATAAAAGAAAACCTAAAAAAAAAAAAAATGCAACCATCACATCTAAAAATTGGTAAGCTGCAATATAATAAATGTTTGCTTTTGGGTTTAATGCCACTTTAAAACAGGGCTCCATCCCAGCAAGCATCCCAGAGTCCTGTATTTTCAAAAAAGGCAAATATGCAATAAACGGACTGAAAGACAGTTCATCCTACTGGAGAGAGTATTAAAAAAAAACATACAGATGGGTGTCAAAAATAGCCAAGTGTCAGATTTGCTGGAGTATTTCTCTGTTGGCACATGTTCGTAGTCACAGCTGTTAATGTATTCTCTGTTTCCAAGTGCAAGCCTTGCTGGCACTCGCTGCAAACATTTGAAAACACTAGTGCTTGCTTCTACTTTTAGAGGAAGGCAGTAATAATTTAAGCTTGTTTAACAGGGAATGTGGTATAAATACTGATGACAGATTCAATTGGATTTTTTTATATTAGTATCACAGGTTATTATTGTGCTGCTGATTTATTTTTATTCGAGTAAGTTGCTACTGTTTAAAAAAAAAAAAAAAAGCTACTGTTCAGGAGTAAATATGAAAACATCATTCCTGTTATCCATATAACATTTACCCTCCAGCCAAGATCAAAAATTAAATATATGCAATTATGTAACGTTTAATATGTATGTAAAGCTTATATGTAATGCTTATATGTAACGTAGCTTTTATTAAAATACCTCTTGCCATGAAGGTCCTTGTTCAGGCACTTCCTGTTTTAGGGTGACAACACTCTGTCCCATTCTCCTGCGTTGTCACTCTGGCACACAGGCTGCCAGTGGAGATTACAACACACACTATATAGGCACAGTCCGTCTGTGGTCACCATCACAAATCCTACCCCAAGCAAGGTTATGGAGCCACATTGCTGGAGTGCAATGCATATAGAACGAATACGAGTGGCAGGAGATCTGAGACACTGGAATTTCATCTTAAAGAAAAAAGGATGATTTATGATACATAGGGCTTTAGCAAACTAGAGGTCATCTAGTAAGGGTTTACTACTACTTTAAAATTGGCATGTATATGGGCAGCAGTTTTGTGCTCTGTGGTCCAGGTTTTTATCCAAGCCTCACCAAGTGAAAATATATTCAATATTAAGATATTTCTTACAGCCACCAATAAGATCCAACCCTACTGGTGCCAGCAATCACAGAGAGGAACTTCAGACTTCAAGAAGTTCACATCCAATGTCACTGTGAAGAGTTGTGTGCATTCTATGGTTGCAGTGGGTAACAGAGCCGAAATATGAGAACTAGAATGATTTTCTGGTATTAGCACATTTGCAGAGCTTCCTAGACTCCAGAGGACCTTGCACCACCTATAGTAAACGTTCCCTATAGATCATGAATAATAAAAATAACTACAAGGCTGTGGAACCCAGCAGTCCCCCTTGCAGATGAAGCTCTCCTGGCACCTCTCCCCCTATGCCTCACCATTTTCTTTCCTCCATCATTGAGAGCTGGCTGTTTCTTCTAGTCAGCCCCCGTACACACATACACAGACAAACGTCTAATGCCATCATTTTGTGTACGCGTTTCCATGAGCATCAGAATATTGCAATGTTTAGGCCCTTCTAGAAACACATCCCCTTGGGAGGTGTGACACTGACATTTTTTTTTTAGGAGACTAAGGGTGACACATAGAGGGAGGGGGAAGAGTCAAATGCCAAGAGCCAGTCCTGTCATGTGGAAGGAGGGAAAGAGAGCCAGCAATAGTGATGTCACATGGAAGAAAGAGAGTCAAATACTAAGGGAAGGGACAAGAGTCAAATGGCAAGAACCAGTGCTGTCACATGGAAGGAGGGGAAGAGGGTCAAATGGCAAGAACCAGTGCTGTCACATGGAAGGAGGGGAAGAGGGTCAAATGGCAAAAACCAGTGCTGTCACATGGAAGGAGGGGAAGAGGGTCAAATGGCAAGAACCAGTGCTGTCACATGGAAGGAAGGTAAGAAAATCAAATTCCAAGCACCACTGATGTCACATGGAAGAGGGACAAATTCCAAGAACCAGTGCTATCACAAGAAAGGAAGGGGAGAATATCAAATTCCAACACCACACATGGAAGGAAGGGAAAAAAAAAATTCAAATTCCAAGAAACAGTGCTGTCACATTGAAGGAAGAGAAGAAAGCCAGCAATAATTCTGTCACGTGGAAGGAAGAAGATCAAATACCAAGAACCAGTGCTGTCACATGGAAGGAAGGTAAGAAAGTCAAATTCCAAGCACCACTGATGTCAAATGGAAGGAAGGGAATAGGGTCAAATTCCAAGAACCTGTGCTGTCACATGGAAGAGAGCCAACACTAGTACTGTCATGTGGAAGGAAGAGAGTCAAATACAGAGAGAAGCGAAGAGAGTCAAATGCTGAGAACCAGTGCTGTCACATGGAAGGAAGGGAATAAAGTCAAATGCCAAGCACCCGTGCTGTCACGTGGAAGGAAGGGAAGAAAAACAAATTTAAAAAACTAGTGCTGTCAATCTAAAGGAAGAGAAGAGAGCCAGAACTAATGCTGTCACATAGAAGGAAGAGAATCAAATACAGATGGAAGGAAGAAGAGTCAAATACGAAGAACAAGTACTGTCACATGGAAGGAAGAGAAAAGTCAAATTCCAAGCACCACTGCGGTCACATGGAAGGAAGGGAAGAGGGTCAAATGCCAAGAACCAGTACTGTCACAAGAAAGGATGGGCAGAATGTCAAATTCCAAGCATCACACATGGAAGGAAGGGAGTAAAGTCAAATTCCAAGCGCCAGTGCTGTCACATGGAAGGAAAAGATGAGAGACACCACTAATGCTGTCACATGGAAGGAAGAGAGTCAAATAGTGAGGGAAGGGAAGAGTCAAATCCAAGGAACTAGTACTGTCATATGGAAGGAAGAGAGTCAAATACCGAGGGAAGGGAAGGGAAGAGTAAAATCCAAAGAACTAGTGATGTCATGTGGAAGGAAGAGAGTCAAATACAGAGGGAAGCAAAGAGAGTCAAATGCCAAGTACCAGTGCTCTCACATGGAAGGAAGGGAAGAAAGTCAAATTAAAAAAACTAGTGCTGTCAAACTAAAGGAAGAGAAGAGAGTCCGCACTAATGCTGTCACGTGGAAGGAAGAAAGTCAAATACAGAGGGAAGGGAAGAGAGTCAAATACAAAGAACCAGTACTGTCACATGGAAATAAGAGAAGAAAGTCAAATTCCAAGCACCACTGCTGTCACAAGAAAGGATGGGAAGAATGTCAAATTCCAAGCATCTCACATGGAAGGAAGGGAATATTGTCAAGTTCCAAGTACCAGTGCTGTCACATGGAAAGAAAACATGAGAGCCAGCACTAATGCTGTCACATGGAAGGAAGAGAGTCAAATACCGAGGGAAGGGAAGAGTCAAATCCAAAGAACTAGTGCTATCACATGTAAGGAAGGGAAGAGAATCACATGCTTCCCCACAGAACACTACCAAGCACACAGTAGCAGATAACAAAGGTGCAAAAATATCCATTTGATTTACAACCTTCTATTTAAGAATTCTATGAAAAATACACATTTTTAAAAATTACATAAAAAACAAAAACTATCCAAATACAAAATAAGGAAAAATAAAAAAAAACAAAGGAAGGAAAGGTTCAGATAAGCTCCAAGGTGTTTGGAAAGTATAGCCTCATTAATATGCATATATAATTAAAGAATTGGCCAGGCATCCCTCAGAAATCAATTGAGGTTTTTCTACCTTGTCACTCTGGCGGCACTGCAATATAAGCACACACGGCGGCCCAGGACTGTGACCACATATCAACCCTAAGAAAAGACATTCTTCAAACAACTGCCAATACCTTCACACAAATGTGGCCACAGCAAGCTGGCAGCCAGATAGTGTTTCAAAACACCATCTGTGCTGTGCACAGGCTCTCCAACCAAAAAAGCAGCATGTCCTGCCGAAATCAGACAACATCCAGGAATGCAAGGAGACAGCACAGAACACTCCCTGTCTCTAGCAGTACCGTATGCCCGCTAGAATCCAAAGTGTTACACGGCCTACCCTGTCCCCTGACACTTCCACCCCAGCCATGCTCTTTCCACTGGTCCTATCCAGCTAAGCCAGATGTGTTTTTACTGGCTCTGCATCTTAAATTGGGGAACGGACCCTCATCCAACATTAATATTTTCTTCTGCATATTTGACTTGGAGGAAAAAAAATCACAGTTCCAACCACAGTATACACAGCATAACTACTTCTGCAGACATTTTTACATCTCATTCAGCCCAAATAAAAAGCACTTTAAATACAAATTACAGCCCAGCTGAGATATGAACAAGGACCTTAATCAGCATTAATCATCAAAGACCAGTAATGAGCTAAACAGATACAGACCATACCAGACCAAACCACGTTACTGCTATTTAAATGTACATTTTACACAGGATATAGCATTCATCAAACCAACACCTACATACACAGACACCCCATCTCTTATCTGTAATCCCTTCATCCAGGAAATACAAAACCGAAATCCTCCTCACTTATCTATAAAATCATCCAACAGACAGACGACATCACCAAACAGCTACATGGAGGAGACGATAAAAGTAAGGAAAGCTAGCAGCAGAAAACCGTCCTTTATTCTGAAATCACACTTCATACTTCATATGTTTGCAGCAAAGGAATTCGAAGCATGAAACATTGCCATCAAATATTATTTATATTATAAAGCCAATATCTCTCTACACATGCCTGCTGGCTTTATAAGGTTTTCATCTTTTATATACTGACATGTATGATCTTTAATATATAATCACAAGTCTTTATGCACTTATCAATATAGTGTTTATAAGTATATAATCTGTTTATTAGGATATATGCATTTGTATATTGTGTGAGCCCCTGATATATTCACACACATATTAATATATACATATTGTATACATGTGAGTCTTAGATATATATATATATATATACACACATATATATACACACACCTATAAACACATACACGTGTCATTCTTGCCCTTTCTTTCTATATAAATATATACATTCACAGTTATAATATATATATATATATATATATATATATATATATATATATATATAAAATTCTGTTTTCTTTCTGCTAGTAGTTGACAGGGCATTGCAATAAAGGAGCCTTACAAGGCATGTTGCATATGTGTATGATATATCTGCACACATATTGGGATCTACATTTTAATTTTATATTCTATTATACACAACCACACATATAATAGTGTCATTCCCCCTGGTAGCTAGTAGGGTATTGCAATATTGCAAAGGAGACTCACCCTGCATGTCGACACACATTAAAATCTACATTATAGTTGTATAATATTATTTACAATATAGACATATATAATTTATTAGTCTGATTCCCCTATTAGTTGGCAATAAAGGAGACTCACCAAGCATGTTGCACACACACACATAAATATATATATATATTTATCTTAGGATCTACATTCGATTAGTATATTATATACTAAAGAGTCTCTCTCTCTCTCTCTATATATATATATATATATATATACACATACATACACACACACACAGTATATACGATCACTCTTGCTATATATATACTGTATATATTATGTATAACCCTGGCATGGTGCTGTTATGATCCCTGTACTAGTTGTCAGGATGATGGTAATAGAGGTCACTCACCAGGAATGTTCTGTGTACATATATATATATATATATATATATATATATATATATATATATATATATATATATTCCATTAGTACATCATTATTGTATTATCATATGAGTCTCTCTCATATATATATATATATATATATATATATATATATATATATATATATATCTCCTGTGTATCCCTGGCATAGTGCTCTCCTGATCCCTCTACTAGTTGTCAGGATGATGGTTATGAAGGGGACTCACAGGGCATGTTGTCCACACATTAGATGAACATTCTATTGATATTATACTGTAGTATTGTTATTATAAAGGATATCTATCTATCCATCTGGTGTATATCCCTGGCATGGTGCTGTGGTGGTCCCTGTAGTAGTATGATATAGGGTGGGTATCTATTTCTCTCTCTCTGGTGTATATCCCTGGCATGGTGCTGTGGTGGTCCCTGTAGTAGTATTATATAGGGTGGGTATCTATCTATCCATCTGGTGTATATCCCAGGCATGGTGCTGTGGTGGTCCCTGTAGTAGTATTATATAGGGTGGGTATCTATCTATCCATCTGGTGTATATCCCAGGCATGGTGCTGTGGTGGTCCCTGTAGTAGTATGATATAGGGTGGGTATCTCTCTCTCTCTGGTGTATATCCCAGGCATGGTGCTGTGGTGGTCGCTGTAGTAGTATGATATAGGGTGGGTATCTATTTCTCTCTCTCTGGTGTATATCCCTGGCATGGTGCTGTGGTGGTCCCTGTAGTAGTATTATATAGGGTGGGTATCTATCTATCCATCTGGTGTATATCCCAGGCATGGTGCTGTGGTGGTCCCTGTAGTAGTATGATATAGGGTGGGTATCTCTCTCTCTCTGGTGTATATCCCAGGCATGGTGCTGTGGTGGTCGCTGTAGTAGTATGATATAGGGTGGGTATCTATTATATAGGGTGGGTATCTATCTCTCTCTGGTGTATATCCCAGGCATGGTGCTGTGATGGTATCTGTAGTAGTAGGTGTCAGGATGATGGTAATGAAGAGGACTCACCGGGCATGTTGCACGGACAGGGCTGTGAGCTCCTCCCCGGTCCCCCGGTCCTAGCAGAGTGTCCCGGCCCGGTGGCAGTGCGGAGCTCCCCCGTCCATGCGGAGCCGTGAGCCAGGCGCGGACAGGCGGAGGTGTGACAGTCGGGCTGGCGGAGATGTGAGAGATGACAGCAGCACATGTGTCCCTGAAGCCAGCCCCGTCTCTCCAGGCAGAACAATGCTAGGGATGTGTGTACGCATGGAGTATGTCTGCGTGCAGCATCCGATCACCTGGCTCCCTCCCATCCCTGATGAAGATGCTCTTTGTCTGGCTGTGGAAGATCCCCCCCCCCCCCCTCTAGAGAGATTTATTTTCTATGTCCCTATTCAGTGTGCTGCTCTTTGTTGGCCCCTGAAGTGTGTAAAAAGAACGGTCCGGGCCCCCCCAGTGGGCTCCGCGCATTGACAGGCTCCAAACATTGGCAGCGTCCCCCCCAATCTGAGCCATGTGCCATGCTGATCCATAGGACAGGAAACAAAGTGTCTCCTGCCAAGCCTTAACAATCAGCACGCTCCCAGTGTTTATCCTGCCATGAATGATAGAAGAAAAGCTCCGAGCACTCTCCTCTAATCAGCTCTAATGGACACCATGATACATAAAGTGCCTTTTGTTCGGCGGAGGACGATTTTCCTCCCAGCGGTGTCTCCTCAGTCCTTTGTATGAGATCCTTACCTCTCCGGAGAACACAAGTCCCGGCAATGTGTCCGCCCGGGCCGGGACTCTACCTGGAGGAGCGCTCCGTCCACTCCTGACCCCTGGCCGAGCCCCCGCGGGGCACACGCCGCACACACCGCGCACAACTCGCGTCTCCGATGTACCTGTCCAGTGTCGGCTACAGTCCGGGGGAGGTCAGGAGATGATTATATTCCACAGTCCCGGGGGGGCCCCTTTGCATCATTCCAGCTCCTTGTCTTCTTCTCCGGGGCCCTCAATGGTCGCCGTGTGAATAGTCGGCTGCTGCGCTGTGTTATCTGATGTCACCCAGACACTTGTGTGTAGCCGGCTAATGATATCTATGGGCTGACACCGCGTCCCCTCCTCCTGCCTGGCTTCCTCCTCCGTCTGCCGAGGAACACATCTCCGGATAATGGGCTCCGCACAGCAGGCAGCTACAAGCCTCACCACAATCAAGCACCAGACTGCTCGCTGACAGCTGCATGGAGGATGCACACAAAGCACAGCAACATGCTGCCAAACCCAGCAAGGTGTCACTGCGCTATTAAAGTGGAATGTTAGCCTAGATTTACATGTGCGTCTAAATGTAGCTCTGCTCAGAAGTGCAATCCGCATTCCGATCACTTTTCAGAGGCAATTGACAACTGTTTAACCCCATTTTTGCTGACAAATGCACAGCAACTGCGCTGCAGGGCGTTTATGGCTCTTCCCCTTTCACCTGTTTGCGTCAAGTTTGCTGGGCTTTCTGAGTCCCACGTTGGGTCATTTTTGCCACGGCCGCAAAGTGAGGCATCGCGATTGAGGTATTTAGACCTGATTCACACCTATGCATTTTTTAGTGCGTTTTTAGTTTTGCAGAAACACATTACAGTCCATTTAGCGTGGTTTCCTATGGGTCACATTTACATCTCTGCGTTTAACACCGGTGTTTTTTGGAAAGGGGCAGGGGCGGACTGACAACTCATGGGGCCCCCGGGCAATAGGGGATCATGAGGCCCCTGTGTCCTTGCCCAAACTCAAAAAAAGCCTATGAAAAAGGTACCAGGGGCATCTCATGGGGCCCCCTACTGACCCCGGGCCCTCGGGCAGTGCCCGAGTTTCCAAATGGTTTCTCCCGCAAGACAACAGACACCTCCCAAAACGTATCAAAATGCACTAAAAATGATTTCTGCACCTCATCATAATCGCATCCCGTTTACACGAACCATTGCGGGTGTGTAATTTAAGTTAACGACACCCCGAAATCACTTCAAAAAATGAGGTGCGATGTGCAGAATCGGATTGCATAGGTGTAAACACCCATGCGATCCAATTCTAGTGCGGACAAAAGAAGGGTCCTGCACCTTTTTGGTGCGAATGTGGTGCGATTTGAGCCATACAAAATGTATGGCTCAAATCGCACCGCACAGAATTCGTATGTGATTTGCACAGGAATGCGGTGTGGTTCCTGTGCGAATCACATGCGGTATGTTGCATCGCCCAAGTGTGAACACAGGCTGAGGGCCAGTTCACACTACATGCATTTCAGTTGCTTTTTTTCTGCATCCAAAACGCACAGAAAGTAGGTTATATGGTTGTCAATGTCATGGTTCACCATCAATGCTTGCAGTTCCAGTGCGTTCTGGGTGCAGAAAAAAAAGTAGAACATGCTGCATTTTTTTCTGCACAGAACTGTACGGGAACGCACCAAAACGCATAAAAAACGCACTGGAACACAGATGTCTCTATTTAAATTGAAGGAAATGAGAGGGGAAAAAATGAACTAGAACACTGGAACACATAAAAAAGTACAGTAACGTGTCGAAAACGCCTTAGGGCCAGGGCACATGCCAAAAATGCACTCCGGATGCATTCTGGATACATTGTTTCTTACAGTTCCCACCACACGCAGTTCCGGTGCAGTTGTGATGCAGTTTGCTATGTCCCAGTATGGTTCTGTTCAGCAAAAATGCATGTTCTACTTTTTTTCTGCACCGGAAACTGGAACTGACTGCACTGGTGTGAACCAACACTATGCATGCATTTTTGGTGCAGAAAAAAAGCACACTGAACTGCATCTAGTGTGAACTAGCCCTTAAAGAATGCAAAATGCACTAGGAAAATGCATCAACTGCAACCTGCATAGGCCTGAACCAGGCCTTAGCCTAGGTTCACACTGTAGATCGCACAGGAATTGCACCACTTTCCTGTGCAAATCACATGCAATTCTATGTGGTGCGATTTGAGCCAATTCATTTTGAATGGCTCAAAACATATTGCATCTGCATCAAAAAGGTGCGGGCAGCTTTTTTTTGCACTGGAACTGGATCACATGAGTGTTTATACCCATGCAATCCGGTTCAGGCAATCGCATTGTGTTTGCTACCTCATTATAGGGTGTCATTAACTATCCATTGACACCTGCAGCAGATTGCAGAACACAGTGCAATTGCTATGTGGTGCAGGAAACTCACAAGAATCGCTGCCTTTCCTGCACCACATCACTGTGAGCTGGGACTCAGTGGCTCAAATCGCACCACATCTACATCAAAAAGGTGCAGGTATCTTTTTTTAATTCGAACTGGAACCGGATTGCATGAGTGTTTATATTCATGCAATCTGGTTCAAGCAAACGCACTACGTTTTTGACTTGATTTTGGGGTGTCGTTAACTTTCCAGCAGCAGATCGCAGAACACAGTGTGATTGCCATATGGTGCTGGAAACGCACAGGAATGACTGCATTTCCCGCACCGCATCAGTGTGAACAGGGGCTCAAACACCCCAATTGCACTGCTTATTGCAGCTAAGGGGGGAGGAGGGGCAGTTGGGGAGCAGTAAAAGTGTAGCGCATGCGGGCCTTTTATTTCAGAAGAGGCATACTAAAGCTGGCCATACACGTGTAGATTTTCGGACATGAATATTCATACAAAAAGTCATGAAAATTCTTTGAACATACAGTGAATGGATGAATGTGGTTCGAAAATTGTCTTTTGCTTTTAACATTCACGTTTAAAATGAATGTAATTTCTGAATGATCACCATAAATACTGGCCGAAAATTTGTTTGATCAAGAAAAGTTTTCCATTCTGCCCCTTTGAATTTTCCTGTCACTGCTGTCGAAAACAAACATCGATTTGATCCCACTAACAATTAGAAAATCAAACGACTATTCTTGAAACAAAAATTCTTGAACGAAAATCTATACATGTATGGCTAGCTTTAGCCTCATCTGTATTAGGCCCCATACACACCTGGAGATTTGGGATCACGATTCTGCCCGAAATTCCAAATCGCATTGCAATATTAGCAAAATGCACCACGCATGTTTGGGTGTCATTTGTTTTTAATGGCACCTAAACGTGGTACAGTTTTGCCCCGATTGTCGCATGGCAAACTGCATTTCGCAAAGCTTGTCGCCCAGTAAAAGCTCCTGCTCTTTTTTGGGCAACAAGCTTTGCACAATGTGGTTTGCTGTGACTTCCGCATGATTTATCAATTGACAGTCGCAGCAAAACTGCAATGTGTTTGAGGTGCCATTAACATTGAATGGCCATTTTTGCAGTGCGATTTGGAATTGTGCGCAGATTTGCTGCGATTCTGCCTGCAATCCCAAATCGTCAGATGTGAATTGGCCCTTGTTCACAATAGTGCTTGGGGTTGGTAAAACCTTACATTTCAGCCACAGTTCTGCCACTCCCCAACTTCTCCCCCTTTAGCTGCAGAGACAGCAGCCAGAAGATGCTTTGCTTTGTGGCAGGAATTATACCCCCTGTCACTTTCAGTTGGTGATACCCAAGTAAATGAGGCTGCTTTGCAACCATCCCGCCAACTGTGATTGCGGCACGCTAGTGCAGGGTACAAGGGGTTAAAGCAGGCGATGAGGATGAGATACAACACCTCCTCACTACCTGCCAAATGCTGTCTGAAAAGTGATCCAAATGTAGACCGCTCTTCTGACAGCAACAATGGTGTGTATGAGCCCTTAAAGTATTCTTATCTGCCTGCTACATATGCACAGCTCTGCGCACAATTTCAGCATCTGCCATGATGGATGAACGCTCACACATGGGTGGGAGTGACGTAATCATGCCCCAGCCAAACAAAATGGCCAAAGGACACAACGTGGAAGAAGACCAACCAGAGATGTCAGTGGTCAACAAGGGAGCTGGATTGGAGGAGAGTATGGCTGACCATACATTACACAATTTTCTTGAGATTTTTGCTTTAGATTTACCAAAAACCATATAATATGGAGGTCAAACCTAAACAACACTTTCAATTGTATCTTATTAGGCAGGCCCTTGCATTACATAGTGGAAGGTAAATCTAAAGGAAATTGGGCAGAAATTGGTCAGAAAACTGTAAGAAAATTGTATAATGTATGGCCAGCCTATGATTCCACTTTAAATCTCACCACACATGGTGCAATCTGACCGTACAATCTCCTTAACACTATACAATCAGATTACACAATCTCTGTATCCTGTAGGGCTTGTTCCCACAGGCGGCAGCTCCAAGGTTCAACAGAATGAAGCATCTATATTCACCCAGAGCATTACTGGGCCCCTGACAGCTGCATGGAGGAGGCATTACTTGCATGAGGGTGCTTGTTTTGAAAGGCAACAGAGCAAGACACAATAATTTCACCACACAAGGTGCAATCTGACCATACAATCTCTTTTAAAAGGACTATACAATGTACATTATACAACGTTATGTGGGCAGCAAGGAGCAATATAACCATGGCTCAGCCACCTTTTACTATCACCCATGTGACCAAGGCCTTAAGATGTCCATACACAATGTGATTGTACAATCTCCAATCATCAACTATGTAGTATAAGAGCCTATATGATGTGATACAAATGTGATGCTTTGCGTAGGTTTGTCCTCAGATTACTTAATTTTGATGAGTCTAAAGGAAATTGTACAGAGATTGTACAATCAGATTGTATGGTCAGCTTTGGATTTACCAAAACGATGTAATAAGAGGACAAACCTCTCTCTTTCTCTCGCTCTCTCTCTCTTTATATCAGGTACTTATATAGCGCCGTCAATTTACGCTGTGCTTTACATATATATTGAACATTCACATCAGTCCCTAACCCTCAAGGGCTGTACAATCTAAGGTCCCTATCTCACATTCATACATACACATACTAGGACCAATATAGACAGGAGCCAATTCACCTACCAGAATAGATAGATAGGTAAGTAGGTAGATAGATTAGGTAGATAGATTAGGTAGATAGATAGATAGATAGATAGATAGATAGATAGATAGATAGATAGATAGATAGATAGATGATATTGCACTGCTTTTGGTCTCCAAGCAGACAGAGAGCAGTGCAATCAGCGGTCAGATGATCTTTCAGTTCTCGGTCTTAGAGTTGATAGTAGACAGCTGCAGCATCAGACCAATGCTGCAGCATAGAGATGAGTATGGAAGCTTTTTTTTTTCAATATATAACCCCATACTTCTCCTTTAAATAGATTTAAAAACTATAATATCATTTTCTACGTGTTCGGAGTATTTTACAGCAGAGGTGTGTTAATGCCGTTTGATTGCACAACATGGGCTTTTCAGTGTAACATTTCCTTGTCCTTGTTCCTTGTATAAAGGCTTGTTCACACACACCAGCCCACACACAAAAACACATGCATGCTGGTGTCCATTGTGTAGGGACGGTGCTTTGCATTGTTACCTTTTTTATTTGTACAGACGTTTATTGAAGTGTCACAGAACGACATTTAAGTGTATGCACCCCAGTCTGATGCAATAAGTTGCGCTGTGTAAAAATGTAGCACGTCGGCATTTTTACGCACTGCGCCATGCACTGCAACATTGTGCTGTGAACAGGACACGTATACCAAAAATGGTTTTCCATGTGCCCTTGTGTCAAGCCAGTGTTGATCTGTGTAGACAGTGTCCTTATGCAGGATTCTGAAAGCTAGATGATTTCTTTTGAGAGTCCAAAGATATTTGAAAACAACAGTCACATGCCCAAAACAACAATCCTTACTCTTGTATTAGGCCCCATTAACACTTTGTGTAGCGGAACATGCATTCCCACTGGTCATGTATGCTAGCCCATTCAAGGGAGCTTCTTTGGTGCGTATGCCCATTGAAGTGAGTGGGCTGCCCTATGCGCCACAAACACACCAAAGAAGCTCATGCGCAAAAATCTGACACCAAGCTAGAGTTTTTGTTGCGAATTTTCTCACTGGTTGTGCCAAGGGCAGCCCATTCAAGAGAGCTCCTTTGGTGCGTTTGCCCATTCAAGTAATTATGCTGCCCTAAATGCAACAAACGCACCAAAAGCGCTTGTATGACAATTTCTGGCAACAAACCAGATGCAATTGGTGAATGTGGAAAAATTGCACCGCTTTTGGGGTGCCATTAAAGTGGCTCTAAAGGCTGAAGTGTTTTTACCTTCACGCGTTCCATGCATGAAGGTAAAAAACCTTCAGTATGCAGCTCCCCCTGAAGCCCCCCAAGGCCACTTGCACAATACAGCTTGAAAAGCTCAGCATATTTTTTTACTGATCTAAAATGCAGCCCATTGTTTACTATGTGCCTGTACACACAGGCACGTAAGCAAGTACTGCGTATTCTCAAATTAAAAAAAAACTGAAAAATTTGCGTTCCTGGTCAGTATTTTGTGGCAGTACATGCAAATGCATGCAAATACAGAAACATGAGCATAATTAATGGATTTTACCTAGGAATGTATTGTACGTGTGAATGCTCTTATGAACGCAAATACACAAAATTAACCACTTGCCCTCCTGAGGATTTGCCCCTCTTCCCGACCAGGCCATTTTTTGCATTACGGCGCTGCGTTACTTTGACTGACAATTGCGCAGTCTTGCAGCGCTGCACCCAGATGAAATTTACGTCCTTTTTTCCCACAAATAGAGCTTTCTTTCTGAGGTATTTGATTGCCTCTATGTTTTTTTTTGTGCTATAAAAAAAATAGACTGACAATTTTCAGAAAAAAATAATATTTTTGACTTTTTGCTATTAAACATGTCCAGTAAAAAAAAGTTAAAAATCGAATTTCGTAATAAATTTAGGCCAAAATGTATTCTGCTCCATGTCTTTGCTAAAGAAAATCACAATACGTGTAAATTAATTGGTTTACGTGAACGTTATAGTGTTCCAAATGGCAGCATATATACTGGAATTTAAAATTTTTACTTTTTACTAGTAATCAGTGACTTTTAGCGGGACTGCAGCAGGCATTCAGACACTGGGGGGAACTTACTTGGTGTCACTGACATTCTCAGCGACACCAATACAGTGATCAGTGCTAAAAAAGCACCAACACTGTACTAATGGCCCTGGGCAGGAAGGGGTTAACATGAGGGGCGATCAAAGAGTTAACTGTGTGCAGGGAGTGTTTTACTGGGGGGCGGTGTCTGTGTGCTTCACTGTAACCACACTGCTCTGGATGGCTGTCCTGTGCACAGCCGTCCAGAGCAGTGTGCCCGAGCTGACAGGGAAGAGGACTGTTAGTAAACAAAACAGTCCTCCTCCCTGTCGGAGATGATCGGTAATCACCGGCCGGGACCCAACGATTGACAGCTGCGAATGGCGGCGCGGGTAGGGCGCACGCACCCTACCCAGAAATGCACAACCCTGCTGCCCTGTAGCAATATATCTGCTATAGGGTGGTGGGAAAGCGGTTAATGGATTTTGCCTAGGAATGTATTGTATGTTTGAAGGAACAAAATACACTCAAAACAAACCTCAAATTACGTCCAAAAATGCTGATGCTCAAACATCAGTACCATGTACAAGAGGCCTAATACTTACCTGAGCCCAACCTCAATCCAGCGATGTGCATGAGAGCAGTGGCTCTCCCAGAACTCTCTTTTCTCATTTGGCTGAGACATAGCCAATGAGAAGGGAGTGGGGGTGGGACTGAGCCACGTTCTGTGTCTCATAGACACACAGAGGCAGCTTGGACGCGAGCACGCACGAGTGCAATTGACTTGCTATGGGGGCACTCAGCAGGGGGGAGGAGCCAGGAGTGCCAGTGAGGAACCAAGGAAGAGGAGGATTTCTTCCTTGTTCCTCCTCCTGCTAAGTGCCCCCATAGCAAGTGGCTTGCTATGAGAGCACTCAGAAGGGGGGAGGAGCCAGGAGTGCCAGTGAGTGACCAAGAAAGAGGAGAACTGGGGCTGCTCTGTGCAAAACCATTGCACAGAGCAGGTAAGTATTATGTGTTTATTATTTTAAAGAGAAAAAAAAACAAGCCTTTAAAACCACTTTAAGAAATAATGGCACTGAAAGTGCATTTTGCCATGTTTCTGAAAATTCACAATTCGTCCTGCATTTTTAGAGCAACCAAATGTGAATGCAGCCTTAAGGCCTGTGAACTGAGCCTCGTGCTGGATTCTTAACACAAGCTACATTAGCTGGTAAAGATTTCAAGTTTCAAGTTATTGATGATAAAAAAAAAAAATGTGTTAAGAGCGCCGGGCAAAAAGGTGTAATTCTGTGTAAAAAAGCTGCAACCAGTTAAAACCCTAAAAACAGATACAAGATTAATAAAAATGGATGAAAAAAAAAAAAACATTGCACCGTGCCCTGACTTAAAATTCAGCTCCCATGTGCTGCACGATTATACATCCTTTCCTTGTGAAAAAAGCCTTTTAAAGTCGTTATCTGACTAGCGTAATTGCCACTTTAAATTGATCCATGTCAACAGAAGCAGGATCCCTGGGGATTGTCACCTTGAAGCCGGTTGTAGAAAAGGGTTGACAGGATACCGGAGCATCTGAATACACTTCAGTCTTTTCCCCTGTCTAGAAGCCAGCTGCAAGCTCACTTTTCCTCATTATTTAATAGTTGCAGATTTCAGCGTTGTTGGCAGCTCTCCCTGAATACATATTTCTTTAGATGTGCGCCTTTTTTTAATACAGCTAAAATAACATTTTGCATCATTAAAAAAAAAGTGATAAACAAGGCAAAATAGGCAAAGAATTAAGACACGGAATAACGGAGATGGATGGAAGATTAGCAGTTAAGATGGAACACAATACAGGACATAGCTGGCTTAATAAACGTGTAAACGGGCAGGTACCAAGAGACTAGTTGATACACATCTTAAGAGCTTTCTAATGAACACATTTTACTAGAGCCAAGTGCTAAGCTGATACTGATAGGCCTCCTAGACTGGACAGATCTGTAAACTGAACTTACCAGCATGGTGTAAGTTGCTATAAAAATGCATCTGGATGTCAGAGAAGACAAGCGCTGACCAGGAATAAACCGGGATATGGTGTGTCTGCTGAGGCTCTCGCTAAGTTCCCCCCTACTTATAAGCTCCTCTTTGGTGATGCATAGAGAATTCATGACTTCACACAGTGGGTATTAAGTGAGTGCATTCAAAAGAAGCTGACACCTGATTGATCCTAATTGAAAGCAATACACCCGACCAAATACACCCCTTTCCCATCTGCTCTGGCCTGCCACCAGCTATTCTCTTCAAGAGAAATAATAGTTTTAGATATTCTAACCCGGCAAATAAAGGCGATCTTCTAAGCAGGGCTGCATTAACAGAGAGAAAAAAAAAACAGGGCCAGAAAGGGTTCAAATGGCGACTTTTACTCCTTGTTGGCTTTAACAAAGCTCAATGAAGCCTTTTTATTCTTGCCTTTCTCTGTGCAAGACTTGATAAACTGAAAGAGGAGGCGGAACTCAATGATCGGCCAAGTAGCATTGATGAATGGTCAATAGACCCTTCTTCTTCGGGTGTGCGCTGGGACTCGGTGACAAACCAGCTTGGATGGGCGGATTTGCTAGTGTCCACATTCTGCTCCATTTTTCCTCTCAGACCAGTGGCTACCAATTGTGGCTGGCACATTAGAAAGCAATCTCTTTGGGGGACATAGAAGTATGTGCAATTGCAGGTCTTTCAAATTCAAATTTGTCTAAGGTTTTCTTTCAGCCTCTCAAATTTTCCACCTAGCTGGAGGCTATTAGTGTTTTCCTAAAGTATCCCACTGATAGGGAAAACCCACCTAATGGGGGGAGCGATATGGGTGGGTAGAGCTGTGCTGGATGCCCTAACTTCACACCAGTAAAAGCAATCAATTCACACGCTTTAAAACATTCATTATTATCATTGCTATGGTGCAGGGATGAATGGTAAGTGCTCTAGCTAGTGTTTTTGTAATGAAGGCGTACAATATTTAGATAGAGAGTACATAGATAAATTAATTATAATTAAAAAAATAATTAGACCAAATAATATTGCTTAACCAAAAGGGCATAAGTACACCAAAAATATATTATATATTGGATGGTCTCCTGGACCTTGGTAGGGCTATATCTCCAGAAGGATCACACCTCTATACACCCAACTAGGACGGCATTGCCAAAACAATAGAGAGTACATAGATAAAGTAATTATAATTTAAAAAAAAAAATTAGACCAAATAATATTGATTAACCAAAAATGGTGCAAGTACACCCAAAATGTACTATATATTGGATGGTCTCCTGGACCTTGGTAGGGCTATATCTCCGGAAGGATCACACCTCCATACACCCAACTTGGATGTCATGGCCAAAGCAATAGCTGATTATGGAAAAATGTTATGACCAACACCCATGAGTTATTTTCAGTCAGACATAAACTATAGCTCTGGATAACATGTAGTAGCACACATGTATGTAATCAGAAACTACCTGCTAACTGGTACAATGTTGTTGGGTCCCATAGCAGTTACATGGTCTGCTATAATTTTATAAACATATGACCCTCTAAGACATAGCAATTCAAAAATGATTTGGTTCCAAATTTGTTTCTGGACTAGTTCACACCAGGTTCACGTGAAGTCACGCGTTTTTCTGGCACCCCTACTAGTACACGCACGTACATTCACAGCTGCCAAAGTGCATGGTACCATGTGGTTTGGTGAGGCGCAATTTTAAGATTTCATGCACACAGGGGCTTTTATAAATGATTTTCTCCTTGCAGGAAAAAAGCAGTTTAAAAAAATGCTTCTAAGTCACATTTTTGCAAACATGTTTAGGTGATTATTTAATATTAATTATTCTGGCCATTGAAATGAAAAAAACACTCAAGTGCTATATGTACCTAGCACTCAGGTGCATTTAGACATGTTTGCACACATTTACCTGTGGTTAGAGACATTTTTACGCTACTCTCTTGAATGCACAAGTGATGGGTTTTTTTCTACCTCTAAATTCCTGTAAATGCCTATAGTGTGCATGGACACATAGAATGAAATGGAAAAAAATATAGAATAACAAAATAAATAAATAAATGAAAAATAAGCGCTCAAGGGCATTTAGACATGTTTGCACGCTTTCACCTGTTTTTAGGCGCGCCAGACGTTTTTCCTGCCTAAATGCTACTCTCATGAATGCACAAGTGATGTTTTTTTTTCTGCCTCTAAACACCTCTGCCTCTAAACTCCTGTAAATGCCTATAGTGTGCTTGGACACATAGACTAACATGGAGAAATAATAGAGAAGAATAATTAAAATAATAAAAATTAAATAACAATAAAATGAACAATAAACATAAAAAAAAAATTAAAAACCAGAGGCAGAGAAAAAAAAAGCTCAAACACTAGTAAAAGCAACGTTTTTAGCCCAAGTGTGCATGGGGCCTAAAAATCATGCCTGCATTTCACATGCATAGGGTGGCCCTTTGAATTGACTAGGTTACTCTAAAATGCAATGCGTGGGAACACACAAAAAAGTGCATGATTGCATGCCGACACATTCCATGGTGTGAACAAGCCCTCAGTGTTGTTAACTTCTGTCTTTGTTTATCTGGCTTAAACACATGTATATATTGTGGTTATCAGTTTGAGATACATCACCAACATACGAACATCCTATAAGTCCATCCATAGGCATAGACAGCAGAGAACAATGGTGGGTCGTCTGAATTTTTCTAACATATAAACAATTCCAATTTCCCGTGGTCCTGTATAATGCACACACTGTCATATAAAGGTCCCATAATGATTTGTACAGGATTTGAATCTCATCATTAATGTGTTCATATATACCAGGTATAAAAAGAAGGTGCCTAAATTACGGCTGTTGGGGGAAGCCAATGCCCACGTTGACCGTGTTATTTAATGAAACTATATATGGTATTAAAAGAACACCAAACAAATATTTGACTCGGATAATAATTCCCATCCACTTGGGAGAAAAGGTCTGGTAGCAAATATACACAAGCTTCTATCTGCCTATGTCTGCCGCATATAAATTAATCTATCAGTTAAAAGAACAGGTGGCTTTGCATAGAATCCCAATGAATTGCAAACAGTCTATGAAATAAAATAGGATTGTCTATTCACTCTGCCTTCTCCTAGGCGGTATTAACTGAACAGACTGTGCAGCAAACAGACTTCAGTACGGCGATTCTTCCAGGCAAAAAAAAAAAAAAAAAAGAGATGGCGGTATTAAAATTCAACTAAATTCATTGCACAAGGTCTCTTAACATTTTATTGAAAAGCCATTGTTTTAATGTCAGCCCCTCTTGGTTGTGAGTGATGGTGAGTTAGTTTTGTTAAAATGCGAGGGTGATTGCATATGCTCCAGTGAACCTTCCCCTCCTCTCATCAGCAGGGACAAAAACCTGCAGCTTTGCTGTCTGCTGGCTGCCATCTGGACAGCCTCCCCTCCATGCCCACCCCTCGTCTCACTACGGGCTCCATTACAAGGCTCTCGAGCTGTGTTGAGCTATTCATGACATACCAATTTCACGTTTTCGACTTGTCCGCTTCCAACAATAAATGCTAATCAGGACAACCATGACTGGTGTTATTATTATGAAGACAATGAGATAGGTCTATAAATTTCTTTCACATAGACTGAGAATTAAAAATAGACAAAGTGAAGGGTCCCCATTCCTCTCTTATTGACATTGCTGCTGCTATAGAGGTTGCAAAGGTGGTACAAAGTATAGTACTGTGCAAACCAGTTTGGACATCTTGTCTTTCCAAGTCACCGTCAATTGATCAATATGATCCATTGATCAATATCTTATATTTTTTTGGGTTGGATCCTGACTGATGTAGAATGGGCCAGGAGCAGATAAAATGGAACTGAATGTAAGGAGATATTCAATAGGTCTTCTAGATAGAGATAAGCCAATTGTCAAGGTTTAGTTTGCAGATATTTTCTCAAAGTTAGACATTTGCACACACAGGCAACATAATGGCTTAAACCAGCCATAATCTCGGCTGATTCAGCAGGAACCAACCAAGTTTCTAACCATGTATGGGCATTCTGAATGTACCCAAATTGATTGAACAACATTTTACATGTAATTATTGCTAGCGGTTATTATAGCCGCTACACTAATCACTGTGTTCTCCCGGCAGGGATGGATCTCCCCAACCCTGCGCCCCCCCCCCCACCGGGGGAATACAATAGCTCCGCAAGAGGGATTTCCCCATCAACAATGACTGTGGTGATGGGGGATACAGCGATTTTCTATCCTGCAACTTGTGGTTGCAGGAAAGAAAATCGCACCGTCTATGGCCAGCTTTCGTGATTATCACTTCTGTCTTGCAGCATTGGGGTCTCTGGCTCAAATACTGGTTAGCATACAATTTGCATGGAGTTTGCATGTTCTCCCTGTGCTTGCCAGGGTGTCTTCCCACACTCCAAAGACATGCTGGTAATTTGGCCCTAGTTTATATATGCATGTGAAATAGGGACCTTGGATTTAAGCTCCTTGAGGGTGGGGACTGATGTGAATGTACAGTATGTAAAAGTGCTGCATAAATAGTCAGCACTAAATAAATACCTGTAATAAATATACTTTGCAGCAACGTCTAAGGGGCAGAAATCTTTTTTTTTTTCAATTTTTGTCCATTTTCAGTTATAATAAGCAAGCTACTATCAAACAAAGGCATGGGAAGCCAGCCATTGTCATGGGGACCAATACCAAAATTAAAAAGTAACCAGAATCCCTCTCCCTACACAGAATTGTCAGCTGTCCCCAACAGATTGCTGTGAGCTCACCTTTTTATAGAAAGGGGTCAGGATTATCAATTCCTAAAAAGTTATTTGCTCTTTGGACTCAGCTCACCAGGGGCAAAATCCATGCACTGCATTATAATATTGGTGGCAAACCTGCAAAGATTTCAGCCAAAAGTTTAGCTAGATTGTTCTTCAGATATGTAAGAACAGTAAACCTAAAGTGGAAGAAAACCCTAACTATATCTATTCTTAAAAATGACCCCCCCCCCCCCCCCCACAATCCTGCCTAACCTGTATAACAAAGATCTGTGTACTTACAGTATTTTTATTCCACTCTGGTCACGTGATCCTGAAGCTCTATGTATGGGAGCGCTCAACAATTTACTCTGAATTCCAGGAGTCATACATCACTCTTAGGCTCCCATGTTGGCTCTCCCTTCTCTCCTTTGCAGCAGTTACTTACTGTCACAGAGAAACCAGAGTTATGGGATCATGTGACCAGACTGGAGTAGATTAAAAGTAGGTAAGTACACAGGTTAGGTAGGATAGGCAGGTGGCAGGGGTAGGAACGTTTTTCTTAACATTTGTATTAAGCCGTTTGCATGGAGTTCAGTTTAATATGAAAAAGGTTAAGATTAAGTAAAGAAGTCATCAGATACTAACATGGTGAGTCATGTCCGGAAATCTGACCAAGCGTACCTAACCATAGCCTGGGCTGGTGCCTTTGGGTTGGAGAAGGACACTTTCCAGTTCATTTTGGCACAGTGATAGAGGATTTATGTTCTAAAATAAAAATAGAACATATATATATATGCTAAACTATTGATAGTGTGCCAAGTAATTGGCACACAGAAAACTGAGTTATAGAATGAGCCAAACGTCTGTTCCTGTTGAAAGGTTTGAAAGTCAGATGCGACTAGTGCACCAAATGTTAAAAAAAATCCCAAAATGAACAAATGCCCCATGTTCTGCTCCAAATAAATAATTGTTCAGAAAAAGCACTTGTCAGTATTTAGTGCAATAGAGGTGTGCAGTAGTGTGCCAAGAGGATAATGGTGCAAGTCGGTCAGATCATACTTATCAAGTGCACTGGAATGTGTTTGGAGTGCAATTATTAATGTAAACATGTATGTCAGTGGTATTTTTGTGGATAACAATTTAAGGTGGGTGGCATTAGTAAAATGGATGGGTAATCTAAAATATATATATATAAATACACATTCCTATATTGAAAGGAAGAATTATTCTTATCCTGTAGACATGCATTGTATGCAAGAAATGTGATGTTGAATTCCATAAAAAAAAAAAAAACGAAAGCAGGAAATGTCTTATTTGTTGCTGCTACAGTTGTAATGCAGTCTTATTCTTTTTCTTATTTCTGACCCATACTGTCCTCCCTGTATGGAGGTTTTGAACATTTCATGTTGACGTAGCTCTTCTTCTATATACTATATGCAAAACCCTTAATAAAACCTTTTGCACAAGAAATATATCAAATAATAATAGATTAATTCAAATTATTATTGGTTCAAAAACTGCGCAGTTTCGAAACCTTCTACTTTGCACCTAATAAACTATACTTAATAATTTATTTGAAATACAATGCGCAAAAGTCAGATGTGAAGGAACGGGAATTGTTGCGCCTTACAACTACCAGTCATAGGTAATTGGGCCCAGTGTATTGCAGCATTTAAAATGAACACAAAGAGGTACTTGCTGC
The DNA here is from genome assembly GCF_062004578.1 of Staurois parvus. Lineage (NCBI taxonomy): Eukaryota > Metazoa > Chordata > Amphibia > Anura > Ranidae > Staurois > Staurois parvus. Next base: position 1,795,155 of record NW_028318026.1, on the reverse strand, counting down.
AAGGGTGTTTGGTTAAACCATATTTCTTCCACACTTGTCACCAGGATACACACTCATACTCATCTATGCTATGTGTGGAATGCCATGAATGTTCATGTTGGCGCAGTTAGTCGTAGGATCCGCCAGGTGGAGCTACTGAGCAGTGATAGGAATCTGGGCTGACAGTGGAAGTGATTTATCAGTTGGAACTAGAGATGAGTGGCAAGAACAAAACAAATAATCACTATTTAAATGCCACTCTTGCTTTCACTGAAAAAATACAAATAATAACACTGATGCATTGGAATATGCTGAGAACAAAAAAATAAAAGGGAAAGCAGGCAAATTCACTAAATTGCTGCAAAGAGCTACACAGCCAATCAGAACTCAGCTTTAAAGTTGTTAGCAAACAGTTATCCGAAATATGATTGGTTGCTGTAAGTATCTGAATTCAAGAAAAAAAAACTGTAAATGCTCCATAAATGCAATTTGTGTTTTGGGTAGTTGGAGTGTTTGGACTGCATTGTGTCTGGAGGCAATAGGGGGGATTTACTAAAACTGGAGAATGCAAAATCTGGTGCAGCTCAGCTTAGAGACCAATCAGCTTCCAGGTTTTATTGTCAAAGCTTAACTGAACAATCAGAAGTTAAAAGCTGATTGGCTACTGTGCACAGCTGCACCAGATTCTGAGTGCTCCAGTTGTAGTAAATCTCCCCTTTGTTTCACACACAGCAGAGTTGCACTAAATCAGAGAGGGACATATACAGGTACATACAGTATACATCTTAATGGCATCCCCACTAGCAAACGGGCGTGCGTTCACAGATGTCAGAATACATGGTACCGCAGTACTATGTGCCTAAATGATTAGTATTTCTGCCTGGCAGTACTAGGGTCATTGGTTTGAATCCCAACCATAGCACCACCTGCCTGGAGTTTGCATGTTCTCCCCGTGCCTGCGTGAGTTTCCTCTGGGTACTACATTTTCCTCCCACACTCCAAAGACATGCTGGTAGGTTAATTGGCTCCTGTCTAAACTGGCCCTATTATGTGTATGTGTGTGAATTAGGGACCTTAGATTGTACGCCCCTTGACGGTTAGGGACTGATGTTAATGTACAATATATATGTAAAGCACTGTGTAAATTGATGCCGCAATATAAATACCTGTAATAAATAATAAAATAAATGTGGTTTGGTGGGGTGTGATTGTAAAAATCATGTATGCTCTTTTTTGCGTGTTTCACATGCACAGGGCAGCCCCCTGAAATGGACACAATGTGTAGGAACGCACAGAAAAGTGCATGGTAGCACACACCTCACATTGTGAATGAGCCCTCAGTGCTGCTAACTTCTGCTATTGTTTATATGGATTAAACATATGCATATATTGTGGTTATCAGTTTGAAATACTCCACCCACATACGAATGTCCTGTACGTCCATCCATAGGCTTAGACAGCAGAGAACAAGGGTGGGCACCCGCGGCTGTCAGAATACCTGAACAGTGGCTGCACATGATTGGATGCAGGCACTGTTTAGCCAACATGTTTCTGCTTGGCTCCATCGATTTTCAGATTAAAGAATGTCGGATGGGAGGAACCTGCTGAAATTCACTCCACGTATGGCCAGCCTTAGAATGGCCATCAACTCTATACAGTTTAGGTAAATGATGTTCTTCAGACATGCTTTTTAGGTGCATTTCAAAGCTTGCCTGCATGAGCTCTAAAGCTCTGCATACATTTTAAGAGTGGATCACCCAACTGGACTTTTGCACAAGAATGGGAACCCAAATAGTTAAATGAATTCACTATACATATCTGACTAAATCTTAAAGACTTGGAAAGGGCACAAAAATGTGACCCCATGAATACATCTTTGGGTCGCCTCCCATTAATTACTAGTAGAGCTAACTGAACCCAACTGTAGATTTTGTAGTGGCAAGGGACAGTTTTAGACATGTACTTGGCTAGACTTGCTCTTTGACCTCAGTCATATTGTGTGCAAGGAACAGGCTAACATGGAGGGGAAAAAGAAAAATGCTTGTAACATGGGGGTGTTTAGCTGCAGTGTGCATGAGGCTTTCAAAAGCAAAACTAAAGGCAAAACTTCCAAATCCCACATTTTGAGCTGCTACCAGAACAAGAACAGAGGGGGAATCGTCCAATGGGGGTCACTACACTCACTTTATTAGGTACACCTTGCTAGTACCGGGTTGGACCCCCTTTTGCCTTCAGAACTGCCTTGATTATTCATGGCATAGATTCAACAAGGTGTTGGAAATATTCCTCAGACGTTTTGGTCCATATTGACATGAATTACTGCTGCCTTTCTATTGTCTCGAACCAGTCTGCCCATTCTCCTCTGACCTCAAAAAGGCATTTTCATCCACACAATTGCCACTCATTGGATATATTCTCTTTCCCGGACCATTCTCTGTAAACCCTAGAGTTGGTTGTGCATGAAAATCCCAGTAGATCAGCAGTTTTTTAAATACTCAGATCAGCCCTTTTGGCACCAACAACCATGCCACATTCAAAGTCACCTAAATCCCCTTTCTTCCCCATTCTGATGCTCGTTTTAAACTTCAAGTAGTCTTCACCACATATAGATGCCTAAATGCATTGAGTTGCTGACATGTGATTGGCTGATTAGCAATTTGTATAACCAAGCAATTGAACAGGTGTATCTAATAAAGTGGCTGGTGAGTGTAGTTCTGGTGACTACCAGGGATTTCCTCTCTCTTTCTGTTGTAACTATGGGGCAGGAAAAGAAGGGGACTATCCACAATGGGACACAGAAAGCTAAAAGGGCTTATAAAACTCCCTTACTTTAAACCGTTAACATTTTTTGCCTTCTGTTCTACGTAAAGATTATTTAACTTCTGTGGAAATGTATAATTCCTGTTATTATTTCATTTGATATTCCCTTTCATTTTGCATTTTGCCCCCCCCCCCCCCTGGAATTATTTGGGTTTTCTGCAGGTCTGGGCCTGTACTCTGCATTGGCCTACCACTGAAGCAGGTGTCCTTTTTTAATTTTTAAATCTGAGACAAATGACAGGTGAAATGGGGATGGTAACTAAAGGCAGCTCAGCCATTGCCCTTGGTTGCAGCATGTAGAAATCAGATTGCAGACCCCATGCTTGTATTGCCTTTCCTCTCCTAGTCCCTCGTTGTCCTGACTGATCCTGCACAGCCACTGGGCATAGGCCAAGGTATGAGCAAAAAGTGTATCTGTCAGCAGTGCAGGAGGAGAGGGAGAGCGGCCAGTTCCTGACCCAACCCTGCTGCACACAATGGGCTCGGTGAATGGAAGGAACACAGGCAGTGCACAGATAGGCCGCTGTCACAGACCGGCAGGATGTGTGATCTGCAGCCCAAGATACAGCCCGTTCACACACCCTGTGAGGAGATGTTTTGCTCTGCGGGTAATTATAACAAGGAAGCGTGCATGGATCTGACCCCGGTGCCTCGGCTCCAATATTCTGCCTATCAGCTTCCCCAAGAACAGCCTGCCGCTGCACATCCCCCACCCACCCCATCCTGGCCAGCCCCTGGAAACAAATGCTCACTGATAATGCCTTCTGCTCTCTCACTCGCAAGCAATCATTTCATAGACACACTTCTCTTTTATTACAAAACCGACAACGCACACTCAGCTGGATGTGTGTATGTCATGTCTGTCCATGGGAGGCTACACAGGGAGCGACCACACTTACATTACCCAGATGTATGGGGGGCATGGTACATGGCCTGTGTGTGACAAGTGTCTTGATACCAAGTCCTGTCCCTGTACATCTCACAGCATTACCTGACCCCTCTTTTATCTATACAACGTGGAAGAACTGATTTCATGCCCTTCTGTATTGTATATAGAACTTTATCCTAATGTCTCTATCTATCTATCTATCTATCATATCCTTCTATATTCGTTTATTTTCGCTTTCATTCTTTTTTTTCTTTTCTTTTTCTATCTAGATTATTTCTCAATCTCTCTTTATCCATCTATCATATCTCTAATTTCTGTCTTATTCTTGTTTGTTGTATCTATCTATCTATCTATCTATCTATCTATCTATCTATTTATCTATCTATCTATCTGTCTATTTCTGCCCTTTCCTTCCATAAATGTCTATTTACTATATCTATCTATCTATCTATCTATCTATCTATCTATTTCTGCCATTTCCTTCTATAAATGTTTATTTACTCTATCTATCTATCTATCTATCTATCTATCTATCTATCTATCTATCTATCTATCTATCATCTCTGCCCTTTCCTTCCATAAATGTCTGTTTTGGTTTTTCTTTCTTTCTTTCTTTCTTTCTTTCTTTCTTTCTTTCTTTCTTTCTTTCTTTCTTTCTTTCTTTCTTTCTTTCTTTCTTTCTTTCTCTTTCCTCTCACTTTCTGTATTTACAGTACTCTATCTCTCTCACCCCTATATGACTATCTGTTGTATTTCTGTATGTACTGTTTGCCTATCTTGCTCTGCTGGTCTGTTGCCCCCAGCGTGTGTGTTTGGCGCTCACAGTCTGGAAGGGGTTAAACGCATCCCCTCAGGGTCCCCATGTAAAAGTCAGCAGTATGCAGATCCTGAGCACATTTGCAATCAGTGGCGTTGTTTTGCAGTGTGCCTGGATGGATATGTGAAATGGGTTTAGTGTAGGGGAACCATATGGCTCTAGATTATCAGAGACAGTCTTGTTTATGAGCTGTAATTCCCCACAGAGCTCAGTGCTGTTTCAGCACTCCACTGAAACATGTGCAGGCCAGGCTGGTCCTGGACTGTGTGATCTGGACTTGTCATACACTGACAGTGACATAGAGAAGATGCAGAATAAACTGGAAGCAGCATGCTGATCTCCACGGCGTCTCCAGTCCTCGTTGTATACAATGGGGACAAGGAGAAAAGACTGAACAATCAGCTATAATAGTACAATGTCTGCAACATATTCTCTGCAACCATTTATTCTGCACGGGCAGGGCTTTATTGATATCATGGATCACTGACATCCTGTTTGATTCTATTTACATCAAATTTATTTATTTTAATTTAATATTACCTTTACTACAAAGAAATGAAAACAACAACATCTCATCACGTTTATTCTATTCTGGGTTTCATTTACTACAGGGGTAGAGGCCGGTCTTCTTACGAAGTCAATGATGGTATTTACTTTGAATCCAAATCATGTGAAAGGGAAATGTAATAAATATTTAATTTTTTCTAGCACATGATTGGTTAGTTGAAGTGAAAACCATATTTACCAATGTTACGTTTGCAGAATGAACAGTCTCAACCTTAACCAATCAACACTATTCTATTGTTGTGGAATAAGGGAAGACAAGATACCATTGGAGTGTTTTACAATGCATACTATAGTCCATCCTTTCTGAACTAAGAGGTTTCTGCCTCTCAGATAAGTAACTACTGACAAAGACAATCTTTTTAGCTATTTGTAAGGATGGGATTCTCCCCAATCACCACATGGGTAAGGAGCATTTTATCCATGGACCATCACACTAATGTTCCATGTAGATATAGTATATGCTAGCAGTGTTTCCTTGAGACTGAGAAATTATTTCAAGGGTTCCTCCATGGTAAAATGTTTGAGAAAGGTTACTATAGCCAATGGCCTTCTCTATATCTGGTAAAGGAAGACCCATTCGTAACTATGCATTGAGGTAATACACAGATACTACAGTGCGCATCAACACTCTTACTGTGGTTCACTTCCATGTATTTTAATTCATCCTTATTAAACTTTAAACTGCACTTAATTTGTAGCGCCTTTAGGGCTGCTATTGATGTGATTATAAAACCTGAATTCTGGGCACAAAAACATTTAAATATATTTCTCAATAGCCACAAAGGATATAAATCCACTTTGTGTGCACTAATTATCTTTGCAAACTCAGAGATTACCTTGTAAAAGTAACAGTGACATCACCACTGTGTTGTACATAACCTGTGCAGAAAGCAGAATTGTGGGAGGTAGGTACCCAGAAAACCCCACCCACCACAGGCTGCCTGCGGAAAATTACAGGAGGGGGCGGAGACAAGACTAGTCACCCTGCACAAGGAGATAGTACAGTATCGATAGGTCTCTATCACAGGAAGATCCTACACAGAAGCAAAGTCTCACATTGAATTACTGCACAGATCTGGAAGAATTACACAGAGCACACCAAGATTCAAGTAAGAATACACAGGATGAATGTATTAATACATTTTTTGCTAATACTCTCATTTCTCATTGCTCTTTTATGTTGTTAATGTATGAGTATTTTTTGAAATCCGAGTAAAAGTTCATTAGAAAATAAAAACATCTTGTTTTAATTCTTAAAAATGCATTTATACTCTCAACTTAGGAGAGGGCAGTTCAATGACACTTCAAACGCCATAATGCAAAAGCTAGAATTGTGCAGCAATCAATGGCAACCAATCAGAAATCAACTTTTAATAATCAACCTACACTCAACAGAAGGAAGGTAAGTTCTGATTGGTTGCCATGGGTTTGCGCACATCATTTCTTTTTTCATTGTTTATCGGATAAGTGCCAATTTGTTTTCGGCAGCTCCCCTGACCAGTAAATGGATATGGGTGTTGTCTTGTCTATATTATTAGCTATTATGTAACACACAGTGAAGTCAGTGTGGTGCCTGCAGATTGATGGGAACAATGCAAAACATATAATCCAGCCCTTCCTTACCTAACAAAATATAGAGAAACTAGTCGAACCTTTTGCCATGTCCTCCAGCATTGCTGTTACTCCCAGTAACACAGTAAAATGATTTGTGAATGGTAAACTAGCTAATAATTTATCCATGTATTCATTTTCAATTTAATTTAATCCAAATTTTTAAAAGCAATACAAAAATCCATTCCCTTCACATCCCAGAGATCACTAAGTATAATGTGGTCTCGAACAACCGTCAGAGGAGCGAAGAAAAAAAAAACACAAAAGCAATTCTGCTTGTCTGTGTTCAACACAAAGGACATTAAATGAAAACAACTGGCAAACAGCCAAATTCCTATAGAGGCAAAGAGATTCAAATAAATTGATTTCACGCATCATACTGACCTGGGATCAGCCAGCGCAGTTACATTATTCTCAGAGCTCTGTGTGGGGCGCAGCCCATTAAGGCTGCCGTAGACCACTTCTACATCCCAGAACAGAAAGAGATAAATCAGACGGGGGCTATGAATGGAAACATTTGCACGAGGAAATTCAGTCTTTCCTGTAAACACTGACCTGATATCTGGGACTGCAATATGTTTTTTTTCTAACTAACCAACGTACAGACAAAGCACACAATATAACTCGCTGTAAAGCCTTGCTAAACCTTTTTTCTGCAGAAGAACCCTTGAAATACTTTTAAGGTCTCAGGGAACCCTTGCAAAACCCAATTTATTGAAAATGATTAGGAAAAATGTCCCTTAAATTGGCGGCTAGTAGGAAGAATGTGTTCCTTAAAGTGGTGGTCACAATGTCACCCTTACAGACAACCATAAAGACCCTTTGGTTCATGCAGCTGACTCTGCCCAGTGGCATTTACCCGAGAACTATGGTAGCACTATCAAAGGAAGGTCAATCAGAAACAGTTCCAGAAACCCCCAGCAACCTCTGGAGGAGCCTTTGGGTTTACAAAACCCTGGTTGAGAATGGATAACTTATTGTACAACCTTTCTCAACCTTTTTTCTGCAGAAGAACCCTTGAAATAATTTTAAAGTCTCAGGGAAACCTTGCAAAAAACAATCCATTGGAAATCAGTAGGAAAAATGCCCCTTACATTGGCGACTAGTGGTAAGAATGTCTTCCTTAAAGTGGTGGTCATAATGTCACCCTTATGGAAAGCCAAAAAGATCATTGGGTTCATGCAGCTGACTCTTCCCAGTGGCATTTACCCAAGAACTATGCAAGCACCTTTAAAAGAAAGGTCAATCAGCAACAGTTCCAGGAACCCCCAGCAATCTCTGGAGGAACCTTTGGGTTTCACAAAACCCTGGTTGAGAATGGATGCCATAGTGGTAGGTTAGGGGTAATCAACAGGGGCACAGGGCATGTAAAGGTAAGACAGGGTGCTCAAGCATCACCATGGCCCCTTATTTCTGAGCTGTATCCTCGGAAATTGTGCATTCTGTATATGATAGACCACATTTTACATCAAATCCCTGTTTATGATGTTTGAATCACTAGTACAGACTTTCTCAACCAGGGTTATGTGAAGCCCTAAGGTTCCTCCATAGGTTGCTAGGGGTTCCTTGAGCAGTGAGCAGTGGCAGATGGATTATCCACCTACCATATCCACCAACGTAAATAGACAGGCAGTGTCCAGGGTACTGCTGGTGTCCATGGGGCAAAATAACAACTTCATATCATGTTGTACCATCTGAAATTAAAATCTTACCTTTCCTCCTAGGAGAAGAGAAAATTAAAATATCTATTACATGGGACGATATAACAATTATTCATCTAAGCCAGGGGTTTCCAAACTTTCTAAGGAAAGGGCCAGTTTACTGTTCCTCAGGCTTTAGGGGGGGATGGATTGTGGCCATTAGGAGTAGAAAATGTCCCATCATTGGTTGTAATAGGAGGAATAGTGCCCCATCGTTGCTATCAGTGAGAAGAATAGTGCCCCATTGATGGTATTAGTAAGGGGATTGGTGCCCTATTAATGCTGTCAGTGGGTGGAATAGGGCCTCAAAGGTCAGATAAAGACAGGCAAAGCACATCTGGCCCCCAGGCCGCAGTTTGGAGACCACTGATCTAAGGCTTATTATTTGTTGGTGAACTGAACATTTTTGGCGGAAATTATCATGAGATAAAATAATGACTGGAATTAAAAGTAACTCATCCATTAATATTGAACACAGATACTGCAGATTTAGGACACTGACTTACTAATGACTTAAAAAATGTTTAAAAAACAGATTTCTTATTAGTTTGATTGGAAGTTTAAAGAGAAGACAGGTTTTCTAACCAGCACTGTGTCCACTACAATCTATTTCCACTCCGTTAAAGGTTAAGATTAAAAAGAGTTTTACCATATGGCAATGTGTAAACCTTTTCCACCATCATAAAAGCAAGAATGTATATGTCATAATTCAAAAACCGGCTGCATGCATAGTCATATGAGCAGGGGATTATTTTTCACACCAGATGTAAACATGGATTAGCTTTCAATGAACAAACCACCATGAGATAACCAGGAAAGTGTCACAGTCTGATTAATTATCAAAGGATCATTAAAAAAAATAACAAATATATAACTGAATGGGTGTTGACATGGTTTAAAATATTTCTTACTTACTTGATATTACTCGTTCAGCTAAATGCAAAAAAATTTCAACTATTGGTTTTCAACTGCAAACTTTCAAGAGGTCCTTTAATGGAATGGGTGGAATTGGAACAATATTGCCCCAGTGGTTAACATATTATATGCAATGTCTGTAATTCTGATAATCCCACTTGACATAGAATCCTACATGCTTAGACTAGACCTTTTATATAACTCTGTCTTGTGTTGTAGATTTAGCAGCCCTTTAAATTTGAAAATTGTAATTTTACAGTTCTGAAGCTTTTAAAAAAATCAAGCAAGCCAATATTCATGAATTCCAAAACTTATAAATGTTATATACAAATGCCTATAAATCAGTTCTTAAATAGCTCTTATGTTTTGCAGCACTTTTCCATGTTTAAATATCAGATATAAAAGTGCACTACCATTGCTTTTAGGTAAGCAGCTGCATAAAATCACATAGCTTTGCCTTTGTTTTTATTGTCCAGCATACACTCAGATGAAATATCAACAAGTGTAAGTTATTAGAGAACTTCTAATGCTTTGAGTGGGATAGAAGCCTTTGTCACGTGAGCACCATATAACCTCCATGTGATCTTGGACAGAGACCAGTGCATGGACCAGGGGGAACAACCTTCCATTTTCACAGGCACCAAATCAGGGCCAAGGAGAAGATGGAACCACCTGCAAGTATGAAGATTTTGCTAAAGGGCCAGGAAGGTGCTGAACATAAATGCCAAAATGAAATTAGAGCAGCATAAGTAGTGGGCTGTGTCTACTAAGTCCTATTAATTCATTATTTTTAACTTGAGTGTATCTTTAAAGCTGGTTCCTTTTTAATAATCATACACATGGTTATATGGGGCAACTGTGATGGCTTTTAATACATTTCAGACCAAATAAGATAAATATTGCTTTTTTTATGGGGTAAAATTAAATCCAAATGATGAATTAGATGCTTGAAATTTAATGGGCAGGAATGTTTAGATCTCTCCATGGTTTTATCATCGTATGATGACCACTTTTAGCATAACTCATTTAATGAATTCAACCAGATTTCTGAATAGTGGACAAATGCGTCATGTGGAAGTCCATAGGCAGCTTTTTAGTACTTGGTTTTCACTAGTAGCTCATCATCAGCCCTTTCTTATTGTGTGGGTGGGGATCTCCAGTTGCCCTAATGATAATATGCTGTGTGGGGACTGTGCATGGATTTATATCCTGATGACAGAAGAAGACTAATGATGGATGACAGGTTAAGTACACAGAACAGTAGAGGTGTTCACATTTACACTTGCAGGGCCATAAACAGGGCACTCTTGCAGGGTGATTTACAACACAGCAATTTGTTGGAGAGGTCATTTACAGCTCATTACCATTCCTTTTTTTATATTGAACAGAGTCAATACAGACAGTTTCTGCAAGGGTCAGCGCTGCCATCAATAATTATTATTATTGTAAAATGTGCTATTAATATTGTAGTTGAATGAACCAAAGTGCAGCCCAAATATATGGTAAAATAAATGGGACACCTAATGTGGGCCAAGACACTTGTGATAAATGGCTCCACATTTCAACCTGAATTTGTGCTGTAAATGAATGCACAGTCACCCACCAGGCATAATGGAATCATTTGCATGGCTCCACACACTGGCCTTATTTTCTTTATTTTTGGTGGATAGAAGTGATAAACTGTCAACACTTCTCTTAAGAAGGCAATGAGGTGCTTCATAATACAGTAGACCATGGTACACCTCATTATCATGACCATGGACATTTACAGTATGGCACTTCCAACCTTATGGTAACAGATTGGGGAAGGCCATTTTATTTCCCAGTAGGGCTGTGCGCACAAAGTCGGGTCCATAAAGATTGATTTTAGTTGGAGGAGGATGGAGGATCTCAGATGGCCTACACAGAGCCCTGACACCAACTTTCCTAAATACTTTTGGAATGAATTATGAGCCATATTTTGTCATCCAATATAGGTACCTCTCAAATGCTCTTTTGGCTGAATGGCTACAAATGCCTACATACACACTCCAAAATCTTATAGAAAGCCTTCCCAGAATTGAATAATCACAACAAACAAATTATAATAGGGACAGCATATAATAACAATGTGAGTAAAAAAATATATAAATCAAGCAAAATAAATCATGAAAAAATAGAATGACAGAACAACAGAATGCCTATGTTTCAGAATGGAATGTCCAACAAGATCATATAGGTGCGATGGTCAGGTCTCTTTTTGCCATTCAGAGTACTTTTGTTCCTTTTAGCCTAGCTCATGATTGCCTTAAAGTGATCCTTTACTCTTATGTATGCCTTTAATGAATCTTACTTCTCCCCCCTTCAGGACACAGTTATTTAAAAACATTTAGGGTGAAATACCTTTTTGGGAAGTGCAGCTTGTGTTTCTTTCTTTCTTTGTAAGGCTAGAAGGATGTCCCCAACTGAACAAAGACTCCTGGGTTACCCAGTGGTGTATTTAGGCTCTGTGTTGCCCTAGGCAACAGAAAAATTGGACGCCCCCACCCGAGAGAGCCTGCCACTAACAACCCCACCCCCTCTGGCCATCCCCAGGAACAACAGCTAGGCTCTGCATACACCATCAAGCAGCCCACAGCCTCCCTCAGATCTTAACTGGTCTCCATGCCACTTATGTCCCTTCTTCCGGGGGCACCGATGCCCCCCTAAAAAATGCCACCATAGGCAAATGCCTTGTTTGCCTTGTGGTAAATACACTCCCGAGGTTAACCATGTCATGTGTCACAGGAGGCTTTGCGCTGAACACAATGCACATGCACAGTGGAGCAGCATCAGGACCAACTTCTAGGACCCGTGACTGGCTTCTGATGATGTCAGAAAAGACAATGTTGGCACAGGGCATGGATTAGATCAGAACAGTGCTGAGTTTTCTGAACATGTGAGCATGTATTTTGGAGATAACCCAGGAAACCAGGTAAAAGGGGAAATAATTATAGCAGGAGGGTGAAGTTCCTCTTTAAGGGTTGTGCTGTCTCACTTCTCCCAAAGACCTAATGAAGTTATGGTCTCCATATTATTCACTGATGATAACTAATAAGTCTGAGAACATTATATGCATGTTAGATGGCTTAAAAGGTCTTTATTTTTCAAATTGTGTCTGTCTTATAAACCAGTGATGTGTTGGATATCCTTGTTTCTTCAATAAGGAAATGGTTGACCCAAAAGTAATATTATAGTTTTTGGGAGAGATGCTGGAAAAATAAATTCACCTACCACTTTCGTCTATCTCTCAGGGACCTGAGATTTCTACACCTACACAGCAGATGCAAAAATTATCAGAGGTTCCCACTCTGCCTTTTAAGGCTTCATGCACAGTGGAAGTTTTTGTAGCTCTCATTGACCTTTTCTCCTGACGCTTGTAATCGTGTGCAACGCATTTAGGCACATTTAGCCACATCAAGTATGTGGGCATTAATTTCTTTAATTGCCCATAATAATAATTTATTCTGGCCATTGAACTGAATTAACGTTCAAGCTCTAAACACGCCTAGCATGAACGCAAGTTTAGACGCAGTTACATGTGTCAAGTGATTTTTCTGCCCAAAAGCCATTGCTCCTAGAAGCACTGGCAGTGAGTTCTTTCTGCCCCAAAATGCTTCTAAGTACTGATTTTATGTACTTCAACATGCAATAAATGCAGTATGTCCACCTAGAAAAAAACCCTGGTTTCCAGAGATGTGAAACTCAAAGGTGGGGGAGCAGAGCTATGGAAGGGTAATACTGCCTCTCTAGTCGCCAGGAAATAAAAGAAGCCAGAGTGTGATACAACCCCCCCAGACCCCTCCACAAAAAACAGAAACAATTTTGGCTAAAGCAACTGTCTTTAGGTTGGCATGGTAACCTGTTTAAAAGTCTACCAATAGCTTTTTTTTTTTTTTACAAACAAGTTTTTAGAGCATCTTTACTGTTATTCTTTCCTTTGAAAACAGAAAAGTATATGTTTTTCTTTCTATATATTCCATTGGGTATTCTGTGTCTGCTACATATGCTCAAGCTGTCAATTCCCCCCCACAATGCCTTATTTGTGTCTGCTTTCCATTCTACCTGAAATGTCAAGTGATAGACGGCTGAACTGTAATAAGTCATCCAAAAATATGTCACCAACAATCTGGAACTTTCAAAGACAACCGTAAAAAGGGGAAAGAGAAAAAAAGAACAGCAAAATCTCAACATGTTGCATTGCTATGGAAATGGAGAGAAACAGCAATTCCCAAACAAATATTACTTTTTCTCAGTGGTATGAAGTAATGAGCAACACATGTGAAAGCTGAACGGCGTGCAGTAGTTGCGGCTGCAACTAATACAAAATACAGAGTGGAGCCTGCCTTATAAAGGATTCTTGTTACAGCAATATAATGTGAAAGCCAGATGTAGACAGAGAGCCTTAATCACAGATGGGAATGTAATCACTGGAACACAAAATCCTTTTTTTTATCAATCCTAACCATATGCAAAATGTATTTCTTTTACTAAAGAATGCAATCATTTGATTGGGGTTTCTATCTGAATCCAAACTAGTATCTTATGGGCCATTAAAGAAATGCTCCACTAATATGCATGTAAACTGGCCATATAACAACAACCACAATGCAATTTCAGAATGCAAAAAGACAACTTTTTTATTGATGGGGTGCATGTGATTCCGGCATTTTTGTATGGCAGAAGGCACAAGCACACTACTGGCAGCGTCTATAACTTTACGAAAGGTCTGAAAGATACTGCAGCTGGATGGTGCTGGTTGATGTACCAAGCGTTACTAACGTTTAGGGCAGTATGTACCCAGGGATAAATGCCCAGAACTCAAGCAGTCCAACAGTCTATCCAAAATGTAAAAAAAAAGCTTCGTTATAAGAAACTCATTCAGTTGGCCATTGGTCTACCTATCTGATAGACCTGATAAGGAACTCAACAGGAAGGATGACAACTCTTTCCTGTCTCCCAACTGTGCTCTGTTACATTGTTTTAAAAGGGGATGAAACACTAAATCTGCTTTCAAGTACCTTTAGTTGGCCATTTGATTGCCTATCTGACAGACCAGATAGGCAGCCCAATGGTCAACTGAAGATTTGCCCATCAGCTCTGTCACAAAAGGTTGACAACACTTTGTCTAATTGCGAGGCAGTGTCTTATTGTTGTCAGTCTGCAACAGGAAGTGTTGTTATTGGTAGGATCTCCACATAAGAAACTTACAAAAAATATATACAGTGAGGCATAAGGCTGAACATACTGAAAAATAGATAATGAGTTTACATGCATCTTAAATATTGGACTACCAATGTGTTTGTACATAAAACAGGTCAAAGTGATAGCAGAAGCACTTCTAACTTCTATTAGTGATAACAACAATTCTTAATTTTATTTCACAAAGGGTTTATTGAATTTTTCCAGCGAAATACAATGAACTTGTACTGTGAAAAACAGAGAACACAGTGGTAATATACAAACATAAAGTACAGTTCCCATTAGCCCTGTTAACAAAAATTCTTAATTTTAAAGCAATATCTGTTTTATTCTATGGGGCTGTCACATCATCGCTGTCTTGTAAGCATCACTGTTGGCTACACTGAAGCCAAACTTCATACACAAAAAGGAAACTTGTTGGCAAATCATTTTTACATTACTTTATTTTTCAGAGTGTAACAGGATGCAAACAATATGAGCTTATGAATCAGCCACATAAGAAATCAATTGCCATTATCCATTACGGAATTCCTTCATGGCCTAAACATATTTCCCATGGCGTGCTGCCACCATTTGGTATTCATTTATCCCAATGCGATGTGTCCTCTATCAAATTAACACTTTGGTACAACGATGCAGTTTTACTAAAGACCCTTTCCAAAATATATATATACTGTAACACTAATAGGCTTAGGATGAATGGTAAAAAATTTATATTTTTCCAGTTGTTTTTAATACCTGAACTCCAGGAAAATGAAAAAAAAAACTATCATTGCACTGGGGCTCCTTCCTTAAAAAATTCCTCATTCCTTAAAGTTAACTAAAGGCAAAACTTTTTTTTTGTTTTGGTTGGAGCGGCTAGATACTGACTTTATCCCCCTATTCCCCCAACAGACATCGCTCTTCTCTTCCTCCAATGCTCCAGCTACGGGGTAGCCTCCAGAATCCATACTTACAATGCAGGACCACTGGCCCTTCATTGTACATGATCATTGTACATGATGGTGTGACATCTACGATTGCCAGCCATAGTACTGAAGAGAAGAGGCTGTGGAGGGCTCAGTCATGTGGAGGGGGCGAGCTTGCGGGAGCGGGAGATAAGATAAGTAAATTTGCTTTTTAATGGTACCCTAGGCAAACAGAAGCAATTAAACCCTTACAGCATAGGGGAAGTCCTAATGCAAAGGGTATTTCGTTTTCATTTCCCCAGATTGTAGCTTCAACAAATATGGGTTATGCATATCAGAATGATTGGTCTGGTAGATGCTATATATACAGAGCTTTATGTGCTTATTGTGGAAATAAATTAAGAATTTATGTTATCCAAAGAAACCAACTGGATCCCGCAGTTAGGTCAAGAAAACAACTGTTTTATTTTTTAAAGCATATGAATGCCAATTACTAAAATCTCTTATAAACTTTAAAATATCAATCGAGTTTCAAAGGTGATTTTCAATATTTTTAATCTGTCACTAAGGTCCTTGTAAAGACACTTTCTGTTATTGAGTGACAGCATTTTGTCTCCTGATAGCACACCTGTATTGTCATCATGTCACGGGGGGGTCCTGAAGGAAACTGCAAGTGGCCTTGCTGACACCCATTGTGCAGACATGGTGCACTGCTGTCACCATTAGGAAAGGCATCCTGAGAAATGCCATGTAGCCATCACTAGTGGAAATGTAGACAGAAAGAAAAGGCTGCAGGAGATCAGCAGCACTGAGATGCAACAAAAGAAGGAAAAAAGTGAAAACGAGTTTGTAAAAAATGGCTATTGTTTATGATACTCAATTAGAGCTTACATCTACTTTAGAATTTCCAGTTTTCTGTTCACTAAGAGAAAAACACATACGAAAGCTTCACGTACAAAAGTGATGGATTTTCCAATCTAGTCTTTAAACTCACCATGCTGCTTCAACTGCAGTCCCTTGCAGCAATGGCACCTTGGTAGTATAGAAACTTTTGTACATTATAGATTATATTCATACCTCCCAGCCATCCCAGATTCCGCAAGACTGTCCTGAGATTTAAGAAAAATCCAGGTGTCCCTGGTGATCCAGGTGGATCTGGGCTGAGTCCTGGACTCCAGTACCTGAACAAGTTCCTGCACTTGGCTCCACTAATTTCTAACTTGTGATTAGATGAAACAAAAACGGTTCACAATATATTCCTATGGGCAGCCGGATATAAGTGAATGTGCTTCCAGGTCTGTTCAGGCTGATCGGAAAGAAAGTAGTAAGTTTGCATCCAAATCCGCTTGTACAGACCTGACCGGATTTAGCCAGATATAGGGGGGGCATCTAGCAACCAATAAGAACTGTATGACTCCATTTTTCCTGCATCATAAGGAAACATATACAGATGTCATATAAGTGACATCCATTTCCATTCTGCTTTGATTCAGCAGAGGATAAGTCTAGTGTCCCCTACTGAGGCGGAACAGGGAGCACCCGTGTGAAAATGGCCTAAATGCAAATTGCAAGAAGAAAAGGTTATATTTTGGGTGTACTTCCCAATAACAACATTAAACTAACTTCCCATCTATCTGTATACTATGCAATTTTACAGGTGAAATTAAGCTAAGAAATAATGGGAGAGATTTACTAAAACTGGCGCACTCAAAATCTGGTGCAAGTGTGCATGGTAGCCAATCAGCTTCTAACGTCAGTTTGTTCAATTAAGCTTTGAACAAAAAACCTGGAAGCTGATTGGTCTCTATGCAGCGCTGCACCAGATTTTGCACCATGCAGTTTTAGTAAATAACCCCCACAGTTTGGAAGACAAATGCTATTCTCTTGGCAAGACAACTTGGGGGAGATTTACTAAAACTGGTGCACTCAGGATTCGGTGCAGCTGTGTATGCTAGCCAATCAGCTTCTAGCTTCAACTTGTTCAGTTAAGCTTCGCAAATAAAACCTGGAAGCTGATTGGTTTCTTTGCAGAGTTGTACCAGATTTTGCATGCTCCAATTTTAATAAATAACCCCCCGTGTGTACAGTTAGGCAATATACATCTGTACATGTTTGCATATGCATGTCAGTTTCTATCTATAGGCTTTTAAGTATAATTATCCCCACCAGTGCAAGTGCTATGAGATATGACTGTCAGTTTAGTAAAACATGATAGCAATGATCCCCTTGGTATACCTACAACAAGCAAACAGTACAATATGGTATCTAAGATTGCAGCTGTGACATCGGCCTGTGTGAGTTCTAGATTGCAGCGAGGTTTAGCAGCAGATCATGGAACATTGAATATCATATTTTAGATTTATATGGCACTCCTGGTGGCGCAGGTCATATGGTAATAATAACAAACAGAAAGTTGCACTCATACGCTCCCATAAATGCATCGACACACATAAAAACACAATAGATCAGGCAGCTGTATGGCAGCCTCTTGAGAAGAGGGTCCAGGTGTAGTCAATGAACTGCAGGTGGCTTTCACCAATAAGTCTCTGATTAATGTCACCTCTGCTCTGTAAATGTCGGGATTTTATACTTTCAAAATAAACATTCCATGGAAAACATGATGATTTAATATGTGCGCTATACCTCGTTGGTGTGTTATATGATATTCTTCCTGTATATTAAATTAACAACATATTACTTTAACAACTGTATATTGTTAATAAACACTGTAGTTAATAAACAATCTGACTGTGAACACCAGAGGTGTGATTAAACATCTAAAAGCCCCGAAACCAAAGGCCGCTCATATCCCAGACAAAAAAAACCTTTTCCCATTAAGTGTTTGGGTTGGATTTACTAAAGGAGTAGAGGCTGTCCACTTATGATGTCCATACATGGCTTGAATCAGCCCATTCCTGCTGAATTGGCTTAAAGTGGTTGTAAAACTTACTTATACTCAGTGAATTGACTGGCCTTAGGTGATACACAGAGATGGAACAAATCCTCCAGCATAAGTTGTACCTGTTTATCTGTAGTCTTCTGTTCTCTACATCTGTTCAAAGTGTTCAGAAAAAAGGGGGTGGAGAGCTGAAGCTACACTCTGCAGAGCTCAGAGAGGAAAGCTCTGAGAGCTGATTGGAGAGAAGAGACACACCCTGCTCCACACAGCTCATAGGAATAGAGCTGAGGCTGTCAATCTGCTGGAGGGCCCTCCCGGTCACCATTTTACTCTTGGTGAGAGGAAAACTTGTCAGAAATGATGCATGCTGATAGCAGAGAAACAAAGCAGCAGACAGATATTACACTTAGTGCTCTCAATTCAGGCAAGTACACACTATAGAGTGCTATGCTTTGTTCATATTTCATGTTTAAATTCAAGGCATGGGTAGCCTTGTCGGCACCACTCTGCATGACAAACTTCGATCTGAAAATCAAAGGAACAGGGAGGAAAATTCTGGGCTGTACAATGAATATATCAAATCAGATGCAGTCGCTGTCCAGGTATTCTGACAGCTGCAGAGTCAATGTATCAAATCCTAACATGCATGGCCAGCTTTAGCAAAGTTAATCATAGTAAATAAAGTTGTTTTGTCCTCATTATCTCCAATCCCAATTGATACCCAATCGCGTGCAAGGGGAAAAAAGAAAAACTAAATTTTTGGCTAGCATGTTTGGTCAATTGAAGTGAACACATCCTCATACTATTTACTAAGTTCACTGAGCATTCACTACTTGAACAGACTCTTATTCCTTCAGCAAAATCTGTTTTTAATAAAATAAATAATAATACTTTATAATACTTTCTAACCAATAAAAGTAATATTTTTCAGTCCCTAAAACACTATGTAGATAGCAGAAAAGAAAAGGAAAAACTGATATGAAGAAAAAGAGAAATACTATGTTTTTATAAAAAACATGCATTCATTTTATCCTAAATAGCTCACCAAACACTACCAAGACTGAGATAAATCATTATGCAGTCTGTCTATGCAGGGAGACCCATTCGTGGCAGGCTCCATTGCAGATGTACGTGCTGTGATTTCTAAAGCTAGGTGCTTGCTTATCTAATATCATGTAATATTATGATTGTGAGAGCATGTCCAACTGTCCGTTAAAATTCTTGGGTAGCTCTGGACAGTCTGTGTTGCTCCACAGTAACCAGTCAATTTTTCCTTTGCAATATGGGAGAATGAAAGAGAAAATCTAATTGGTGGGTTTATACAGACTGTCTTCTGATAGCCATACATAATGCAATTTTTTATTTTAGTTCCACTGGCAGGTTGAAAGAAAAAAAAAAATAACTCAATTCCCCCATTCACACATTGGAGGTAGATGGAGAAATCCCTCTCACTGTGCTATTGTGTTCTGTTGATGGCAGGGGCAGACTGACAACACATGGGGCCCCCGAGCAATAGGGGATCATGGGGCCCCTGTGTCATCGCCAACACCCAAAAAAGCCTATGAAAAGGCCAATGAAAGGTACCAGGGGCATCTCATGGGGTCCTCTACTGACCCCGGGCCCTCGGGCAGTGCTCGAATGGTCAGTCCGCCCTTGGTCGGTGGAGAGCCTTCCCTGCCATCAGAATACATTGATCAGTGCTGCTGGCTATAGCCAGCAGCACTGACTGGGAAAAACTCGAAGGACTGGTTGTACACAAGTCAATCGTTAGAATGACTTCAGTATATCCAGCCTGGCCTTAAATGGATCAAAATTCAATAAATTCTATCATGCTGAGCTGGCTGGACTTTGTTTCACCTATGGTAATTCTATCTGTTGTCATTTTCACAAATGAGGCCCATACAATGGGGGGATTTACTAAAACTTGTGCACACAGAATCTGGTGCCGCTGTGCATAGTAACCAATCAGCTTCTAACTTCAGTTTGTTCAGTTAAAGTGTTACTAAACCCAGGACCCTGCATTCACTGTATCTGGTCTTCCACAGTACACAGAACATGGAAATGCAATTATTTTAGTAAAAATAAACTGCTAAATACCTAAGTATATAGCAGTTTTGTGACTTCTATCAGTGTCCAGCAGAGCACTGATAAAGCTTGTAGGAGGAGTTTCCATTCTTCTCTGACTGTCCTATGAGGCAGCAGAACCCCTGACCCTCTGTCTGGACAGCTCTGATTGGCCCTGTGCTGATCACATGCACTCTCCCAAGAAAAAAAAAACAACTCGCTAGCAATACACACCAAACTGAGCATGAACAGCTTGCCCCATTGCTCTATTCTATCAGCAGATGGATTGGGAACAGTAGAAGAAGGGTAGGATCAGAGAAGACAGGATCAAACATCCTTTTTACACAATTCAGAGGGTTAATACCTTCGACATTCAGTATGACAAACATGCTTTACTCATATACAGACTGATTTTACTGTTGTGGGTTTAGTGTCACTTTAAGCTTTGACAATAAAACTTAGATGCTGATTGGTTACCATGCACAGCTGCAGCAGATTCTGTGTGCACCAGTTTTAGTAAATCTTCCCCTATAGTCTTCAGTGGCTAGCACTCAGTCTAATGATCAACGTAAGGAAACTGTTCCCTGAAATCTCACTCTACATTACAGCATCCTATTGCTTTTTGCACTCTGTTATTAAACAATTCCCCTAAGCACTGTTTGTGTCTAGACAGACCACATAACATAACTCTAATGCAAATAAAAAAATGACAACCCCTAGACTCGATTACCACCTACACACTCGTGCTTGTGCATACGTTAACATCAAAAACACGTAGCATATGTTCATTGGGGTTCATTACTATTCATTCTAAATGCCACCCAAAGGCACTTATACAGTGTAAAGAATTGTAGTGCTGTTCAGCACTACACAATCCTCAAATGTGCCGAGTACTGTAGTGCACTGTGTTGGACAAAAAATAGAACTCTGCACATGTGAATGGGTCCTTAGGGTGTAAGACTATCTACCTTTTATGGAGTCTTCATGTATCTAACAATCAGGCACATGTGAAAGAAACGCAAAACATTAGGACCTGTCTGTTGCTGTTCTTTCTCAGTGTCATGGCTGAGCCAATATGTGCCAAGGAATAAAAAAGATTAGATAACATGATGCAGCAGGAGCTATTAGTAGTTTAACCACGTAAGCTCTAGAAGTTTTTACCACTTTCATGACCAGGCCAATTTTTGCTACTTAGCACTGCGCTATTTTAACTGGTAATTGTGCGGTCATGCAATGCTGAAATTTCTCCACCGACCAAGGGCGGACTGACCATTCGAGCACTGCCCGAGGGCCCAGGGTCAGTAGGGGGCCCCATGAGATGCCCCTGGTACCTTTTTCATAGGCTTTTTTGAGTTTGGGCAAGGACACAGGGGCCCCATGATCCCCTATTGCCCGGGGGCCACATGATTTGTGAGTCCACCCCTGGCTGGATCATATATATATATATATATATATATATATATATATATAAATAAATATGTGATCCAGCACATCGGGACCACACTGTAGCAGCAAAGCTACAGTGAGCAGTCAACAAGCGGTTATACTAGTATTGTGTAAGCATCAGCAGTATGTAAGTCATAGGGCACTGACACAGCATTTTAAGGCTAGGTTCACACTTGCTAAGAATACTAATGCTTACAGTAACGCGAACCAATGTGTCTATAGCATTAATGTGCATTTTTTATGCATTTAATGTGCATTTAAGGAGCATTAAAAAAAAAACACGCCCCGGATGCCCTCCAAGTCATATTCCACCTTCCACTTCACTGATATATAATCAAAGGTTGCCAAATGCTTGTCAAAAGCATCGTAAATGTGCCGTAAACGTGCTGCAAACGCTATAGGCGTGTTTATGGCAAGTTACCATAGACTTGAATAGAAAGAGTTGACAAGCTTCACCTTCTCCCAGACTCGACATGCAGCTTTATTTCTGCCACACAGCATTTTTTTTTTCAATTGTGAACAGCTCTGTCTACTGTCCATATTATCCACTGCAGGCTGCTTTTCCAGGAGTTCAAGAAGCATCAAAAACATGCTTCAACGCCTATTTCTAATGCCAGTGAGAACAGGGCCTTGGGCTGTTGGGTAGTGGTTACATATCAATGAGTTGTCATTACTGGGAGAGGAAATAAAAGTGAGATGTGGATATATTGAGCGATTTCAACTGCTTCTTGTTATAAAACGATATCCTGCTCTTTAAATCAGCCCATATGTAAAAGGCACTGAACAAGTCTACATTCTCCCTCATCAATACAAATTACAAACCCTTTGATCCAACGCACATCTTTTTTAAATGACTGTCTCTATAATGGGAGCGATCCATTAGCTCTACAGCCGTGCTGCGTACAGCGCTTTATTTTGATTATCGTACATCCTGTCTGCCTTATCATCTACTTTAACTATCAGCAAATGCACGGCGGTTGTTAAAAATAAATGCTTTACAAAATCACAATGCAAAGGCAAACTTAATGGCATTCACCATTAAAAATGAACTATAATAATCCCTATACTATAACCAGAAAGGAGAATGAATTAATAATGAGAGCTGCTTTTGAATGCCATCGTGATGTATGTATTTAATTTATGCAACGGTGGACTGAAGAGAACGCGGTGTCATTAAAAGATGCCAAATTCTCCGAACCGAGAAGTTTTCCTTGGGAAGAGCGGTGAAAGCGCCATGAAAAGCTTTTGTTTTGTGTTCATTTTCTTTTTTATCTAATTTAATCTGCAATAGACTGTCCCTAGAGGACACGGGAAGAGAGAACCAATTATATCCAGAGACTGGTTTCTCCAAAATGAAGGCATCTGTTCTATGCCAATGACTTCCACATGGAAGAAAAACAGAACTTTGAAGGCATCTGTGTTCAGGGCTGAAGCTCACAGATCTTAGGGTGCATTGTAATTGCCCAGCTGCAGATATGATGCGGTCAATATTCCGTCAGCTGATCCCACAACTGCACACATATACATTGTGCAGCTTCCACCACCGACATCAAAGCCACGGTGCTGGGTAAAATGAGCAGCTTCTGAATAAATTAGGCTTTGTAGGACTGGACCGCAACATAGATGAAACATTGATATTTATGAGCAGGATTGGCGCAGAAGGACTCCATGAAAGTAGTTATTATTATGATTGTTATTGTTAATATTGCTATTATTAAGCAGACAGCTGAGACATTAACTGTATCATTAATTATAGTCATTGAATAATTGCTGAATTATTTAAAGTTGCAGTGGATCTATACTCAAATGTTATATTACATTGAGGTGGGATAGATAAAGAGCAGAAGGGCTGAAATGCTTACCTTTCCTGGAGAAAATGCTGATCCGGGTTTCTTTCAGTGCTGGACACATGACCAAAACCCTCTAATGAAAATGAGCACTAGATGAACTGGGATCCTCTCCTTCAACAGAGATACACGAAGATATGGACCTTCAGTTATGGAACTAAAGGAAGAATCAATGACATCACAGCACTTGTGCTCCATGGAGAACTACACACCTCTCTTTAACAATGGTAGATGGGACTCTGTGGCAAAGTGATGCACAATCACGCCAAATTCAAATAAAAACTGGAGCCGTTGGGGAGAATAATCCCCAGATTCTATAGGTGGGGGGCTGGTTTTAGGGTGGGGTGCTGCAGACTTTGACCATGTTTCATGTTACACTCTAAATATGGGCCAGAAAAGGTGGACTTCTATTTTAATGTATTTTTAAGAGGTTTCCAGTACCTCTACACAAAGTGCTAACTCAGTGCCTTCTACCTCAATGCTGGTATAATGAGGAATAAGATACTTGTTAACTTGTTAGGGAAAGTTATCTGCTGGGTCTGCTTATCAAGGACCTTACTTCTAGATGACAAGTCCTCCTCCATACCAGATGTGGCCTGCATCCAACCAATGCAACTTGTGCATTCTTGTTAGGTACTAAAAAAATAACAGACCTTGGCAGTTTATCTAACTGACCAGTGTGTAGCTGATGCAAGAACCATTTGATTGGAGAAAGACCAGTTACATTAGGTCCATTTTGGTCAAGTCTGGCCTCTATCACTGTGTTTGCAGAAGCTGATCGTCTACAAAGATAAAGGCAACACACTGGTTTGCTGGGTTTTTTGGGTCATTGGTGTGTCTAACCACTCTCCTGTAGCTCTCCACCATAAATAATAAAACGTTATTAACCCCCCTCTCCACGAAAAAAAATAAAAATAATTAATGTAGCAACATACTTTACACCATCATTGTTTTCTGTCCGCTTATTTGTACAGTCTTTGCAGCATTTTAATGCGCCTTTAAAAGTCTGGAGTGTAGAGGCTGTGTGGCTCCTTCAACTTCCTGTGTCTCCCTGGAGCCACCCTGATGTGCTCCTGGCCAAGACTAAATCTTCCTACCATCTGGTGCCATGCATGGGGGACATAAGCACTCTGCTGCTATGCTCGAGGGACACAGATGAATTACAGGCAGCACACTGGCGCAGTGCTTGGGGACGCATGTGCAGTTCGAGCAGTGGTCTGGTGTTTTGTCTGGATGCATGCACAGTATGTGCAGCAATCATGGGACCTGTAGCCCTGAAGATCTTGAATGATCTCAGGTCGCGCTCTTTACCGGAAGTTTGGGGAAGTGCAAAAGAGAGGTGGGCAGAAAATAACAGCTAAAATATAAGATTACAGCACAACAAAGGAAAAAAAAATATATTAGCCCAGTTGGTTGGAGCTTAACCATTTGCCACCCATGTAACACATTTGTGCGGCACCAAAAAGGATGGGCTTTATTGCTCATACATTACACGTATGTGTCCATGGTCATGACATCAGGAAATCCTTCCTGCTCCCCAGAGCGTATTAACCCAGTTAAAGGGATGCCTAGGCTCGGTAAGAAGGGTTCATTTAAATAGCCAAGTTACTCTGAGGGCCTATTACTATTCTAGGTTGCGTGTTCGTGGTAATGCAATGATTATTCAAACAAAACCAGAATTGTTGGAAATGGATTTTACTCACATAACTGGCCTTCCTTTAATGTCTATGGAATGATTAAGGCCGTCTCTCTCTCTCTGCAGATTCTATTGCCAGCAGTTGATGCTACAGAAGTTGTGATGTGTAGGTCAGAGATGAATGGAAGGCCTCAGCCTGCAGGCCACAATCCCCACCACTGCTTGTGTTTACCAAATAACAACTCTATTATCTGATAAACCATCCACCTCATGTGACTGGAGATCCTCATTTTAAGTGTAATTAGTGCTTCTAATGACTGCCAGCTATAATTATCACACTGTCACAATTTCCTGCCAGCATTTGCCATTGTGTTTATTTTAAA
Source organism: Staurois parvus (assembly GCF_062004578.1). Classification (NCBI taxonomy): domain Eukaryota; kingdom Metazoa; phylum Chordata; class Amphibia; order Anura; family Ranidae; genus Staurois; species Staurois parvus. The sequence continues at coordinate 1,769,454 of NW_028318026.1, read as the reverse complement.
GTGTACCTGTCACCTACACAAACACAATGCAGCTATTTTGGAGGGCAAATACCCAGTTTAGATTTTTTTTATTAAGGGCTCATTTAGATGGGAGGCTAGAGGATGGCAAAACAGGTGGTTGAGCTGCGGTGTTACTGTCCTGCCAAGCACCAACCTAAACATAAAAATTCAGCCACTCGCCGCCGCAGCAAAAATCAAATGTCATGTTGTATTTGAAAGGCGGTAATGCTGCTGAACGCAATCCATTCAAGTGAATGGGGCCATTTCGCAGTGCCCTGCAACTTTGTGCAATGTATGTAGTTGAAGTACGGTGAGTCATATCGTTCCCTCACCTCCTGTCAAGAGCGATCCATCGCCAATGGCTTTTTTTTTAGATGGGCAGACAACAAAAATGTCTGCATATGCGAATGAGCCCCTAGTGCAGCTTCACACTTATGCATGCATGTTTGTGTGTATGCCGCAGGTACAGCAGCCCACTCCTTTTATAAAAACATGTTGCACAGAACCACATGGTGCTGTTACGCCATTGCGGGTGTTTTAAAGATGCATTAAGAATGCGGGCAGCACAGTGGCTAAATGGGTAGCACCTCTGCCTGGCAGTACTAGGGTCATTGATTCAAATCCCAACCACAGCACAACCTGCCTGGAGTTTGTATGTTCTCCCTGTGCCTGTGTGGGTTTCCTCCCAAACTCCAAAGACATGCTGGTAGGTTTATTGGATCCTGTCTAAATTGGCCCTAGTATGTATGAATGTGAGTTAGGCCCCTTTCACACAGGCATTGCATTTTTCTTTTTCATAATTTCAGTCATGTTTTATTCAAGCAAAAACGGATCAGTTTACATCTGTTTTTTCATCAGTTTACATCCGTTTTTTCATCAGTTTACATCCGTTTTACATCAGGTTACATCAGTTTTTTCATCCGTTTTCATCTGTTTTTCATTTGTTTTTTATCCATTTACATCCGTTTTTGTCCGTTTTAATCCGTCTACATCTGTTTTTTGTCCTTTTACATCAGTTTTTTGACCGTTCCGGGTTTTTTTACAGAAGAAAAATAGAGTTTTCTTCCGTTCAAAAAACGGATGTTAACGGATACGGGCAAGTAAACAGATAATCATCCATTTACATCTGCTAGTCCATAGATATACATGGGTGTCCATTTTTCATCTGTAAACGGACAGATGAAAAACGGACATACGGAACACCCGTGTGAAAGGGGCCTTAGGGACCTTAGATTGTACACCCCTTGAGGGTTAGGGACTGATGTGAATGTACAATATATCTGTAAAGCGCTGCGTAAATTGAAGGCCCTATATAAGTATGTGAAATAAATAAATAACTGTTGGCACCTCGCATATCTGCTAAAGAGCAGCTTGTTTTGCCTGCGGGTCAGGAACATGTGCGATTATCACGTTCCCAACCTGCACATATGTGAACCTAGGTTTAGAGGTACTACCAATCTCATGCAGGCCTTCATTTACAAGTGACCACCACCACTAGGCCAGGGAGGTCAGACTTCACAGCATAATATTATTTCTGTAGACCAGCAGATAAGCAGCCAGTCCTGATCTCTCCAACTCTCCCCAGTATAATGGCCGCACAGAGGCACTGCAACAAATGAACCTGAAATATGCCTAACGTGTGCTTGAACTCCGAATATTTTCCACAGTGACTGTAAATATATGAATGTAAATACAATTCCTACTGTGATTAGGAGAGTCCAGTGTTGGGATTTCACTCCATTCACCTCACATTCAGGAGCCAGTGCAGGTACCTCGTCTGTCAGCCACAACTGAAATGACAGCGTGTGGGTCAGGGAAGGGAGGAATTGTGTGTAAAGAGGATTACAAGTAATTACACAGAGCAGAGTTTGAAGTACATTCCAGTTGGAATTTAGAGATGATGCTTTGAAATGCTTATAGGAAACCACCAATATGCCCTGGATATTGCTTTATTGCAGCAGACTCATCATGTCCCCCCCATCACAGCTTCCATTAATCTCTGCACTGAGAACACCGGCTCTCTCGCCTGCAGGTTAGGTGTTCTCAACTCCACCTGCTGCAGTTTACTTGGTCCCTCTCTAGGGACTGAGAGAAAAGTTGCATAGAGGCTGCTCATAAGAGGCGCTGACACAAAGTCTACTGATCCTAGTCACAGGAATGGACTTACAGCTTGTTACATTCTGTGGTGGAATCATGTTATGTCATCTCCTCACCGAATGTTTTAATCTCTAATCCTCTGCGGTGCGGTATATCGCATGCGATTCGCACAGGAACCGCACCGCATTCCTGTGCAAAACACATGCGATTTGTGTGCGGAGCGATCGGAACCATACATTTTGTATGGCTCTAATCACACCACACCTGCACCAACAAGGCGCAGGACACTTTTTTTGGTCCACACTAGAATCAGATCGCATGGGTATTCACACCTATAAGATCTGATTCTGCACATCACACCACGTTTTGCGGACCGCTTTTGGGGTGTTGTTAACAACCGCAGCGGTTCGCATGAATGGGATGCGATTGTGACGTGGTGCGGAATTCGCACAGAAGACGCTGCAAATTCCACACCACATCAGTGTGAACCAGGGAGTAAACTCAAACCACTGTGCACTGTGTTGCAGGTTGTTGCGGATTGATTGCGACATGGCTCCAGTTGAAAAAACTGTATTCACCAAATAGCACATGGGGGATAATTTGCTAAGATTTTGCTAAGTGAGGCCTAGTCATTACAGCTCCCCCCCTCCATCACAGGAGTGAGCTCTTGCTCTGATTCAGACCCCCTCACATGATCTTTCTCTCCATGATGTAGTAGCTCTGAGCTCAGCATCTCCTGTGATGGTGGGGACGAGCAGTAATGACTAGGCTTCATTTAGTAACATCCTGGGAGTATTCCATTCTGGCTTCTTGACGTATGTAAATGGCCTACACCTATAACAAGGACAACTACAAGAATAAATGAGGTCCTAAGCTGGCCATACACTAAACGAATTTCAAATGAACCTACTGAAATTCTATCAGTAGGTGTCCCTGTCACCATCTCTCTGACCATCAAATTTCAACTGAAAAATGTAAGAAACTGCATGGAAAAATACTGTATCTAATTAAAAGCAGGTGCTGTTGGGATAACCTGGGCCTTTGTGACTAAGTAACTTTGGCTCAGTTGTCATATAAACACAAACGTAATGCTTCTAACCAGCGGCAGACTGACCATTTGGAAACTCGGGCACTGCCCGAGGGCCTGGGGTCAGGGGGGCCTCATGAGATGCCCCTGGTACCTTTTTCATAGGCTTTTTTGAGTTTGGGCAAAGACACAGGGGCCCCATGATCCCCTATTGCCCGGGGGCCCCATGAGTTGTCAGTCCGCCCCTGCTTATAACTAACATCAATACATATAAAACTGCTACAATTGTTCTTCAAGTTAGACTTGATACAAGTTATGCCTGGCACACACGATGGGAATGTCGGGTGAATGATCATACAGCGATGTTGTAATGTATTGTAATGTCCATTACAACATACGCAGTCTTGGTAACTCGATTTTTCATGGATGGACACTGTACTAAATAAACAAAAATCATTTATTCTGTTATCTTACGAGAAAAAAATTAGTGTTTGTCCTTTTGGATATTTTTGCATGAACGTTCGTGATCGGCTCTCGAAAACTGTGTACTAACAAACAGATTTTCGGACGATCGCTACGAAAATGTTTTTTTTTTTTGTACCATTTTCTCATCATGTATACTAAGCTTTATACATAAATTATTCAATAGCGCTCATATGATATCCTAAATATACAAAATAACTTACACATCAAAACAATATTCTTATGATCAACATCAATTAAATAAGCACAATATACATACAAAGCAATCTCAGCAAATTGATGGGCTTAATCTCGTAGCCTGTGTACAGGAGTACAAAACGAAACCAGCGCTCAAATCTTCATGCAGACTAAAGGAAATTCTGAATGCCAAACGTTGAGGTGAAGCCCTTCAGAGATCGGGAAATCTAGGTAATGGTGAAAAAAACAAACAAGGGCGCACTCCCATCATGCATTAACGTGGTACACCACGTATTTATTAAAAAAGGTCTACATTTTAGCTCTGAGGAAGGGGGTTCGTCTCCCGAAACGCGGTAGCTTACAAGGTGTTGAATCCATTGGACTGTCCTTATGGATCACCTGTTCTGTTTTTATCCCTTTTTGGTTTGTGAGTATTTATCTACAATTTTTTTATAAATACGTGGTGTACCTCGCTAATGCACGAAGGGAGTGCGCCCTTGTTTGTTTTTGTTCACTGTGTACGGGAGTGCAGATGCTGTTGGAAGGTCAACATAGTTTGAGACTCAGGGTTCATTCTTATGCCTGTTTGTCACTTTTTTTACATGCAAATAGTAAATTGTCTTGTTTTTATTTATTTATTTTTTAATAAAATGCGTTAATGTTTTATCATTTGGTCAATAATACAGAGGAATAGGGGAAACATATATAACACATATATTTATACGTACCCTTTAAAATAAAATATTTAAAAATATATATATTTTTTCAATATGATGTTACTTCTGGTACATTTCATTGTATGCTGGGATGATTTATATATTGCAGTTGTTTGACTGTATGAATATTGTTTTTAGCTGTGAGTTGTTTTGTATTTAGGATATCACATATTAGAGCTACATAGTCCTCTTGCAACATGACTCCATAGTATTCCACTGATGGATGAATTCATTAATTGTCTGGAGCAGCTCTCTAAAAAAAGGGTTAAAATAGGTTTTTGAGCAATAATTTGTAAGACATTTGCAACAGGCTGCCAAAAAAATAGTCACATGTTGGAAAAACAGTGAAGGTTTAAAAAAGATAACAAAAAACAAAACTCATCTGAATTTTCACCTCACCAGCTATCAGCCTTCTTATATTTATAATGCAATGTGAGTATTTTATATGCATTAATTTAGCAAAATGCATTTTAAATTTTCAAATTTTCATGTCCAGAACAATGAATAAATGAAATCATCTGCACAGTATCAAATTAAAATGAAAAGTTAATATTCTGTAAATAAATCGGAAATAAATCCTTCCATTTACTATCAGGTCTAGCAGAAAGGAAGCCCATTTGCCTAGTGGAGGTCCAATGGCCAAGTGCGTATACAACAAGCTGACAATACTAATGTTAATTCCAAGGCAATGGCCAAACATTGCTGTTACTGGCATACCGGGAAAGCAACTATGCAACAGATTCACAAAAAAAACGAAAAAACAAACAAAAAACAGGTCTCTTAGGTCTCTCTTTAAGTGAGTCTGAGTTATTGAGGTCGGGTATGTATGTATGTTTCATGTGCATTATGTTTGCTTTTTACCAGCTATCCCCAGTGTATTGCCCATGTTTAAAAAATTAGAGAGCAAGCTTACGACCTATGTAAATCAAGGCCCAAAATGTCAGTGATTGAAAGAATGTTACACAAACAGGAAAATGCACTACATGCCACTTAAAATATGTGAAATATGCCCTATGATTTATTGCTTGTGTCTCTAATGGTGTCTAGAGTAAAACACTGGGTCTGCCTTATGCACAGCGTTCTAATTGTAGAATACCATTTTTATCCACCAAAGATAAGTGGAGAGAACCAAAAATTCACATTAGGCAAAGGAATTTCAGAATAGAAAATTGATGTTGTTTGAAAACCACTTGCATTAACAAAAGATTACAGAGGCTCCTAAATTACAGGGTGCTATTTTAGTGGTACAGGCTCAATATTCATATTGAAGCAGATGTAGCAGTTTAACAAAATAGCTCTTCCTATCCGACACAAATTGAAAAACACAAAATAAAAATGATTGCATTTTTCCCTTTCCTTTTATAGCTTATCTTATCTGAATTGAAGCATTTGGCCTTCAGAAAATGTACACATGGCATCTGCTGATCTCCTGAAAAACCTACCATGTTCAAATTGCAGTCCTCACTCCTCTAACTTAAAGGCCAACTACACTGAATTTAATAGTGAGGTAGGACCACAAAACAACCAAGCTGGTTCTACCCTATACTCAATAATTTCAGGTTTTATCCCAATCATATATAAATCCTGTATAATAATAATAATCATAACCTACCCATTGCAAACAGACTTCTAGTCTCCTTTGTTCTAGGTTATTCAGACTCTCAGTGTAGACTTCTCATGTGCCTGTCTGCTGTTCTGGAACCCTCTTTAACATACCAATTGACAATGACCATCCCTAAGAAACCTTTGTATATCTTCTTAGAACTTACCTACTTTCTACATGCATACAATCTGGCTTAATAAATATATTCCATCACCAGGGGCGGACTGACAACTCATGGGGCCCCCGGGCAATAGGGGATCATGGGGCCCCTGTGTCCTCACTCACACTCAAACCACACCCAAAAAAGCCTATGAAAGGTACTAGGGGCTTCTTCTGGGGCCCCTTACTGACCCCGGGCCCTCGGGCAGTGCCTGAGTGCACGAATTTTCAGTCTGCCCCTGTCCATCACTATCGCTCCATCATCAGCCTTACTATCACCATAGTTCAGTGCACCCCAAAGAGATCCCCACCCCAGCTCCCGAAAGCCAAGACATACCTCCTTGGACTGACACCATTGACGAAGCAGCATTTTTTCTTCCCACTGACACAGCAATAATAACCATTGGCACTACTTGGCGTATGCCACAACCATTGTATATGTTTTAGCGAAGCATGTAATGCATGCCACTGTAACCCCACTCCTTACTTTTCCCTCTGTCCCACCCCCATTCTTAGGCCCATGTATTTTCAAAAGTTCTTAGGTATGCTGATAGCTTCCTGTACTCTCTGCCTGTGCTGTAGTGTTATCAGTTACATTGTGCCCAACCATTTCTGTGTACTACAAAACACCTCTCTTGAGTTATGGAGAAGAGGAGGGGGGTGTTATGTAGTCCAATCCTAGGTTGACAATGATGATTATCTATACTGTACAATAGGTGCGCAATGTCACCCTGGGATAGGAAATGTGGTGAAAATAATGGAAAAAACCTTTAAAGCCCAACTCCAGGAACCTTTTTTTCCTCATGCAGTGAAGCTGTTTTTGTTTAGGGGAGAGAAGAGCAGAGATATACGTACCTGATCCTCCGATCCTCCCAACACAAGACCGGTCCAGCACCCCTGTGCTCCAGCAGTCTGGAATAGTGCACTGTTCCTGAAATCATCATACTCAGCGTAGGCTCCATAGACCAGGAACAGTCAACCACTGGACTGTGGGGAAACGCTGTTTTCTGGAGGATTGAAGGATTGGGTGAGTATAAGCTTTCTGCTCATCCCTAGGCAAAATAAGTAGTTGACCCGTGCAGTGTGGGCAAAGTCTCACTGCATGGGAAAAATTTTTTTGCCTTGAGTTGGGCTGTGATTTGTTAGTCAAGTCCATTTAAATCTGCTAGTGTATCTAACACTACCCAGAGATGGGCTTTAAAAAGAAAAGTAATGCAACAACCTTATCTAAGAACTAGTATGCTGCAATATGTCAATGTTTTGTTCTTTGGGCTTTAATTTTTGTTCCTAGCTCTTTTACCCCTAGTCGGTATGCATACATGCAATTCTCTCTTTACTGTTGTAGCTTTGTACATGTTTTGTTTTGCAATTGCATATACTTATTAGATCTTTGTATAAGCTGCTTTTGCTTCTAACACTTTTTTGCATAAGGTTCATGTCAACAGTGCCTTTTATGGCATTTTTTGTTCCATAAGAAGCAATGTAAAGCGTTTCAGATGATTCAAAGGAAATGTGGGCCCTTGAAAAACCCAAAGAAGCTAAACTGAAGACACTGATATGATACACTGTTTATTTTGTACTGCAAAGTCAGCCTTTAAATTCACTCAGTTTATGGTGAGGTAAGAAGTGTCTACCCAAAATATACAAGCCATCATTTCTACCACAAAACAAACAATCTCCTAGATTGTAAGCTCGAAAGAGCAGGGCCCTCGAACCCCTTGTGTATTGTATTGTTTCTGTCTTGTCTCATGTTCTTTCCCCCTTGCTATTGTACAGCGCTGAGCAAACCCTTTGGCGCTATATAAATACTGTATAATAATAATAATAAAAATGATGTTTACTCCCCATTTAAGGAAGGACTGTTGGTGGATTGTAATTAATTTCTTTATGCCCCTGTGGCCATAGCTATGGGAACATAAAGGAATGGTTTGCATAGCTCCACTCTCTGTCCTTAAACAAGGAACAAACCTTTTATTACTTTGGATTGTTAATTGAAGAGCTGATCATACAAAAAAAAAAATCAGCACCAGACAAAGCTTCCTTTCTAGTCGTATTTGCCTTCAGATACAACTTTTTGATACTTTTGGGATAAAAGTTTGTGTTGTGCGTGGTTGTTGTTTGATACATTGGGCCTATTGGATTCACATATGTTCTCCAGCATGGCTGATAACACTGGAATCTAGGTTCTGCAGCTGTGCATGTGTTAGGAGTAGTTGTTTCCACTGTAATAAAACACAATGAATCACATTGTCTGTGCTGATAAATTCTGAGTGAGTTAAAAAGTACATAAACTGCAAAGGAATCAGCACCTTCCCACTAAATAATCCCAGCTGCAATTAAACTGCTACATTCAGCTGTGTCTCAGTCTATTAAAAGTTGAACTGCAGCCCATTGTAATTCCCAGTGTCATCGTGCCTGCACTATTCAGCCCTGGTGATAAGCGAACCTGAAGACACAGCTGAAATCCAATAATATAAGTGTCATGGCGGCCATCGGGTCTATGAATGGTAGTGGTTTATCATGGTCATTGCAGAAACCAGAGGCCTGGAATATGTTCACTTCATGGAAAAGAAGGAATAGGACTGATAGCCTTACAATAAGGAAGAAGAGTAGTAACATAGAAGTACTGTACAGCACTACTGAAGGAAGCCTACAGATTTAAAGGTCCAATATGACTATCGCAAGTAGATTTATAGTTACACACAACACAGAAACAATTCTGTAAAACATTAACACACATAACATTATGCTAATCACAAAGACTGTATACAAATAGGATATTTATATCCTTTAAAAGCTGATCTATACTCAATAGGCTATTTATATCCTTTAAAAGCCAATCTATACTCAAGATGTAGGTCCCCTTTACAAAATAGGATTGCGTTAGGAAAGTATGGTAATGATACTAGAATGATGTCCCCTCTGGCAATAAGATCCCATGGCACTTCAATTGTAGGTGACCTACATGACATTCCCAACAATCATGTACTAGAGCAGATTTTCTCAACCTTTTTTACATGAAGGAACCCTTGAAATGACCTTCAGGTCTCATGAAATATTATTATATTTACAGCTCACAGGACATCAGCATAAACAGAGAGTTGTGGACATAAGAGAATAAGGAATGTGGGATATTTAATGTACGAGGGATCTTCAAAACGTTTCTGCACTTCTATACACATACAAGAGGTGGTATCAAAAAGTTACGAGACTAGTTTTGTAACTACAGATGCCAGCACAAAGCTACATGCACGGTCCCAGGGAGCACCAGCCTTCATAAATCAGTGCACCAAAAAGACACTGTCCTGTGTGCATTGGGAGCTGTGCAACTGGTGCTGTTCTGACCACATACACTACTATGTCTTCTATTTCATCACAGACAGAAATTTAGAACAAAGTGCAAATGTGAAGTTTTGCGTGAAACTGGACAAATCTGTCACAGAGATGTTTAACATGATTCGGCAAATTTACAGTGATGCTGCAATGCGTCGTTCGAGGTGTTTTGAGTGGCATGCATGCTTCAATAGTTGAAGAACATTAGTGGAAGACGACGAGAGATCAGGAAGATCTTCAACAAGCTCATGATCATCAGAGAACAATCCACAGCATAGGGTGTACAGGTTACGCAAAGAATTTCACATTTGCTCTCTTGGTAACGCACGTGGTCAGAATAGCACCAATTGCACAGCTCCCGATGTACACAGAACAATGTCTTTTCCCACACTGACTTATGAAGGTCGGTGTTCCCTGTGAGTGTGCGTGCAACCTTGTGCTGCCATCTTTTGGCATGTTACAAAACTAGTCTTGAAACTGATACCACCTTGTATATATATGTTTTAAAAAAGCGCGGAAACTTTTTGAAGAACCTTCGTATATACACTCAAGGCTTCTCTATGAAAAACGTTAGTTTCTGTAATAATATGAAATAGTACCACATTGGTAGTCAATGGAAAAATTCCCCCTTTTGTTGGTGGTCATTGGAAAAATGCCCCCTTACACTGGTGGTCATAGGAAAAGTGCCACTTTACAATGGTGGTTGGTGAAGTGACCATTGCATAGTGAAGGACCTCCTTGCATTAGAGGTCATTCTGAGAAGATCCCCTTTACATTGATGGTCAGTAGAAGAAGGATCCTCCTTACACTGATGGTCACTGGGAAGAATTCCCCTTACATTTGCGCTCAATGGGAAGAATTACCTCCTTGCAGATAGCTGAAAATATGACTGTTGTCAGTCGTTACTTGTTTAAGAGGCAGAAATTGCTCATTTCTTGAGGAAACACCAGAAAGCTCTTGAGGAACCCTGGGGTTCCACAGAACCTTGGTTAAGAATGTCCCTATAGAGGTTGACTTCAGTCAAGGTGCATAAAGTGTTAATTGAGGTTGACACCCACAATACTAATCTGCTGCAGGTAATGCGATCTAATGTAGAGTAGAGATCATGTGACCTGGAATTGCAGAGCTGCCCATTTCAATATGTCTACCCTCTACAGCTTCTCCAGTTCTTCCCTAACTTTACAAAGACCTAAACTTTACATCAGTGTTAACCCACTGGCAATATATACTGTGGATGGTCTGCAAAATACGTAGAAACTGTTCACTTAGCAAAGTGAATGTTGGTAAATAAAGTGAAGCTGTGTTCATTACGGTACAAAAACAGTATTTTTTAAATTCCTGACTGGGTGTTCAAAGTGAATTCATGGTCACCTTCTTTGCTAACAAGTGAACAAGCAAAGTGAATGGGATTAACTACTTTAGTTAATGACCCCCATTGTGTTTCGGCATAAAGGATTACTGCTCCCATTTAGTTGTTCTTTACAAACTTTTACTTCTAGGTGTCTTTCTAAATTCTTGTAATAGGAAAAACATTTAGACTTTTTTTGAAATTCACTTAAAGTCTGTCATTTAAACTGCTGTTGTCTAACCTTTGGCACATACAGTACATGCTTTTTAATGGGAAAGGTGATCTTTTATCTTTCTGATATCAGGTCCAAAAATCAGTAACAAACAGTATGGTGATCAAAAATGCCTCTCCAAAGTGAATGGCTCCATGGCAGAGCTCATATATATTACAGTTTTATTTGTCATACAAAAAAATTGGCATTCTGATATGTTGAGTCCCTTTATAGGGAAGCGTTATGTAATGTTATAGGAGCTACAGTACATGGTGATCCTAAAAGGCAACTATAACATGAGTAGTAGATAGAGCATTGTGTATACTGTAGATCTACTTGTATATGTGTGTTACTATGTGTGGGCACACAGACATCTTTACATATACATTAAATATATGTAGGGATATACAGTATAAGTGTTATTATATCTTAAAGGAGAGTCAAAGAAAGTGAGCAATCAGCAGATCGATCTACAGATAAATAAATGATGGGATGAAGGAAGTCAAATCCTTCATAAATCAAAGCTCTCCCATCACAGGGTGACTCACATCCTACTTAGCTCCACATAGCTTCACTACAAGTTAACCGGTCCAGCGGCCCAGATCATAAATTATCAGTTTCCCCTCATCCATTGTGTCCACTGACTAACTAACCCCAAATTCCAGATAAAGGCTCTGCTAATCTCACTCATGGAAATGTTTTTGAAGCAAGAGGTGATGGCAGATGAAGTCAAGAGCTAGCCTGGGGCAGCAGGAACTGTGTGACACACACATAGACACACTCATGTTGAACAAATATATAGAGACTATATATACATTAAAAAGTACACTCCTTCCCCCCACATGTTCATGCTCACAAATTAACTCCTTCAAGTCCATGGCTTGTGCGTTTGTGACCAGAGTCATTCTGATCTGGTGGTTTTAATACTTCTTTTGGAGGTACAAAGAACATGAACATACCATAGGAATCTCTCTCTCTCTTTCCTCCTTGAATGTAATTGTTATGTCAAAGTACCAATGAAACATTGTTATGTGATCACAAACTCTGGGTGGGAATCCTGGGGTTTGGCCCCCCTAGTACCCATTCTGCAGCCATGGCTGTTAATAACATTCTGGTCATAGCATTTTTAAAGAGCAAACTCACATTGCAATACCCATGCTACTGCATAGGTCTATAGGTGTACATGTGCCTATGTAAGAAACAAAAAAAGTTTTTCTCGGGGCTAAGCTTCTGCTTACTACAATGTATGTACTGTATACTGCCTGTGGAATATAAAGGGCAAGCCCCCCCCCCACAAAAAAATACATATATATGTATATATTATATGATATAAACATAGTACTGCCATTGTTTAAAGCATGCATCAACCTAAAATCAAACCTGTAATACACTGAAGCTTGCCAAGACTTACATGTAGTGGCTTTAGTTTTAGGCTTTCCCTATTTTCTTCTGTTGCTCCATCAAGTAAGTTTGCTATTTTTCCACTTCCTTTAACAGACCAGACTGTCCAGTAAAAGTTGCAATTACAGGGTTGAGACAAACCATTCACTATTGTCAGGAATGCTTACATTGATCCACTTAAAATTTCTTATTAAAAAAAACTGCTGTAACTGCTTAAATGGTTTTAGAGGGAGTTCAGCTTTAAAGCTTAACTCTGGGTAAAATGTATTTTTCCCATGCACTGGGGCTGTGCCCACACTGCACGGATTAACTGCTGTTTTTTGTCTAGGAGAGAGGAGAGCGAGATATACTTACCTAATCCATCGATCTTCCCAGAGCAACACAGGTCCAGGCACCCCCATGCGCCAGTAGTCTTGAAAAAGTGGACTGCTCCTGATGTCATCACACCTAGAGCAGGCTCCATAGACCAGGAACAGTCCACTACTGGACCATGGGGGAGCCATAGGATCGAAGAATCTGGAGTGTATAAGCTTTCTGCTCACCCCTAGATAAAATGAGCAGTTAACCCATGCAGTGTGGATACACCCCCACTACATGATAAAAAAAAAATTTTCCTGGAGGTGGGCTTTATCTGATAGTGCATCTAACACTACCTTCTGCCCAGTTTGATAATGCTGCTGTCCTAAGGTGGCTCTGTTGCTCTTCTATACAGTGGAGACAGGTAGCGTGTTACAGGTCAGATCACCAGGTAAAAATAAGGGGAAAAAAGAAAACTAATGCAGCCATGATATTTTAGGATCGATCAATTGTGATAAATTACATTTTTGTTTTTGGGTTTAGATACACTTTAATAGTCAGCAATGCACAGCCAAGAGTTTGTGGTGCCTTAAATATTCAACATGGTTGACCCTAGTGTTCATTTTCTGTAATATTTTATCATAATCTGAACATTGACAGACCTGGCAGGAACATGTTACTGAGCACACACACACCCACACTGCTGCAGGATGAGATACAAAAGATTTTCCTTCAACCAAATGCAGAAGATAACAAGTTACATCTTTACCACTTTCAGTGATTAAAAGGAAACGTTTAACAGAAAGTTACTTACTGATTCTGTATAACCTTGAGCACTGAGTTTTCAGGCAGACTCAGAGGTTTTCAAGCTCCCTATAACCCTTGGGCAAGGCATCCAAAAACATTAGGTGACAACCTATTTTACTCCAGTCAGTATGGAGCATAGGGGGAGATTTACAAAAACTGGAGAGTGCAAAATCTTGTGCAGCTGCGCAAAGAAACCAGTTATCTTCCAGGTTTTACCCCTGATTCACATATATGCAGCCATCCGGGCCGCGTTTTGCACGGGCACGAGAGCCCATTCATTTAAATGGACTCCCGTGCACTTCTTCTGAAAACGCAGCCCGCATGGGAACCTCGGTTCCCAGTACGGTTGCATTTTCCAGTGTGGGCGGCGTGCCATTAGAAATAATGGCACCCGCAGGTCTGCATTCCTCTGTGCGAGTGGTGCAACTGCACAGATTTTCGTGCGGATCCGCAGCGGCATTACCTGCACAGATGTGAACTTATTGTCAAAGCTTATTTGAACAAGCTGAATTTAGAAGCTGATTGTCTGCCATGCACAGCTGCACCAGATTCTGAGTGCTCCAGTTTTAGAAAATCTCCCCCATTGTGCAAATTCTTAAAATGAGAATGCCTGATCATGATTGTTTTTCCTGATACCTCACTCCCCTCCTCAATTGCCCTGAGCAGGAACAATTATTTGATTAACCCCTTAATGCCACCTCCTGGCATGTGATTATTGTGATTGGCTCTCACAGTGGTCAAATGATCAGAAGAGATTAACTACTTGCCCTCCAGAGGATTTACCCCCTTCCTGACCAGGCCATTTTTTGCGATATGGTGCTGCGTTATTTTACCTGACAATTGCGCGGTCATGCAATGCTGCACCCAAATAAAATTTATGTCCTTTTTTCCCAAAAATAGAGCTTTCTTTTGGTGGTATTTAACATCTCTGCGATTTTTTTTTTTTTGCACTATAAACGAAAAAAGACCAACAATTTTGAAAAAAAAACCCAGTATTTGTGACTTTTTGCTATGAAACATATCCAGTAAAAAAAGTTATAAAGAAATAAATAATAATAATAAACATAAATAAATTGGTTTACATGAAAGTTATAGTGTCTACAAATGGCGGTATATATACTGGATTTTTTTTTTCTGCTAGTAATGGATGCGATCGGCGACTTATAGCGTAACTGCGGTGGGCATTCTGACACTGGGTGGGAACTGACTAATTGTCACCTATATCCCAATGACACCAATACAGTGATCAGTGCTAATAAACAGCACTGACACTGTACTAATGGCATTGGGCAGGAAGAGGTTAACATCTGGGGCGATCAAAGGGTTAATTATATGCTGTGTGCCGTTTTACAACATGTGTTGTGTGTGTTTTACTTGGGAAACATGCTGCTGTGTATTTTTCTGCTGTGCAGAGAAATACACAGCAGCATGTTGTTGCTGGCAGGAGAGAGACCTGTGTTGTTTATACTCAGGTTTCTCTCCCATCAGTATTAATCGGTGATCTCCGATTGCCGGCGGAGAATCTTCGGCCGGGACCCGGTGATTGGCATCCTTAGCCGCCAATGGTGGCATGGGTAGGGTAGCCCCAAACCCCAAAATGCAAATCACGTATATATACACGTGAATTTGCGCAGCCCTGCTGCCTTGTCGCAGTGCTTCTGCTATAAGGTGGCGGCCAACTGGTTAAAGGATCAGTCCACCCAAAACAGATATTTCAACGTTTGGTAGTTGCTGGAGAGTTAAACAACATGGCAGTGTCTTACATCTATCAAGGACTTCAAACTGGCCATACAAGGATCAAAATTCAGCTGGTTCAGCAAGAACAGGCCAAATTTCAATGCATGTATAGCTGATCCCATTTGAAAGGAGTTGATCTAGTGATTGACTTCTCCTGAATGGGACTGTTGGTATATATTCACTCAGTCTGCACTTGCAGCCAATCAGCTGCAGCGATAATCAGTGTACTCTGGCAATGGAGGAGTTCCACTGTCAGTATACAACAGCACAGTGGATTACTGAAAAAAAATGAGGGGGTTGATTTACTAGAATTGGAGAGTGCAAAATCTGGTGCAGCTCTGCATAGAAACCAATCAGCTTCCATTTTTTTTTTTTTGTCAAAGCTTAATTGAACAAGCTGAAGTTAGAAGCTGATTGGCTACCATGCAGAACTACACCAGATTTTGCACTCTCCAGTTTTAATAACTCAACTCAGTGGCCAGCTTTATTAAGATTAGGGTGAGTTCCCAGCTCTGCATACCTGCTGGGGGCCATTGAGAGGAACTACCCCACAGTTACTACCTTTTGAACCACTAGCCCCTCCCTCCTAGATTGTAAGCTCCAAGGAGCAGGGCCCTCAAATCCCTCTTGTATTGAACTGTATTGTTGCTGTATTGTCTCCTGTTATATTGTAAAGCGCTGAGCAAACTGTTGGTGCTATATAAATCCTGTATAATAATAATAATAATAACTTCCTCTCTCACTTCTGTATTTTTAGACTTTCATAGCCCGTTTACACCTATGCATTGCATTAACACACATGAAGCATATTTTATCATGAATTGCTGCAAACGCACAGCGGTGTGTCTACTGCTGCACAGTGCTTTGCCATCCCTTTTGAATAGCACCCCAATACACTAACACAAAGCACTGCAGTCCATGGACGTTGTAATGCTCCATGGCACACAGATGAGAACAATCTGCACGCTGCGGTGGACAGTGTTAAGAAAAGTGTGGTGTCCTACATAAAAACACAAACATTAAAATGAATGGACTTCCTAATGCAACACATGTAGAACATGCATTCAACGTTCATGCATTAAGGGCACGTTCAGATGGAAATTGCAACAGGAGGAGCTGAAACACACAAAGGTGGATGGAACACCCAAAACTCTCTGGCGGAACGAGATTTTTAGACTTTGGCAAATATAGGACTCGCTGTCCAGCAAAATGGTAAGGAAGGCTGGCCATACACACGGGTTGATATACTAAAACAGAAGAGTGCAAAATCAGGTGCAGCTCTGCCTAGAAACCAATCAGCTTCCATTTTTTTTTTTAACAAGCTGAAGTTAGAAGTTAATTGGCTACCATGCACAGCTGCACCAGATTTTGCACTCTCTATTTTTAGTAAATCAACCCCACAGGCTAAACTCTGAATCCCTTGTTACCTCCTCCCCTCACCTACAGGACTTCTCCAGAGCCTCTCTCATCCTCTGGAACCCCTTACCCTAATCTGTCCTACTATCTCCCACTCCATCCTCTGAAAATCCATCTCTTTAGAGAAACCTATCCTGCCTTTGACTAAGAAACTGTCTTTTTTACTTTCTCCAATAGCTTACCCCTTACAGTTATTACCTTTTGTATCACTTGACCCTCCCTCTTAGATTGTAAGCTCTACTGAGCAGGGCTCTCTAATTGCTCTTGTATTGAATTGTACTGTAATTGTACTGTCTGCCTTCATTTTGTAAAGTGCTGTGCAAACTGTTGGCTTGATATACATTCTGATAAATAATATTCTAAAGAAATCTAACAGATTACATCATCCATGCTAAACACATTGGGGCAGCACAGTGGCTAAATGGTTAGCACTCCCACCTCACAGTACCAGGATTGTTGGTTCAAATCACAACCATGTCACCACCTGCCTGGAGTTTGCATGTTCTCCTGTGCCTGCTTGGGTTTCCCACACTCTAAAGACATGCTGGTAGGTTAATTTTATCCTGTCTAAATTGGCCCTAGTATGTATGAATGTAAGGTATTAACTTTTGATTGTATGCCCCTTGAGGGTTAGGGACTGATGTGAATGTACAATATATATGTAAAGCACTAAATAAATTGGCGGCACTATATAAGTACCTGAAATAAATAAAATAAATAACCATGCCCAGATTGGTGAATTTCCTTTACAGGGCTATTTTACTCAGCTAATTGTCAGGATACCCAACCATCTGACTAGATGCAGACACTGATTGAGTGACAATTTTCTGACAGGGTCCTTTAACAAAGGTCGATTGAACAATCGAGGTGTGCCAGGGCAGTCAAACACTGGCCAGCAGGAATCGCCAAAACTGGGGCCACATGGCCACCTTTAGCATTTATCTTATTTTTCAGACTACATGTTTTACAACATTTTATTTCAGGTGACAGGGTCACATTAGAAACATTGGGAGTCAGTGGTAGCCATCTTCCCCATCCCCACCCATAGACATCTATGACATGTCCAGGGAGAGCAGTCAGATTGGGCTCCACATTTTTAGAATTCTTCCACATGTGTATATTTGTCAGAGTCATGCAGATCCCACAAACAGCTTTTATTCAGCTTCACAAAAAAAATATAGCCTGTTAAGCTTCATACATATTGACGGGAGGATGGATGCATGGATAAGTATTTACCTAGCTAAAAATAAAAAAAAAAATCAGAAAATCAAGTATGTCTGTTCTTTATACCAGAACAATAAATCTACCTGCACAGAATATTTATACGACAAGAAAAAATAATTATGTGACAAAACATTATAAAAGGCTATGTAGCGGGAGGAAAGGGAGGAAGGTGAGGAAAAATAAGTGGTTGAGGGCAGGCGAGGTACAGTGGATTTCTGTATTCATTAAACACCCTTCTTAGCTTATCTAGAGCCAGAGGCTTGTCATCAGGACAGCACAATGTGTGAGGCTGAGGAGACAGGCAATGTGCAGCACACTGATTACAGTATCAGCATGGCCCAGATGTAGAGGGGAGGCAGTGGTGAGATTGGAGAAGAGAGGAGAGGAAGGTGAGAGAGAGAGAGAGAGAGAGAGAGAGAAAGGGGGGGGGGGGACTGGCAAAGATTTCAGGCAGGGACCAAAAATAAAAAAAAACATGACACCAAAAGTGACTGGACCAGTGCAAGAACATATATACACTGTCCTGTCCATTGTATTATATTATAATATCACCATTTTCAGCAATGTTATAATTTAAAAAAAAGGGGAACCATCTGGTAAGCTGGTTATTAATTAATAAAATTATCTGAAATAAGCAGAGGAATTAGTGAGCAATTTATCAAATTATAATTAGAAGGCTATACATGATATTGGAAAATAGATAAAAATAGTAGAAAATGTAATACTGAAATCAGGGGCCAAAAAAAGCAGACCACCTGGAAATTTGGAAACTCTGCAGGACCCAAAATATCTACGGTATCTATCTATCTATCTATCTATGGACATTATTGATGTTGTGTATATATATATATATATATATATATATGTCCAAAGACATACTGGTAGGTGGCTCCTGTCCAAGGTGGCCCTAATAATTCTAGGTATGCATCTAAGTTGGGGAACTTGAATTGTAAGCTGCTTGGGTAGGGTAGGGACTGGTGTGTATGTGTATATATATATATATATATATATATATATACATATATAAAATCTATCTATCTATCTATCTATCTATCTATCTATCTATCTATCTATCTATCTATATATCTTTATCCTAAATATAGATACACACACAGATATCTATCTATTATCTATATACTATATACATACATATAGCTGCATACATGCATATATATATATATATATATATATATATATTTATTACATTATACAGGATTTATATAGCACCAACAGTTTGCACAGCGCTTTGCAAAATGAGGGTAGACATTACAGTTACAATACAAATTGGTACAAGAGGAAACAGAGGGTCCTTCTTGTTAGAGTTTACAATCTAGGAGTTAGAGTTTACAATCTAGGAGTTAGAGCATATATATATATATATGTATATATATATATATATATACACACACACAACACGTTAGCTGCATATAAATAATGTATCCATCCCTTTTATCATCAGCCTGTTATTCTACAATACATAACCAGAGCTCCTTGCATGCCTTTTGCTCTCCCAACATATGTTTAGTAGTATGAACCTCCTTGGTGTTTTAATTAGTTTTATTAATTATTCACGCTAATTATTGCCTATGATTGTTCATTCCATGACATATACAGGGGGTGATATGCTGGGTTGGCAGATCACAGCCTGATGTAAGGTTGCAATGCAGAGATGGCAGTAAATTGCTCTTTCTATAGAGTTGGAGCTGCTGTAATGATCCTGTTTACAGTCTCTTTATATAAAATGTGATGGCATCAGGTTCTGACCCATCAGGTTCATTGCGATCTGCTTCCATATCATGTGCCCTGATTTACTATACGATCGTACAGAAGTGTGGTCGATGTAATGTAGTGAGTGAGAATTAAGAGTGATCACATCAGCCAGGAGGTGGGGGGGAGGGGATCCCTCTGGAACATCAGAGAGAGGGGGGGGGGGTGCTTCTCCACTCCAGAACTAATTCATATAATGTCCAAACATTGTCCTATCACTGGGACTATCACCAGGACTTGGAGGAAAGTCAGAACACCTCCAACACATCTCAGGATGGAATGTGGAGGAATTGACATGGAATCTTATGGACCTCGTCTGGGTCACGTGGGATCAAACCATTTCTTTTAACTTGTTACATTGTTTCCCACACTGGATGAACTCTTAAAGGGCCAGTGACTCTAAAGTGTCATATCTGCTCATTTTATTCACTAAACTCTATGTTCAAGAACACAAAAATATATTTTCAGAACTCTTTTGAGACCAAATACACATCCAACATTGTATCGAAATGAAGTTCCTATACCAGGTCGATCCCTCAAGCACTTTATTCCTGTGTATCTGGCATGGTATTAGATACATGGGTCAGAGCAATATAACAGCACCGAACCAATGATCCATTTCTTCTATTGAATTACTGGAAAGGAAACCAACTGTATGGAGAAATCCATCTTTATTCAGCTCTGATTATTCTCTATAGTTTCAAAAATATTACTAAAGTGAATTAACCTACACCTATCTAGCCTTAGCAAAATGTACTAAATAGAACATTCAATCACACTTAATGAGTGTAATCACCGATCATCAGAGACCCTCACATTAACCCCATCTTCTCCAGCTGCCACCAATCGGCAGGGAAGGGGTTACACACACTCAGCCTGGGGAAATAAAGAGATTCGGTGTACCGTAGCGTGCGATAATGTGAGAACTCCAACATCTGACCATTGTAGGAGAGGAGCTCTTCTCCATCACTTCATCTGTAATTCTCATCCTAATTATGCTCATTATTACTGTAAACAGATGTCGTGCAGATCCATGTGACCTCTGGAGGGGGGCGTCTATCAGACGTGTGTGTCCGTCCTTGTGGATTCCGACAACCCCTCAGTCTGGGAGCCGGTCCTGTCTTCACAGCTCTGTGCCAGGAGTCAGCCCAAAGCATCCACCACACCCCAGCACTTCAGATACCCAGCGCAGGAGGACCTTCCTACAGACAGCACATCCACTTGGATCATTTATCAATCCATTCATCTGTCTAATCATAGCAACATGTTATATATGAGTGAAAGAATGCTATATATACCTATATACTGCTCATATGCACACCTACCTATGGGCGCTATAGTCTTTCTTTCTTTTTTTCTTTCTTTCTTTCTTTCTTTCTTTCTTTCTTTCTTTTCTTTCTATTCTTCTTTCTCTCTCTTTCTTTATTTTCTTTCTTTCTTTCTTTCTTTCTTTCTTTCTTTCTTTCTTTCTTTCTTTCTTTTCTTTCTTTCTTTCTTTCTTTCTTTCTTTCTTCATACACACATACACATTTTACATATAGGAAAATATGCTATAAATGCATACGTAGTCGCTATAGTCTTTCTTTCTTTCTCTTTCTTTCTTTCTTTCTTTCCATTTTACAGATGGGAGAAACAATGCTATAGATGCATGCATACCTATATACTGTACAAATATATACACCTACCTATAACCAAATGATCTATCTAGCTATCTACACATACACATTTTTATATAAGTGAAATTGTGCTTTAGATGTGTATATATCTATATTATATATACATAAATATGTATGCAAACCTACTTATAGCCACAATAACTTACTATCTATCTATCTATCTATCTATCTATCTATCTATCTATCTATCTATCTATCTATCATCTTTCTTTCTTTCTTTCTTTCTTTCTTTCTTTCTTTCTTTCTTTCTATCTATCTATCCATCTATCTATCCCGATGTTGTGTGTGTATGGATATATATATATATATACACACACAAAAGAAATGCATTTGTATGTAAATGCAGAATATTTCAATGTAGGATCTTAGGATCTACGCGTATAAATGAGTATCCCACACATTACAAACAATTGTATAAATTACTTTATAAATGAAGTAAAACACACAACAGTCCAATTAATTAGAAAGTGGAAATTTGGACGACTTCATACAATAATGTTTATGCTACAAACACAAATCCCCAAAACACTACTGGGCAAACTCAGATATAACAAATACAGTTATATAAAAGCTACAAAACACAAAAAAATATACAAACACACAAACACATATATCATCGAAGCTATCGAAGCTGATAAGAAAGAAAGAAAGAAAGAAAGAAAGAAAGAAAGAAAGAAAGAAAGAAAGAAAGAAAGAAAGAAAGAAAGAAAGAAAGAAAGAAAGAAAGAAAGAAAGAAATAGAAAATAAAAGAGAAGGAGAGATTTATAGAACAAAAATAAAAAATACATGATATATCGATATATATAAATAAAGAAAAAAAGACAGGCATGCTTACAGATCTCACACAAACACACGTTGTTGTATTGCTGTATATATGTGTTTATCCCCGTCCTGTAGGTGTGTGATCGGTTGTGTATGGATAAGATTGTCTGTGTCCTGTAGATGTCATTGGTTGTGTATGGATATGATTGTCCCTGTCCTGTAGATGTGATCGATTGTGTATGGATATGATTGCCCCTGCATGTACATGTGATTGGTTGTGTACAGATATGATTGTCTGTGTCCTGTACATGTGATCGGTTGTGTATGGATATGATTGTCTGTGTCCTGTAGATGTGATCGGTGGTGAATGGATATGATTATCTTTGTCCTGTCGATGTGTGATCGGCTGTGTATGGATATGATTGTCTGTGTCCTGTAGATGTGATCGGTTGTGAATGGATATGATTATCTTTGTCCTGTACATGTGATCGGTTGTGTATGGATATGATTGTTTGTGTCCTGTAGATGTGATCGGTGGTGAATGGATATGATTATCTTTGTCCTGTCGATGTGTGATCGGCTGTGTTTGGATATGATTGTCTGTGTCCTGTAGATGTAATCGGTTGTGTATTGCTCAGCCGAGCTCCTCCACATTGACACGCACAATCAGCGCCCATATTAATCGTGGGTGATTGGCGATCTGCCTGTCTGGGAGCCCACTCTCTATCTTTTTTCCAGGCCGCCAACTAGAATCTTAGAACACCCCCATTTGCGATCCGGACCTGAGCGAGGAGTGGAGGGTGAGAATCGGGCACCGAGTCCCTGGATCACCTTCCGCGGCCCAGCATGTGACAGCTTTTCATCCACACAAAAGCCAGCCATCAGCGTGCCCACTCCATGCAGATCCCAGCCATGGCATACAATGACTGCCCATTTCGGGGCTTTTCACATCAGAACACAAAGGATGTCACATCCCATTGCCAGGTGACACCAAGGAAGGGAAAAGAAGGAAAGGAAAGGACGACTCTTCTTGTGACAGATTACAGAAAGCCCTCTAATGATTAGAACAACCGTGCATTTAAACATTTATTTAACAAAAATATATACTGACGCTTATTACTATAAAAACCATCCCAGCTCCTATAAATAGTATAAATAGTAGAACCACAAACCAATGTTAGGATTAAAGTTCCACAAATTGGCCAATGTTATCAAACCATTGAGACCCTGCTGGGATCTGTAGTTCCATCAGGGCACATTTGTCCAGGAGAAGTGCAAGCACTACACATCCCAGCAAGCCATGCAAGCATCCTGCTGCTACTTAAAGTTCCACCAAAGCTTCAACCTTCCAGATTACATTTTGTCCAACAGAAGTGCAAGCTCTGCTGTTTCAGCACTACTAATCTCAGCATGTCTTGCAAACATCGTGCTTTATCCTCATAGATCACATTTGTCTTGGAGAAGTGCAAGCTCTGCTGTTGTAACACTACATATATCAGCATGCCTTGCAAGCATCCTGCGACTGTTTATAGTTCCCAAAACATCTTCAGCCAAATAGGCTACTTTTGTAAAGCAGAAGTGAAAGCTCTTCTATAGCACTACATCTCTCAGCATACCTTACAATTATCGTGCTGTTATTTATACTTCCACAAAAGCCTTATAGATCAAATTTATTCAGCAGAAGTGCAAGCTCTGTTGCCTTAGCACTACATAGCTCAGCAAACCTTTCAAGCATCCTGCTGCTACTTATAGTCCCACAAAAGCCTTAGCCTTATAGATCACATTTATCCAGCAGAAATGCAAGCTCTGATGCTGTAGCACTACAAATCTGATCATATCTTGCAACCATCCTGCTGCTACTTATAGTCCCACAAAAGCCTTAGCCTTATAGATGACATTTATTCAGCAGAAATGCAAGCTCTGCTGCTGTAGCACTACAAATCTGAGCATATCGTGCAACCATCCTGCTGCTACTTATAGTCCCACAAAAACTTCAGCCTTATAGATGACACTTATTCAGCAGAAATGCAAGTTCTGTTGCTGTAACACTACATAGCTCAGCATAACTTGCAAACATTCTGCTGCTACTTATAGTCCCATAAAAGCCTCAGCCTCATAGGTCACATTTGTCCAGAAGAAGTGCAAGCTCTGCTGCTGTAGCACTACATAGCTCAGCATACCTTGCAAACATCCTGCTGCTACTTATAGTACCACAAACGCTCCAGAGTCCCAGTGGTGACCAGAGCTCTGATTTTACCATCAGCAGCCTAGTGTAATTTAGGCACACAATTGTAGGCTTAACTAAGCTGCAACCTTCTATATAATAAGCTGGATGCAGTTAAATATTTGGCAGCAGGATGTAGTCTATTGAAAACAGTCCTCAGCAGTATTAAAATTGGAACACAATGTTATTTGGCCAGAACTGCTGCCCTGAGCTCAGGCTAGGCTCATTGGTATCTCTGCTTATATATTGATTTATTCCTTTTTATACTACAATAGGGTTTTTTTAACCTGATCATTTTAAAGTGCTTAAAGAACTCCTGAAAGAAGCCCTGTATTGATCAGCACATTACTTTAAATTAATCCAAAGCCTTCATGACAATGAGCTTCATGGAGTGCCACATATCTTGGATTAGAACATTGATCCAATGCCACTGTCACCAAATCTAGACAGAGAGGAGCTGCTGGGATCATCCAGAGATGCCCACCAGGAGCCACAATGAATAATATGAGATACAAGACCCAGCTATTGATCGCTATGGATTGGCAGCCTGCTCTGAGAACTTGATTTGGATGAAGCTTGCAAAAAGCTGGAGGAAGCTGCCTGTTCACATTGGGTTTCCTAAGGAAATCTGTGCTGATCTGCAAGGAAACTGTGCATGACATTGTGTGTCCCACCAGGAAACACAAAGCACACTATCAACCACCCAAAGCAGGCTGCTGCTTATCTCTGGCAAGCCTCAAATCTGTTAGAAAACAAGGCCAGATGCCCGGTCACTTCCACGACAGGATTAAAGGCTCCACAATGGAAAAAGATACATGTGGCCAGAGACAGGCAGCCCAGCAAGCCCTGCACTGCACAGGCTGGGACAAGGACTACAATAGATGTCACCTGGATGTGTCAACTGTCACTGTCAAGATAAACAAACACATAGAGTGGGTCATTCAGGAACACACTGCCCACTTGCTTGATCAGGAACTGGTGGGAAAATGCTGATTACATGTAATAACATGATTTTTAATGGATAACATGCAGAACAAATACCCAACAGTTCATTTATACAAACTGGGGCAAAACTGCAACTATGACCTAGAATGAAGGATTCTGTTGTAAAGAGTGATATTTGATTGCCAGCTGCAAGCAAGACGTTTTTGCTGGAGTTTTTTTTTAACTCATCCCTGGTATATTACAAGGATCTGTTGTGGCCAAATATTTGCACTTGAAAGAAGCACATAGGACTAGAGGCTACTGTGCACATACTGTATAAGGAGACCAAGCCAGACGTGTCCTGTTTTATGTCACTCCTCACTGCTCAGTCTGAGTGTATACAGAGCTGCACATGGAGCATGGACATACATGGATAACATGGAGAGCAGCCCTGAACCCAGGAGCTTACACTTTAATGTTCACTGACAGCAGCTCCTTAAACTTTACATCCTGGAAGACCATCAAGCCAGGACTGGAAACCTCAGACAGAAATCTGTTTCCCCCATCATATAACAGAGCTCTCTATGTTTGCCATAAATTCTGTAATAAAGACGTCTTTGTTCTATCTGATTAAGGCGATTTAAACAATATGCTGCAGACAGTCTCTCCCTTCCCCCTCCTTTATTCATGCTATGTGGCTACAAAGTAGGACAGAAATTACAACTGTCCTTTATAGCACCAGAAAATCCAATAATTCAGACATTTATTACAACATGTACAAGAGCAACTTAAAATGATAAATATATCAGGAACCACATCACAATATTAATAATAGTAATAATAATAATAATAATAGAACAATTTAACTTTAAATATCTACTTCTTCACTTCTTCATTCTAATTCCTATTATACAATATGGAACTTCCACATGACTCAAAAAATATAATATTACAATACATTGGTACATAACCGTAAATATTGCTCTGATAATGGATGTCAGTGAGATAATTCAGCTATGCATCATCCCATATCAGTACTATAACACCCATGCATCACATCCAGTGGCTCATATCATAACCTACATATCACCCCAAACGTATCTAGCATGATCCGTAATAGAATCCAGTTTCTAAAGGTCTGTTCTGCTGCATCACCCATTGAAAAGCTGACTTACATCACCCCATATAGACAGGTACAATGTATAAAGCTGTATAAGGTACACTCCTGCACTACCCCATATACAGCTGTGCATTGCATAATCTTGTATTATTCCCACATAGGACTCTACTAAGTACACTTCTGCAATCTGTATCACCCCATACAGAGCTGTACAATGTATAATCCTGCATCACCCCACATAAAACTGTACAATGTGCATACTTGCATCACTCCAGATAGAGCTGTATAGTATATCTTCCTGCATCATCCCAAAACAAACTGTACAATCTCCATCATTTCATATAGAGTGTGAGTCTTGATCATCCCATATAGACATGTACTGTGTATATTCCCGATCCCCCCATATAGATATGCACAATGTACATTCCTGATCACTGTACAATGTACACGTCTTGTCACCCCATACAGATCTGTACAGTATACATCCCTGATGACCCCATTCAGAAATATACACTATATGATCCTGAGCACTCTATACAGAGCTGAATAGTGTTCCCCTGATCACCCCGTAAAGAGCTGCACATCATTTTGATCACCCTATAAAGAGCTGTACAAAGTGACACATCGGATCACCCCATATAGAGCTCTACGATGTACATTCCTGATAATCCCATATAGTTTTGTACAAAATAAAATGCTGACCACCCCATACAATACTGCAAATAAAATCCTGATCACCCCATACAATACTGCACATAAAATCCTGATCACCCCATACAATACTGCACATAAAATCCTGATCACCCCATACAATACTGCACATAAAATCCTGATCCCTCCATACAGAGCTGTATAATATAACATTTGATCATCCCATAGAGAACTGTACAGTATAAATTCTTGATCACCCCATACAGAGCTGCACAATGTTGATCATCCCATACAGAGATGTATAATATAACACCATGATCATCCCATACAGAGCAGCACAATATACATTTCTGATAATCCCATATAGAGCTGTATAATATAAAATCATGATCATCCCATACAGAGCTGTACAATATCAAATGTTGATCATCTCATATATAGCTGTATAATATACATTTCTGATCATCCCATAAAGAGCTGTATAATATAAAATCATGATCACCCCATAAAGAGCTGTAGAGTATAACAGAACATCCTATATAGAATTTTACAATATATAATGCTTATAGCTGCTTATTTAATGTACTCTTCTGTTCACCCCATACAGAGATATTTAAGATACTTCTCTGTTCAACTCATATAAAGCTATTCAATGTACCCCTCCTGATCACTCCATATAGATCTAATCATTACACCCTCCTGATACCCCATACAGATCTAATCATTGGACCCTCCTGATCACCCCATATAGAGCTGATCACTGCACCCTACTGATCACCCCCTATAGATCAATTCATTTCACCCTCCTAATCACCCCATATAAATGTAATTATTGCACACTTCTGGTCATAACAAATACAACTAATCATTGCTCCTAATAACCCCATATAGATCTAATCATTCGACCGTTGTGATCGCCCCATATAGATCTAATCATTGCACCCTCCTAATAACCCCATATAGATCTAATAATTGGACCCTTCTGATCACCCCATATATATCTAATCATTGCACCCTCCTAATAACCCCATATAGATCTAATAATTGGACCCTTCTGATCACCCCATATAGATCTAATCATTGGAGCCTTCTGATCACCCCATATAGATCTAATCATTGGACCCTTCTCAACATCCCATACAGAGCTGACCATTGAACTCTCCTGATCATC
The DNA here is from genome assembly GCF_062004578.1 of Staurois parvus. Lineage (NCBI taxonomy): Eukaryota > Metazoa > Chordata > Amphibia > Anura > Ranidae > Staurois > Staurois parvus. Next base: position 1,741,122 of record NW_028318026.1, on the reverse strand, counting down.
CCTTATAGATCTAAACATTGCACCCTCCTATGACTCCATATACATTTAATTATTGCACCCTTCTGATCACCCCATATAGTTCCAAACATTGCACCCCTCTAATCACCATATAGAACTAATCATTGCACCCCTTGATCACTACATATAGATCCAATCATTGCACGCTCCTGATAACCTCATAGAGATAAAATAATTGATCAACCCATATAGATCCAAAAATTTGCACATTCCTGATCACCCGATATAGATCCAATCAATGCACCCCTTGATCACCCCATATAGATCCAATCAATGCACCCCTTGATCACCTCATATAGATCCAATCATTGCACATTCCGGATCACCCCATATAAATCCAATCATTGCACATTCCTGATCACCCCATGAAGCATGTAAACTTTCAGCACCCCCCCCCCCCCCCATACCCCCAGCAGAGACCTCTCTGAAAAGCATCGACTGCTGACAGCCTACTTACACTGGAAGGGGCTTGAGATTCCCACCATTCGCCACAGGCTTGTAACTGCAAATAAAAGTTCCTGCTCCGTGCCGGGGGGAAGCGGAGACGTCTGGGGGTGGGGGGGACAGAGGAAAGGGGGGGGGGGGGCTGGGATGGGGTGGTCAGGAAAGTGGAAGCCCCAAAGTGTAAGAGAAGAAGAGGAGGACTGCGGCCAGATGCTCGGCGTCCACTGTCCCAGGTCAATGAAGAAGACGTCCAGCCGGAGGAGGTGAGGATGGGGGGCTGAGCCGGGGGGGCGCCGCACTGTACAGACGGCGAGGAATCGGGGGTGTCACTGCAGCGGTGCCGAGACGCGTCGATTAGGAGCGCTGTGTGTCTGTGTCACCGAGGAGGAAGGAGCCTGATCTGCGCTGATTCCCACCATAAGGCTGCGATCTCTCCCTCCCCTCCTCCCTTCACCTCCTCCCCTCCACTCTGTTTATTCCTTCCTCTCTCTGACAGTTCGTCTCCTTGTAAAGTCAGGCAGCACACTGGCAGCAGACGGCCGGGCGGTGCTCCCCAGGTGCGGGGCAGGGAGGGCTCCCCCAGCAGTGGGAGGTGATAGAGGTAGCTGCAGACATCTGTGTCGGGAAGGGGTCAGGGGGGGTCAAGTCCTGCTAACAATAGGGACAGCACATTGGCTCTTTTTTGGGCTCTGTGCCTGCTGCTTTCTCGTCGATGTTTTGTCCTCCTTAGACCTGGTGGACTGGTAACATGTTCCCTAAATCTGCCTGGCCTGCAGTAACCCAAGACAAGCACTTTCCCCCCTGGCCATCTGGACTGTCACAGCTCCTCCTGGCTGCCTGGGACTCATCACTGTGCACACAATCCAAGCCTCTCTCACATCCTAATCCCCTTCTGTTACTACATTCTTTTTTTTTTTCAATCTGTTTGTTTTTGCATTAAGTAATGGTCTAAGGGACAACAAAGAGGTGTGACTTGTCTCCAATTTCCTCTTCATCTGACAAAAAAACTTTTTTTTTTATTTGGAATCTAGTGCAGGCAAGATTGCAAGCAGCAATAGACAGCAATATCTGACTTTAATATGGAGAGAGAGAGAAAAAAAAAAAAAGAATTGTCTGTGCAGGCCATCAATGGTGAGAACCTGGGACACATCTTCCATGGGAATCATCAGATGGTCCTTTGGTGGTCTGCTACACTTATAGGCACAATGAAAATGCTAACGTAAAAGGATAAGGAGCCTTATTTTCCAGAAAGTTCTTTTCAGCTGACTTCAATGAGATTTGAAATTGAAGCTGGCTATACATGCGAGGTCTGTCTGTGCCTCCGCCGTTCTTCCTTTGGTATAAACCAGAACTGCAAATCATGTCATCTCCTGACAATCAAGCTTGGCTATCCTCTTTGCAGCAGTAGTAAACTGCTAAAAAAAAATGGTCCCCCAGCAGGTTAATGTCATAATCTGCAAGTATGCACTGCTGGTATGCACTGATTTCCCTATAAAACAGATCCCTCCAGTGGCTAGTTGTCACTACTGACAAGGATCCCATCTTCACCCAGTTTTCCTCCCGCATGCATGCCAGCAGTGCCAGGACAAGGTCACCTGGTGCCTAGAAAAGATGCCAAATTGAGCCCTCCCCCCAAGATGTATGTGCATTATGTGTCAGCAAAATTGACCTCCCCGATAAAAATCAAGCACTAATCTGCGCACTTACCCCCTAAGCACAAATTTAATTTGCAGGTCAAAATTATACCCAAACAAAAATGACCCTTCCTCCCAGTACAAATCCCCCCTCCCAGCACAAATCTTTGCCCCCCCCCCCCCATCCTCCCTCCCAGCTTATATCCTCTCTCCTCAATTCTCCCCTCCTAGCATAAGTAGCACCAAATCATCTCTATTAGCACAAATCCCCCTTACTAACATAAATCCCCCCCAAAAAAAATTTCCCCTCATAGCACTTACCCCCTAAGCATAAATTTCATTTGCAGGTCAAAATTATACCCAAACAAAAATTACCCTTCTTCCCAGTACAAATCCCCCCGCCCAGCACAGATCTTTGCCCCTCCCTCCCAGCTTATATCCTCTCTCCTCAAATCTCCCCTCCTAGCATAAGTACCACCCAATCATCTCTATTAGCACAAATCCCCCTTACTAACATAAATTCCCCCCAAAAAAAATTTCCCCTCATAGCACTTACCCCCTAAGCATAAATTTCATTTGCAGGTCAAAATTATACCCAAACAAAAATTACCCTTCCTCCCAGTACAAATCCCCCCTCCCAGCACAAATCTTTCCCCCCCATCCTCCCTCCCAGCTCATATTCTCTCTCCTCAAATTTCCCCTCCTAACATAAATACCCCCCCCCCAATCATCTCTATTAGCACAAATCCTCCTTACTAACATACATTCTTCCCAAAAAGAATTTCCCCTCATAGCACAAATCTTCTCCCCTCTCCCAAATCCCTCCTCCTAGCAATCATCTTCCCCTCAGCACAAATCCCCTCTCCTAGCACATGCTTCTCCCCCAAATTTCCCATCCTAAAACAAATCTTACTCCCCGCTGCCCCCCAAATTCCCGGCAGCTCACATCACCACCCCCAATTCCGCCCTAACATGATCCAACCCAATTCTCCCTCTTAGCACAAATCATTTTCCCCATCCCCTCTCCCAGCACAAATCCCTCCCATATTTCCCCTCCTAGAACAAATCTTACCCTCATCACCCTCCAAATTCCCCCTCCCAGCACAAATCCCCTCCCACCCAATTCCCCCAGCACAAATCCTCCCTTCTCTCTTCTAGCAAAGATACCCCCCAAATCACCCCTCTTCAGGACTGTGCAGGGTTTGTGTACCCGCCTCCTACCCACATTCTGGACCTTAGAGAATAACCGTACCAACAGGTAAGCCTTATTATTGGCTTAATTGTAGGTACACGTTAAAAACTGGGGTTTACTACTGCTTTTAGTGGTATAAAACCCAAAAGCAAATATTTGTTATATTGTTGCTTACCAGTTCTTAGATGTGATGGCTGCATTCATTTTATTTTTTAGGGTTTCTTTCTTTATTTTCACCTGGTTATCTAGCCAGTAAATCTGTGTTTTTTTCAACAGAACAAGCTGTCCTGCAGATGTTACAGTTAAAGGGTTGGGACAAACCATTTACCATTGACATGGGTGCTTACAATGATCAGCTTCCATATATTTATGTAGAATTAAAAAAATTGTTGTTGTAACTCCTTGTGAGCTGCAGTTTGGCTTTAATTTGTTAGTGTATCTAAATCTGCTAGTGCACCTAACACTCTCCTCCCCCTAGATTAACGATGAGATGTCTCTGTTGCTCCTTCATCCAGAGTGGAGGCACTCTAACACAGGGGGTGTATTACTGGCCATATTACCAGGTGAAAACAGAGAAAAAAGACTAAAAAAGAAACGAACACAGCCACCCCATCTAAGGACTGGTAAGCTGCAATATGTTTGTAGCACTACCCCCGTAGGAGTTGCTGAGTTTTGGGTCCCCCTATAGTCCTGCACAGCCAGATAACATGCATTTTCCATTCTGACTTGCATCCAGGAGACAGTAACCAGTTCTTTTTTTTCTGGATTTTATTAGGGGAGTTTAAACATAGATGGGGTAAGGGGTGTATGGGATGCCCAGGAGAACGGCAATAGAAGGCAATCTTCCTGAACTAAGTCTTTACAGCAACAATAATCTCCTGGAGAGCTAGCCAGCATCTCTTATAGTACCACCTCAGACCCCAGATTCTCCTAATCCAGCTTTTCTGGGTGAATCCCTGGGCAGGGAATCCAGTGCCTGTCACTTTAAGAGAAGACAGTCCCAAGTAGCAGCTAATCCAGTTTCCCACCAGATTGCCTCCTTCCCCTATCTGGCCCAGGGGTTGCAGGTCTACTCACTCAATCCTTCTCCTATGCTGCTGATGGGTCAGTGGCTGCTCTCAGGACTTCTGCTGGGCGGCTCGTTCCCTGCTGTATAGGTGGTTCTCACTCTGGGGACCGGAGAAGTCCCGAGCTTTCCTCCTTCCAAGCTTCCCTGCCTGTAGGTGAGCCCCTTCCCATCTGGGCTCCATCCCAGGCTCCTACTCTCTAGCCTCACTTCTCCATCTTCCACGCAAACTGTCCTGCTGTTGAGAAGGCTCTGTCACTTTTATGTGCTGTCTTGACCCCATGCCAAACCCAATGTTGGGGATTGGCCAGGATCCAATAAAAGTGCAGATCAACCATTCCTAACCTCTACCCACTGCATCTAGAACTTTCTCCAAAGTTCTAGTGCAGGGGAAAGTCTCAGAGAGCTGATCTGCAGCCCTCTTAGCTCTGACCACAATTGACCCTGCTGACTGTTGCACCTGGGCTGCTACTCAGTCAAATCCAACAATTTGAAATTAGCTCCCCCTAGCTATCTAGGAGGGTGCAATATGTTCAATTGTTTGCTTTTTTAAGTCTATGCTCCCCCAAACTCCTTAACCATTTGCCGCCCGCCCTATGGCCGAATGGCAGCCGGTAAATGTCATCAGCGTTCTGGTTGGACGCCATATGGCGTCCTCCCGCACATGCGCAGATTGCGCTCCTGCAGAGCCGCGTAGCGGCGCAATCTGTCACTGGTTGTGTACCTTGGACACGGCCGATGACAGATCTGAGTATCGGCCCCCGTTGCCGGTACCATGTGACCTGCTGTGACCAATCACAGCAGGTCACATGACAGTTGTATACAATGGATGGCTTCATTCATGCCATCCATTGTATACAAGTGCCTAGCTGTGAATGGTCACAGCAGGTCACATGCACATGTCATGTGATTAGCTGTGGCCAAATCACAGCTAAGCACAAAAAAAAAAAAAAAACCCTGAATGAATCGATGTCATTCAGGTAAATGCTTGCTTATAGCAAAGTAATTCTTTGCTATAAACAAATTGTGTAAAAAAAAAAAAATACTGATCACTTCCCCAAAGTAGTACAGTGTTACTATGGTAACATTGTACTACTTTGGTCATAGTGAAATATGAAAAAAAATCTTAAAAAAAATTTAATAAAAAATAATTAAAATAAAATAAAAAAAACAAATATTTTTTTCTTTTTCATACTGTCACCAGTCAGTGTCCCTGATCACCGCCATGCCAGTTATATGATGACGCTGTACTGCACTGGTGACAATATGTAAAAAAAATAGTGAAACTAATTTTTTTAATTTTTTAATTTTCTGAAAAATTATGACAAAAAAAATACAACTTCAAAAAACTCGCCATGCCTCTTATGAAGTTCGTCGGACTGTCTACTCTGCAAAAAGGGGTCATCTGGGGAATATCTGTACTGTTCTGACATTCTTGGACCTCAAGAAATTAGATTGGCTGTCAGTACTTCAGGATTGATCAATTTTCAGATCTATACCATAGTTTGTGAACTCTATAACTTTCCTACAAACTAAATAATACATCCTAATTTGGGTTATTTTCACCAAAGACATGTAGCAGAATACATCTCGGCCTAAATTTATGAAGAACAATTATTTATTTGCAAACTTTTATAACAGAAACAAAGAAAAACGTGTGTTTTTTTTCAAAATATTTGGTCTTTTTTTGTTAATTTAGCAAAAAATAAAAACCCCAGCGGTGATTAAATACCACGAAAAGAAAGCTCTATTTGTGTGAAGAAAATGATAAAATTTTAGTTTGGGTACAATGTTGTATGACCGCGCAATTGTCATTCAAAGTGTGAGAGTGCTGAAACCTCTCCCTCCTTCTAGGCAGATCGGATCAGAGGGCACTCAGGTGTAAATAGACAGCCGTTACGTTTACACCTGACTACCCATAGAGCAGAGTGGGCTGTGTCCTTGTCTGCACTGCGCTGGACATGGACCTGTCATCTGCCTGTTCTGCTCTGATTTGACCAAATAGAGTCAGCCTTGTGTGAAAGAAATAGTGGGGCTGCCATTGCTGCCATTTCCTTCTGCTGAGTTTCCCATTTTTTTAGGTACTGACTCAGGTGTGCAGATCAGGTGTGCAGATCAGGACAATCAGAAAAGAGTCATAATTCACATACTTTTTTCAGGTCAGGGATTCCAAAAATTAAAGAAAGACAATCTGCATGACAGCCAGGCAACTAGTATTTTCAAAGGGAAAGAAAGGGCAGGAAGGTGTAAAATTGCCCGGTATTGAATTGGTTAAAGAAAATCAGAGACTGCAGTTGCTGAGATTTCCCTTTGAAAATACTAGTTGCCTGGCTGTCATGCAGATTGTCTTTCTTTAATTTTTGGAATCCCTGACCTGAAAAAAGTATGTGAATTATGACTCTTTTCTGATTGTCCTGATCTGCACACCTGATCTGCACACCTGAGTCAGTACCTAAAAAAATGGGAAACTCAGCAGAAGGAAATGGCAGCAATGGCAGCCCCACTATTTCTTTCACACAAGGCTGACTCTATTTGGTCAAATCAGAGCAGAACAGGCAGATGACAGGTCCATGTCCAGCGCAGTGCAGACAAGGACACAGCCCACTCTGCTCTATGGGTAGTCAGGTGTAAACGTAACGGCTGTCTATTTACACCTGAGTGCCCTCTGATCCGATCTGCCTAGAAGGAGGGAGACGGATTTCCTTTCTTTCTGTTTTTTTTTAGCAAACCGGATCGGATTGGAGGTAGGCAGGAGTAAAAAGACACATGTTCGTTTGCACCCGCCAGTCTATGGGGATACATGGACCATCTGAAATAACTGACAGGCGGACTTGATCGGATTGGCCGCGTGAAAAGGGCCTTATATGACAGATTTACTTTCATTTGGAAGCACAGCATGTACAGTATGTACACAGAGCTTTTTATGTGTACATACGCTAGTATAAACTAGAAGTAGAAATACCTTTTTGTTTTTCCTCATAGGCTCAATTTAAAATGCAAGTGCACAAGGATAAGTTGGCAGTTGGCATGCATTCATTTGCTTTTATTTAGCCCCATGGCCTGAACAAAAGAAATTTACCAGATTCTTCCATCCATTTATATGAACGGGTGATGCTGGCTATTGTATTTGGACAGCCGGTACCCGCAGCTGACAGAATACCTAAACAGTGCCTGCATCTGATTGGATGCAGACATGGCTCAGCTGACAATATTCCTCCTAGATCTGTCAAAACTTGATTGAAAAATAGACTTTTGTCAAGCCAGGTGGTGCTGACAATGCCACCCACAGAAAAAATTTCATCCAATTCAGCAGGAATCAGCCAAAATTCAGTACATGTCCCAGAATATCAGGAACTGGAGTCCATCATGGAAAAATAAAGCAAGTGATACTAGTAATTTACCTGTACCTCTGTTGTTATTGATATTATTAATATTAATAATAATAATAATAATAATAACAATAATAATAATATCAGCACTAATGTGTGCATTTCACATGAATGCACATTTTCAGATGTTATTTCGTAGTTTATGTGAAAATGATTTTTTACTAGATTTTTTTTTTAACAATGTGTAACATTTTCCAGTAAAGCAACCATGTCACGCATAAAAGATGTGCCTGTAAAGCAGAGAGTATATACTTGCCTCTCCTCCTGCACACATCACTGAACGGTGACAATCTCAAGGCTACAGAAGCAAAAACTGCCTCTTTTCCAGCACAATCTGTATTAGTATATGTATGTGACAGCCTACGCCTGTACTGCTTCACAAGCCACGCCCTCTGACACATTTTGCCCGCCCATCAGGGCTTAGTCATATAACTAAGTCTTGATGGGCGTGGCGAAACTCATCAGTTTGCATGGCTTGTGGAGCCATGCAGGCTGAGGCTGGCACATTCATATACTTGTAACGATTGTGCGCAATAGAGACATGGAACCTGTACGCGACAGACATTTTAGTTTTTCATGAGCAATAATCTTCCACCCCTCCTCCTCCCTCCTAAAAACTGGAATTTGCATCTGTAACTTTTAACGAACTTCAAAAGAGACTCTTATCTTAATTAAAACACAATAGACGCCAGACCCTAGGCCTGGATGACAGCTGTCAACAGCTAATTAGTCTTGGCAGGATGTCTGTTTCCAGGAGCCATGGAAAACACTTTTCTCTGCCCTATCATAAAATAATAATAACTCAGTCAAGCCCTGAAAAATGACCTGTTAGGCCATTAAGTCTCTTCCGCATACAATTCATAGAATTCAACAGTAACAGGGCACATTAATATTAGGTATATATTTGAATGGGAAATATACCGAACAAATCAAGGTCATACACGACTATGTTAGCACATAGGAAAGGGGAGAAAGCATCTCTCCCCTCCTGGGTGACAAATGTACACTGTGTTTGGTATCCCTGGGTTCTAAATATAATTCTGAATAATAATCTGCCATCTTGCTAGAATACCACCTGCACATACTGGAAGGTATTAATATTAGAATGAAACTGTAGTTGGGACTTTGTCATAAATTTGGTGACCTCCTAGCACCCATCCCCTAAACCGGATGATTGTCAGTTGTTCTCAGGCTACACCCCTTTGATATCATAGAAAAGAGACTGACCGGATCTAGTAAAGGAGCTCTCGTTTAACATCAACCAAGGAACATCTTAAGGGACTTGAGAGCCAAGGCAATGTTTTTGCTCAGACAACTGGACTCTCTAAAACCAAGGACTTTGCAAGTATTCTGCCTTCTTAACTACTTTCTTTAATTTCTCTGTTGCTTTATTGTTCTTTTCATTTCTTTGTAATATCCCTTTCAGTAAATATTTTAATTGCACCATTTTAATAATAGACCCTGTTTTGAAAAGTGTTGAAACTGTCTTGAAAGCTTTTAATGCAAACTTAACCTCCCTGGCAGTATTCCCGAGTGTAGCTCGGGGTAAAGTTTCAGTACCACAAGAGGTAACCTCGAGCTACACTCAGGCTTACCATGTAGCGCTGCGCCGCGATCCCTCAATCACTTACCTTGTCCTGCGCTCCCGCGATGTCCCTCCTGCAGTGTCCCCGGCAATGTAATCCGGCGGATTGCGGCATCTGTTATCTGGGTTCCGTCCCCTGAGAGCGTCGGGACGTACGGGGGACGGAACGGCGGGAAATTTGAAAATGACAAAAAGTGACATTCGCTAAAATCACTAAAATTGCATAGTAAAACATTACTGTATCAAACCATTTCACATACATTTTGTCCCGAGTGCTTTGTCCGGCGCCCTGCCTGCATTCTTACTGTTCTTTCTGCCTGGAAACAGAGAAATTTCTATGGCGTCCAAAAAGCGTCCCTTTAGGACAAAAGCGGTTTAAGACCAGCTAGAGAACAGCGATAGTAAATCAGAACCACTTGCAGAATTGAGTGATAATGATTCGTGGGGAAATTCATCATCAGACACTGAAAACGATTTTGCGACTTTGCTCAGTGATGTGCGAACTTGGTGCTATATTTCAAATTTCAGTGTTTTTGGTTTGATTATATTATTGAATTAAATTTATTATTATTATATTATTATTTTTTATGATTATTTATTAAATTATAAGTTATGATTTCGTGTTTGAAATTTTAACATACCCGGGATGTTTACTAGACTCTTGTTCAGACAGATTTCAGTGAGTTATTCCTAAAAATTATAGGCCTACAATAAAAAAAAAACATATTTCCGTGCAAAAAAATGTACCGCTTTGAGCACAGAAATATGGACATAATCATACCGCTAGGGAGGTTAAGAATCCCTGTCTCTTGAAGAGTGCTACTGTATATAATAATCCTCTGAATATACCTGTATGTGGTGACAGTGTGTATTACAGACGTTTATTGTTCACATTTGTTCTTGCTAATATTGTGATGGGTTGATAGTCCCAAAGCTATCTGGTGGCAGTTTGGAATTTGAAAGGTTAATTGCGTAATTAATTAACCAAGTGACAATCGATCTCAGACTGCTGGCACATAGATTGTGGTCCCGCGAGCTGGAAAAAGTTTGTGCAGGGTGCAGCTGAGAGTGGCATTGTTATGCAAGTGACCGCGGTGTGAGATTGGCTGGTCCTTTGTCATGAGTTGATGAGAAGGTCAGGGGTCTGGCACCGCGTTCACTGCGTCAGAATACTAATAGAGATTGTGCCGTTTCTATGATATACACTACTGAATGGCGATATTTAATGCCGACATCCCATTCCTGAGTACCAGCAGGACAACACACTCTCTTTCTGCTCTGAGTAGCACTACAAGCTACTGTATATGTAAATCTCAAGCCTATGGTATAAGTAGACAATCCAGCCAACTGATCTCCAGGGGAAGGATTGATTGGAGAAATTAGAAACTTTCTCTGATCTCCAAGATAAGCCACCACTGGAAATGTCTGGCTGTACCTCCACCTTCCTGCACCATTGGCATTACCCAGGACTGAAGATAAAGTGGTCAGCTGACAGATTTTGCTATCCATTAAAGTCTATGACCTACTACCTAAAAGAAACTTACCAAAGCCAGAGATTGTCATCGTTGAGCTTTCCTTTAGAAAATGCTAGTTGTTTGGCTGCCATGATTATTGTCTTTCTTTAAGTCTTTGACCCCCTTACCTGAAAGAAGTATGCAATTAATGACTTTTTTTCTGACTTTCCTGTACGCCTGTTATCGGCCAGTAACTAAAAAAATGGGAAAGCCAGAGTAACAGTCTATCAACTAGCATTTTCAGAAGGAAAGATCAGCAATGGCAGCTCTCTTATTTCTTTCATGACAGATGCAGGGCAGTTGACCAGCGCTCCTAAAGGCTTTTCCTCCTGGCAGCAGCGCTTTAGCAAAAAAAAAAAAAAAAGCTTGACGCATGGAAACTCATTTAGACATATTTAGGGGCACATGAATCTGTTGGGCGGTAATTCATTTAATTTTCCAGAATCATAATTTATTCTGGCCACTGAAATGAATTAATGCTCAAGTGCTACAAATGCCTAGCGTTTATATGCATTTACACGCATTTACAGTAGACACATCAAGCATTTTTTTCTGCAAAAAGGCTGCGGCTCCTGGAAGCGCTTGCATTTTTTTTGCCTCTAAAGGGAAAATACCGCTCAGTGTGCATGAGGCCTAATAAAGGAAGCATAACATACAGTATATGTACTAGGGGCTGTCCACATGTACATCTGCAATTATGAGCTACAAGTGGAAAAACATTTTTGTTAGTTTTATTATTTTTTAAACAATACCATGCATGCATTAGATTTGTTACATTAACTGATCAGATTGACATGTACAGTATATCAAAAAATATGAAAGCAACCATTCTGGTTCACCTTTTGCATTAGAGCATATTTTGGGAAACTACAAGTTCCTGCATGACTTAAAATGTTATTAAACCCAGGACTCTGCATTCACTATATCTGGTCTCCCACAGTACACATAAAATGGAAATACAATTATTTTAGTAAATATAAACTGCTAAATACCTTGTCTCATCAGCAGTTAGAGCAGTCTTGTGACTTCTATCAGTGTCCAGCAGAACACTGGTTAAAGCTTGTAGGAGGAGTTTTCTTCCTGCTCTAGCAGGATGCAGAACCCCTGACCGCTGTCTGGACAGTGTTGATTGGCCCTGTGCTGATCACATGCACTCTCCCACGAAAAAAAAAACCCTATCTAGCAATACACACCAAACTGAACATGTGAAGAGTGACTCCACACATGTCTTATCAGAAGATAAAGGGGGCACTGAAAGAAGAGGAGGATCAGAGAAGAAGGGATCATACATCCTTTTTTTAACCAATACAGAGGATTAACCCCTTAGGTTCCACAGTGAGTATAACAAGCATGCTTTACTTCATATACAGACTGATTTTACTGTTGTGGGTTTAGTAACACTTCAACAGCCTCATTGGACAGACCAGAATATTATGTTTTTTCCACAGGTAAATATGTTCCTGGTATCCATTGTAGAACATACAGCTTAGAAATATAATTTGCTATTATTGATGTTTCCCACATTTTACTCTTTCAGTGGTATCTTCTTAAGGTTAAAAACCTTGTTGTTGGATTTCAATTACCCATATCATTATTATCCTACATTATGACAAGATAATTGGACATACTTGTATAAGAATCAACGCACCACCAAGTTCTCAGTGTAATATAAAAGCTAGAACTAAATATGAAGAACAATATAATTCTTGAATAACCTGGTATATATGTAAGTGAATGTCCATTATTGCAATCAGATATGGCACAATTCTGACATTCATGAAGATATTAAATAACATGATGCATGTAGGTCATTTATGATTAAAATGACTTGCACTGCTTTTGGTTACAGGTTTAATAATTGTAAATGCTCTCTCTGTCCCCTAATTTGGCTTAAGTAATCAGCAACTGCACTAAGTCCCTTCTATTACCGGCTAAAATAATACTCCTTCCCTCCTGCATGCAAATGAAAATAATTCTGAGGGCTTGATTCACTAACGTCATGCTCCACTAGCGATGATGCTGCATAATGGATCCAGGTCAGGGATAGGCTAGGTAGAAAAGCAGCGATGAGGACAACAGTACCACGTATTAATGCCCAACTGCCGGTTACGCACAAAGATCACACCCCCATTTTTTAGGGTACATATTTTCCCCCAATTTTCTTCAGTTCAGTCAGGGAGACTTGAGGTTGTCCTCCCCTTATTCCCTCTGGTAGTGGGTAGTCCTTCCTTTAGTAAAACTATAGGCAAAACATTTTTTTTCCATTTTGGGAGGGTTATAACCTCTGTCAGGTTTTTTTTTGCCATCTGTTTCCCATTGGGGAGATTTCCCTTCACTTCATGTCCCATAGTCAAACAGGAAGTGAGAGGAAATCCCTGCAAATTACGGGAATCCCTTGGGGCCCCTAGATCACCAGAACTAGTTTCCTATTGGAAGATTTCCCTTCTATTAACCACTTGCCCTCCAGAAGATTTACCTTCCTGACCAGGCTATGTTTTGCAATACGGCGTTGCGTTACTTTAACTGACAGTCATGCAGTGCTGTACCTAAATTAAATTTATGTCATTTTTTTTCTTCACAAATAGAGATTTCTTTTGGTGGTATTTGATCACCTCAGCGTTGTTTACTTTTTGCGCTATAAACAAAAAAAGACTGACAATTTTGAAAAACATACAATATTTTTTGCTTTTTGCTATAAAACATATCCAATAACAAAAAAAAAATTAAATTTCTTCATAAATTTAGGCCACAACGTATTCTGCTACATGTCTATGCTAAACAAAATCCCAGTAAGTGTATATTAATTGGTTTATGTGAAAGTTATAGCGTCTACAAATGGTGGTGTATATATATATATATATAGTATACTGGATTTTTTTTTTTTTTTACTAGTAATGGGGACGATCAGCGACTTATATCGGGACTGCAGCAGGCATTCTGACACTGGGGGGGAACTGACTAACTGCTACTGACATCTCCAGTAACACTAATACAGTAATCAGTGCTAATAAAAAACCCTGACACTGTACTAATGACACTAGGCAGGAAGGAGTTAACATCTGGGGCAATCAAAGGGTTAACTGTACGTTAGGGAGTGATTATACAGTGTAATGTTTTGTGTTTTACTAGGGAGACATGCTGTGCACAGAGATAGAAAGCAGCACATCCATGCTGACAGGAGAGAGATCTGTGTAGTTTACAGACAGATCTCTCCCCTCTCAGCTTCGCCGACGATTACCGAGTCCCGGCCGGGAATCGTCATCCGGGACCTGGTGATTGACATCCTCAGGAGCCAATAGTAGCAGGGCAGGGTGGTGCACACGTGCACGCCTCCTACCTGGAATTATATATACCATGTATTATTATATATCACATATATATGCATGATTTTGTACAGCACGGCTGCCCTGTAGCATTACTATGCTGTGGAGTGGTTGTCAAGCGGTTTATTTTCTAGGGGAAGCCTAACATTTGGGATTTTCTTTTACTTTCACTCAGGCTCCACTGTGTCCAAAACTAAAAAAAGTTTCACTTTTAGTTATACTTTAAAGCCGCTCCGGTCTCCAGCGACAGCTTTTGTGCAGGAGAGAAAGCTAACTATGGCTGGGAAATGCCTAGGAATTGATGCCACCCAGGGGCGGACTGACCATTTGGAAACGTGGGCACTGCCCGAGGGCCTGGGGTCAGTAGGGGGCCCCATGAGATGTCCCTGGTACCTTTTTCATAGGCTTTTTTGAGTTTGGGCAAGGACACAAGGGCCCCACGATCCCCTATTGCCCGGGGGCCCCATGAGTTGTCAGTCCGCCCCTGATGCCACCCATAGACTTACTATGGGGCATCTGTTGTTGGTCCCCCTCCTGCACACAGAAGACAGCTTAACCTGGGACTGGACCAGAGCGGCTTCAGAATAGGTAAGTATAGCAATCTTTCCTTTACAGGGTTAGATAGATTAGCTTTAGAATGGGGATGGAAGTTTAGCATTAGTTAGGTAATGACTGGAATTCCATTTTAATGCACAGTGCTGTGAACCCAAGGGTTGTTTCCATGATGTTCACCTGGCTGTTGTTCCTTTGGAAATTTCATTGGCCATATTCTTCTAGATGTTTTTTTTTTCTTCAAATAAAAACCTGACTATGAAGTGCAATTGAAATAATGCAGTTAAAGTTGATGAATATATTTTTATCTGAACAAATCAATGAAAGTAGGTGCTAGCCTTCCAAATACAAAATCATACTACAAATAGTGCAAAATACAAAAATACAAAAAACAAAGTGGCATGTGATAATATAATTTAAAAGTCCAAATAATAATATTTAACTTTATTTGATGTATTTTTGTATTTTGCACCATTTGTAGT
The DNA here is from genome assembly GCF_062004578.1 of Staurois parvus. NCBI lineage: Eukaryota > Metazoa > Chordata > Amphibia > Anura > Ranidae > Staurois > Staurois parvus. The sequence continues at coordinate 1,725,923 of NW_028318026.1, read as the reverse complement.
ATGAGTTTGTATATGGAAGGCTAGTGCCTACTTTCAATGTTTTGTTCACATTTCTAGTGTCTATTTGCACATAAAGGGGCTGCTGCCTAGAATTAGTGAGTTTATTCAGGATAACTATGTTTTATGGAAAGGCGCTTTCACATCATTAATTAAATATATTTTTATCTGTGTATATTTTATTCATATATTGTTTTTTTGTTTTGCAAGATTTTTTTAAGTTTTACAGAACTGTGTTTATACATAGAAAGTAATTTGAATACTAGAAAGAGCATAAATATTCTTTTTCACAAAAGCGTATGAAAGGCAGCAAAACCAACTTCTCAAGCTTCCATACATAAAAGTCAAAGTATCTCTTCCACAGCGATATATGCTGTGAAATCATATCGATATAAATTAAAAAAATTATGGAAGGGAGGTAGAGGGGAATGGGAAGGGAAGAAAAAGGCTCTAGTACAACATAAACTTTGTATGGGTCATGGAGGTGAAAAGTAATGGATCCATGTGTCCTAGGTGGCTGCACATTTGGTCTGTGAGTTATTCAAAAAGCTATACAACCCGTCATTCACTATGATCCAGGTAAGTTTGTTTTTTACTAAATCCAATGGAATCACTGAATTTTGCCAACCTCTAGCTACAGTTATTCTAGCAGCTATAAACATGCAAGGCAATAACTTTCTTGATCTCCTTGGGATGTGGAGGGAGTAACCCCCAGCATGGTCTCTTCATGGGATTTTTTGGGGATTATTAAAATTACAGGGCATTAACCCTAGTCCAAAACCAACAACTTGGATGATTTTTGTTTTTATAAATTAGATTTCCAGCAGGCACTATTACCACCTAAACAAGCCTTTATCTGCTAGATTTCTGTGAAACCCAAGGGCTCTTCCTGATGTTGCTAGGGTTTCCCTAAGCCATGGAGCTTTCATCTCTCATCTATACAAGGATACAATTTTCCACTGACCACCAACCTAAGAGGTTACCTCAGGGGCAAAAAAGGCTGACAAAAGCTGATCTATACTGGACACACAACCTCAAACCTGGTGAATTAAACCTGAGCAGTCTAGAAAGAAGCTGAAGTTCTTTTAACTACCTGTTGACTTCGCACTTTTTTACCAAAGATATGTAGTAGAATACATTGTGGCCTAAATCTTTGAAGAAATGTGATTTTTACATTTTTTATTGGATATGTTTTATACCAGAAAATAGAAAATATTGTTTTTTCCAACATTGTTTGACTTTTTTCCTTTATTAACAAAAACAAAGTGGTGATCAAATACCACCAATAGAAAGCTCTATTTGTGTGAAAAAAATTATATAAATTTCATTTGGGTACATGGTTGAATAACAGCGCAATTGCCAGCTAAATTAATGCAGCTCTGGTCATGAAGGGGGTAAAACCTTCTGGAGGTCAAGGGCCTAACAGTCTATTTTTCTTTAGTAACTCAATCTCAATGACTTTCCTTCTTGACATACAGATACTACAGGTGAACCATTTAGCAAGAAATCTGTAATACATTTACATAAAAAAGAAAAAAACCTCTAAATTTCCAGTAAATGTTACTATAGCATTCAAAAAGTTTACTTAGTGAAAAATCATGTGTTTCCAAGTATGCAGTTTTCAAGACTTCCATCATTTCGAGTAATAAAAACCAGGCCTGCATTCCATAATTCTGTTGTTCCAAAGATGTTTTCTTTTTGTAAATGATCTGCACTTCTGACAGGGCTACTTGTGTACCACATACATTCCTCATTTCCACAGAACCCCACAAAGAGGTTTCGTTAATAGTGAAAAAAACATTCTTTGATGAATTACATAGTTGCTATTAGGGTAAGCAGTACGGGTTGTCTTCCATAGATTTCAAAAATGTTAGCAGATGAACACTACTCCATGAGTATTCAAAACTCATTCTTGACATTGGAGCCATTTGATAGATATATACTGAAAAGTGTGTATATTTTGATGGCATGCACTGTTTGGTTAACCAGGTTAACTAAGATTAAACAGCTTATATATACTTGTATGTGCCATTCATTGAAACAGTCCATCACTTTCTTCTCGTAAGCTTTGGCTGTGATGTAATTGGAATTTTAAATACTGCAGTAACTTTACAATGTGTCTCATATATTATTTGTTGGCTTTTAATAAACAGTAGATGTCTGAAGAATAATGGAAACATACTGAAGATAACATTGGCTCTTTTGTCATCATTTGTAATCATTGTTTACAATTTCTCTTCCTCATCTCTTTCTTTTACTATAGGGCAGAAGTTCCTTGGAGTGATTATCTAGTGAAGGGGGACTTCTCTGGAATGTTATGCATTACTTCTTTGACTTCTAATTGCTGGAGGTTAACCCCTTAAGCTCAAACTAAGCCTTACTGTTTCTTATTTTTGATGTTTCACTTTAAAGTTTTTAAACTTTTAGTTGGTTTTGGATAGAGTAGGGATGTCTTAAAACACCTGTCATGTTTGTTTTGACATGTCCCGTTGGTGAGATTTCCCTACACTAGTTGCCCTCGGAAAGTGAGAAGAGATCTCTCAAAAGTAAGGAAAAACTCCCTCTTGGACAGCTACCACTGGAATGTGTGTTCCCATTGGAAGATTTCCCCACTATCTTGTGCAAGTGACAACTCACAATTTTGGATTTTCCTTTACTATTAGTCCTAGTGGCCTCCACCAGGACTGCTCACCAGGGCATGACCAGCACAAATAGAGAGTGAACCTTCCCAGTGGGGACATCAACATTGATAAAAACCTTTAAAAGGATCCAATGCTTCCATATGCAGCACTATCCCTTTAGGAGTTGCTAAGTATTTGGGTCCCCCATATAGTCCTGTACAGCCAGGCAACACGTATTTTCATGAACTTGCATCCAGGAGTCAGAAACCAGTCATTGAGCTTGGTTTTTTTGTTTTTATTAAAGAGGTTAATAACTTCGATGGGGTAAGGGATGTATGGGATGCCTAATGGAATCGAGAAACTGAGGACAACTTCCTGGAATTAGTCTCATAGTAAGAAGAGATATGGCCTGATATCCAGTGTTCCGTTAGTGTTATTCTGGTGGCTAATAAAATATGGGTTATAGTATGTCTATAATGAATTGCTATGTCATGTGTTTGATTGACTTTCCATTTGAAAAAAAAACAAAAACTGAATAAGAAGTTTGAGCAACCTATAAAATCCCATGTATGGCCACATATCCAAAGGTGTGAAACAACAGTCATCCAATCCAGCAAGGAAATAGGCTCCTATGCATGAATGCTCTTGAGAAGAACAATTGTTTGTTGATCACTATTGTTCATTCCTGTGATAACATGCTGCCTTCTCTTTCCATTTAGTGAACACAGATGTGCAGCCAAGCCAGTCATTTGCGCCTGGGAGTGCACTACATGACAGAAATGCCTGAGGGTGGTCAAATTGTGAAGCACTTATGATGGTTCTTGAAAATCTAGCGGACCCTTAAGAGTTTGTTGCAATCAAATTTCTGAAACAAATTGGGTCTAGTGCTGTTGTTATTTTCTTTGTTAAACAGTGCATCTAACATGCATCTAAATGAGTTAAATAGCACTTGCATCTAAAATGAGGAAAGAAAGAAAACAACAAACAAAAACATAGATCAATAGACTTAAATATGCATCATCTAAAAATGTTCAGAACAATGTTAATTACATGTTTAATTAAGACAATTAGTGCAATTATTTTTAATTAACTTTTTTTTATGAAACTGGCACCATGACAGTACATCCCTATGTCTACAATGCACAGAACATGCCAAGATATATATTAACATAATTAGATGTAATTAATACCCTCTATTTTCTCATTAAAATGTGCAGAGATTAATAAAATGAAGCAGCACACATTTGTCTATCAAATGGTATGATTTCATGTCCTTATTTAGTCTGGCTTTCTTTGTGTACATTTACATGATTTTTTTGCCTTATGATACGTTTTGAAAGCAAGAAAAAGCCTGGTTGAGGCATAGTTATTATACAACTCAAAACATTAGCTTATATAAAGATCTCTGTTAAGAGCTCTTTGCATGACCACATAACATGACCTCAAAGCACTTATTCTCAATCATTTTAAAGGATCAGTCCACCTCAAAATATTTTAATTAAAAATGGAGCATCATGGGCTGAGTCCACCCCTGGCTTCTTATGTCTGCCATCTTACATATCTACCAATCATTGTTTCCAACTCTATTCCGATCTACCTAGACATGATTCTTCATACCAGTGGCGGAACTACCAGGGTCACCAAGATCGCATTTGCGACTGGGCCATGTCGTTCTGCCACATTGGGGGGCCCCAAGAGGCAATGTTGCCAAAACAAGCACTTTTCTCCTGTCCATAGACAAGAGAAAAGTGCCTGTAAAAAAATCTCCTTGTTAGTTTTTGGCCTGGCACAATCACAGAGAAGAATTTTTTTTAGTTTCTTAAGTGTTTTACCGCCAGCCGCTCGCGAGTTGTGAGCCACAGCCAGGCCAGAAGGTATGGGAAAGGGGACACTCAGGCAGAGGAGTAAATAAGAGGGCGCTAACTTTGAGGGTACTCTAGAGGAACAGGATGACACAAGGGGGAATTAGCTTAGGGGGCACTATGGAGGAGCAGGACATAAGGGGGCACTCTGGAGAACCAGGGGGATATAAGGGGGCACTAACTTAGGGAGTTCTCTGAAGGAGCAAGCCATAAGGGGGTACTCTGGAGGAGGGTGTAAAGGGGCAATCTGGAAGTACCTTCAGAGTTCCCCCTTAGTGCCTCCAGAGTGCCCCTTTACATTATCCAAAGTGCCCCCTTATTTCCTGCTCCTCCAGAGTGCCCCCTTACATTCTCCAAAGTGCCCCCTCAGTACAATATTAAGAGGGCACCCTGAAGGATGTAAGGGAGCACTCTGGAAGCGCTAAGAAGGGCACTCTGGAGGAGGATGTAAGGAGTCCCGCTAAAGGATGTATGGGGAACTCTCGAGGTAATAACTTAGAACTAGAGTACCCCCTTACATCCTCTAGAATGCCTCCTTACATCTTCCAAAGTGCCCCTTAGTAATGTGGATAGAAGGACTGTGGTATATGTGTGCAATGTATACTGTAGGCACAGATTCTGTTCAACCCCCCTTTAAGACCCTCCCACTGGCCATGTCTAATGTTTGCCATTTTCCTGGGTGCCCCAGATCTTTCATAATCTTGGTCATGCTCACATTTTGTCATACAGTTTTGACTGAAGGGGGGGTCCTTCATGTTTTTTGCACTCGGGCAATGGAGGTTCTAGTTATGTCTCTGCTCCAAACTATACCATAAAGACAATATCTCACAATTACCGTAGAGTAGGATCCTCTCACAATGGTCACAGCAGGTGTGCAGGCCGAGGAACTCAAGCATAGAAATATTACCAGTTCAGTCTCCAGGAGATATTGGCATGTAGTATATCTTTCTAGCACCTAGAAAAACAGAAATATACATTTTGGGTGCTTTAACCTTTTAAAACAATTTCTCTAGCACATGATTGGGTATTCAAAGACAGTCCCTCCATTTTTACTAAGCTAATTGAAGATTAATACTTTTAAATTAACACTTTCAGTTAGTCAGCCCCAGTGTTTAAAGCTGACTTTTAGTTAAAAAATGTTTTTATTTAGCTATAGATTCAGTCACATATGTTACTGTAATTAAGTGGTTTCTTTATCCTGCTGACTGCTCCTTAGTGTAGAAATCACTCCAGGGATGGCAAGTCCTCTTCACAGTGCTGAACTTCTGCTGCAGTATGGGTTAACTGTCTTGGGGCTAACATTGTGTTACACTGAAGAATTCCTGACAGCTTCCCACCCCTTTATGTGCTCTTCTCAATTCAGAAAAATCTTTGTATTACTTACCCAAATTGCAAAATTTTCTGTGAATGGAGGAGAGGAGCATGACATGTGTCTGCCTCTCCCCTATTCACAGGATGTATTGCAGTCAGTCAAAACAGGGAATACACTTTGTTACAGGTAAGTTATGGGAAGCTGTAGCCAAATAAATAAATAAAAGCCCAAAAACTAAACTTCAGCTTTAAGCTTATACTGTACTTAGAGATCTGAGCATCTCTCATGATAAAGCATGATTTCTGTTTAGACAATAGTACTCCAATAACATACATCACAATGAAAAGAAATTAACATTAACCAAAAGAAGTTAAAGAGGACCTGTATAGGAGAAGCTTTACCCAATAAAGGCAAGCAGAGGACAACGGACTAATCATCAGTATTGCCTGTAGACTTCCAGAAGCTGATCTTTTCTCCAGAGTCAACATACAATGCCTTGTTTCACACTGTGCTTCTTGGTGGAGGTGACTATCTTGGTATGGAAGCAGGGATTTGCTTCCTTATGTTAAAGTTGCCCCCATCATGATGATTAGTGATCTGATGAGTGGTGGAGTAATGATCAAACAGCAGCAGTAGAGCTTCAGAAATCATAGATATGTGGAATAAATAGAGTAGAGGGTCTTTGCACTGCAACCCTTCAGGTACAACTTCCTCTCTAGCATGGAGTAAAGTGAGAAGCACAGCAGTGACATCAAATCTCACTCCAAATTCCATGAGTCTACAAGTCAGAGATAGAAGATCCCACACCCCGGGCAAAGACAAGAGGTTGGCAGAAGGGAGGCTGCCCTGGACACAGCAGTTTACTATGGTGATGGAAGTAACCTCTGGTAAGCTCATTTTGCTTACAAGGCTGACAGGAGTAGTGACAGTGGCATCACTATTCTTATCAGCCTACGCTGGGGGTGGCGAGGTGAGGAGGAGAGAGCCGAGAGCAGGTACAGGCTGTGTTCTCTTCCCCCCTTTTCCCTCTTGCCAGTGCTGCTCCTGTATTCAGAAGCCAACGGCGGTGTTCACAGGAATACAGGAGCACTGAAAGGAGGGAAGAGGGAGAGAGAGAGCATAGCTGAGTGCTAGAAGAGGCCAGGAGTGGAGGAGAGAGCCAGGGGGAGTTCTCTCTCCTCCACCTCCTTCTTCCTGCCAGTGCAGTGCTCCTGTTTTCCTGCATGCACAGCTGCCGGCTTATTAATACAGGAGTGCTGTCAGATCAGAACTGTGCTGTGTTAATTACCCGCTCCCTAGCTGCATCTTTTTTGTCATGTTTCCCACCCGGCCACCTCCTCCCCACATTGGCAGTAGAAATTGCGATAGGGGGCAGGTAGGCAAACTTTGCAAACCCTGCAAAGTCCTGATCTGCCAGACCACAAGGCTTTGAATACTTTCAGATCTGTTAATTATATGAATAAGTTTGAAAGTAAACAAAGTCATTCATATGAGTGTAGACAGATGAAGTGAGGACAATGGTGACTGATCGCACTACTTAGTTTTCAACACAAATCCATTCATAAATGTACGGGGCATTTGTGGTGCTTCGTTGTTAGCCAGAATGTGTTGAGTTCAGTGGGCTTGTCATCCGCCAATCTCTACATGTCTGGTAGATTTTGCTGCGTCACAATGTCACTGCGCACTTCCAGGTCCACTGCTGGAGGTAGGAACCCTTAAGCTCAAACATAATTGGGGGCAGGTGTGCAGTTTTGTATCTTTGCCATGGGCACTGGATGACCTTGTCTTGGCACTGCCCACACCTGCAGGTTTACAGCTATAGCGTGAAGGCCCAAGCATGCATTGCTATTTTTCAGGAGGAATTCAAGCCAAAAAACTTTTCAGGGTACTGCTTAGGCATAATTAAAATGCTTCCTCTAAGATAGCACATTTTCACTTTTTGAGCTCAGGCTCTCTTTAAAAACTGAACCCCGAGAAATGTGCTTCCTTATCCTGCATTGAATTTCCTCTAACACATCCTTTTTTCTGATTAATCCTAGCATAGCTTGTCAGGTGCCTGTGAAAATAAAGAACAAATGTTTCCTGGTTCCATGACCCATCTTCCAAGTACAGAATGATGTGATAATAGTCTACAGCTCTACCAGGAATCACTGTGAAAAATCTCATACAAAAAAAAATACAAAGTCAACTGAGTGGACCTTTGTACTTACTGGCTGCAAAATTTCCTCCATTGGAAAGAGTTGGTATGGCATTCTTCTTTTTACTGACATTTTAGTGCCATGAGTTTTTAATACAAAGTTTGCTCTAAAATAAGCTATTTATCATTCTTGATAAATATTTGGCAAAAACCAGGTCATTTATATGAAAATAATATATTCGGTAATCAGATGCTTCTCCAAAACATGGAACATAAGGCAGGTTTTACATCGGAAATGCAGGCTCTCTGTAACTTGGGTCCTACACAAGAGGCCATGGCATAAAGGATTAATCACCCGACTGAGATAAAACACTTCATTGAATGGATTGAACTGTTTCTTTGGATCATCAAAGGCAGAACACTGAAACAGTTCTACAAAAATATGAGGCAGAGGTCATTGACTAACGTTGCACTCCCTCAGGCATAATTGTACAACCAGCACAGGGTGAGGTTTTCCGGGTAGGAGGACTTCTTAGCTGTAAAGTGGCATTAGTCAAGGCGTGACCTTTATATTCTGCAATGTTAAACCAATAAAATTGTTCTCTTACAAGAAGGCTGATTGATTATGTGGCAGTAGCCACCCATGTGATGGACTTTGGGAGCATAATTGGTGGCTATATATGCTTGCTTGTTTTTTTTTTCCACGTTTTTCCAACTTGGCCTACTCAAGTTTAAAATCCATAAGCAAGCAACTTTATGGTTCAACTTCTTGGGGATATTTACTAAAAGTGGAGAGTGCAAAATCTGGTGCAACTCAGAAAACCAATTGGCTTCCAAGTTTTATTGTCAAAGCTTAACTGAACAAGCCGAAGTTATAAGCTGATTGGCTATAATGCACAGCGGCACCAGATTTTGAATGCTCCAGTTTTAATAAATCTACCCCACATGCATGTCTTTTATTTCCCTTGGTATTGTTTATAATATTATCACTAGTACTAATGTGCTACTGGTATTTTGTTGTTGATTGCTTATATGAGATTTACTCCTATCACTTTAGTGCTATTACTACTACTTCCATGCTGATACTGCTAGTGTCAGAGCTGGAGTTCCATCACTGAATTTTGTAGACACCCAAGCAACACCTCTCTGCTACAATCACTTTTGTTACAAAGAATATTACTGGGCATAACATGGCTTTGCATATGGTGACAACAAGCAAGTAAAGCTTATAAGAGATGAATGTATCTCTACTAATGATGGCAAAAATATTGTGGCTGACAACTATACAAGTAAAAACACTCTCTTTGTCTCTGCACCTATAGAGAGGTTTCTTCTCAACCTAAAGGAAAATCGTACCTTGGCTGCTGTATTAGTGCTACTAATGATACTGTGTTAATACTATTATTATACAGGATTTGTATAGCGCCAACAGTTTGCTCAGCACTTTACAATATTAAGGGAGATGATACAGCAACGATGCAGTTCAATGCAAGAGGATTAGGAGGGTCCTGCTCCTTGGAGCTTACAATCTAAGAGGGACTACTTCTACTACTACAATTTCTATTACAACTTCTACTCATTTTTGCGTACTAAATCTACTGCCATCTACTCTACACTGTGTGATTGGGCTCCACAGTAAAACCATTCTGACCCCTTGCTTTTCTTATCTACATCACAAAGGCTAAACCATTACCTGGATTTCTATCAATGTAGTTTGTGGACACACAACCTTAGGTGCCCAAATAACTTCCTGTGCTAGAATTACCTCTTTTCCTGTACTTTATCTTGTTAGAATATTGTGACTATGCTCTTATATAGGTTTATGTGTGATGAATATATTTCTGTTGATGGGGAAAATTGGATGGTCAATGATTGTACGGGGGGAAAAAAAACACCCCTTTGCCTCTGCCACTTATAGGCACAGCTCTATTTTACTGTGCCTATTGGTAAATCCAGCCCTATCGATTTCTCTAATCATACAGAAAAATAATTGCTTTAATAGCAAACCTAGTTCCCAAACCTGTATACATTAATTTTATCCAAAAGCTTTTCTCAAATGCTATTGTTATCTGCATAAACCACAGTGTAGCCAGGCAGTACTGGCTGTTCTGTTTTTCTGGGCTCCATATCAGTAGTAACATGGGCTGCTATTGCACCATAGACTATTAATTAATACTTTATCCAACTATTGCCATTATAGATCTACTGTTCTGTTTACTGATAGTGCTCTTAAAGCTGTTCTTCAGGCTAAAAATAAAAAACTTAAACGTCAGAAGCTACAAATACTGTAGCTGCTGACTTTTAATAATAGGACACTTACCTGTCCAGGGATCCAGCGCTGTCCTCACCTGAGCTGCTCCTCAGCCATCTACAGGTCCAGGTGCCGGCATATTTACTTTGGGAAGCCAACTTTGTCAGCTTGCGCTTCATAGCCAGCTTCCCACTGTGCATGGGCAAGCTTCACTGAGGTTTGTGAATGGCCCCCCAGCTTTCTGAGACTTGTGATGTGTCCCAGAAGGCTGCAGGGGAAGAAGGGTGATCCTACTGGAAGTGAGAGTGGATACCTATCAAAACCAGGTACCTGCTCACCCCAAAAAAATACAAGCGCCAAAACATAAAGTGGGGGAGGGAGACAAGCAGAACTTCCCTTTTTGGGTGAGGTTCCTCTTTAACTGTACTAGAGGCCAGGCAAACCAGCGGTCGTGTTCCACATTGTGTCCCTTGGTGAAGGTGGTCATCTTGGCAGAGGGGCAGGGATGTTACTGTTGATCCAATAACTAATTGGATAATGTACAAGCAGCAGAAATGTTTAGAAATCATAGATCTACCATGGCAACTTTTGGACATGGAGAGATGAGAAGGTTCTACTGATCTGCATTGTACTGTGTGTGGGGACTGTACTGTGGGCTGGAGATCACTTTCCAGCAGATGTACAGGAAATCTAGTCTGGGTTAGTAAGAATCAGGTAGGTCAGTGTGGTAGTCAGATAGGTCAGTGTAGGAATCAGGTAGGTCAATGTAGTGGTCAGGTAGGTCATTGTGGTGGTCAGGTAGGTCAGTGTAGGAATCAGGTAGGTCAATGTAGGAAACAGATAGGTCAGTATAGTGGTCATGTAAGCCAGTGTAATGGTCAGTCAGGTCAATGTAGGAATCAGGTAGGTCAGTGTAGTGGTCAGGTAAGTCAGTGTAGGAATCAGGTAGGTCAGTGTACTGGTCAGGTAGGTCAGTGTAGGAACCAGGTAGGTTAGTGTAGGAATTAGGTAGGTCAGTATGGTGGTCAAGTATGTCAGTGTAGTGGTCAGGTAGGACAGTGTAGGAATCAGGTAGGTTAGTGTAGTGGTCAGGTAGGTCAGTGTAGGAATCAGGTAGGTTAGTGTAGTGGTCAGGTAGGACAGTGTAGGAATCAGGTAGGTTAGTGCAGTGGTCAGGTAGGTCAGTGTAGGAATCAAGTAGGTTAGTGTAGGAATTAGGTAGGTCAGAGTAGTGGTCAAGTATGTCAGTGTAGTGGTCAGGTAGGTCAGTGTGTAAAGGTCAGGTGATCAGTGTAGGAATCAGGTAGGTCAGTATAACAGGATAAAAGAAAGAGCGCACAAACCTTGCGCATTACCTCAATTAACAATTAATTATTTTATTTTATTTACTAATGAGGTACTAATGAGTTCAGTACAGGATGTGTGTGCTAATTAGATCAGCTGGTAATCTGTTTCAGGGATTCTACTGACTCCTCTGTCTGCATTCCAGGAATTGAAAAAAAGACGAAATCTCTGTTGAAGAAGGAGCACCCTTCGAAACGCGTTAGATTTTATCTCCCCTTTGGATTGACCTGTAACCCTGTGTGGATTATGGTTAATTTATGCCTGTTTTACCGATACTCTTGTGAATATATTTCCTAAATAAAATAAAATTATTCATTGTTTATTGAGGTAATGCACAAGGTTTGTGCGCTCTTTCTTTTATCCCCTTTTACAGTTTTATCAAGCTTCCCCAGCTTCATGATAGAGCTGCACAAACTTTGATCACCAGTGGATGAACACACTGTTTGTTATTAACGTTCGTTAGATATGAGTTCTTGAGCGCAGGAGATAGTGGATGTTAGGTCAGTATAAGAATCAGGTAGGTCAGTGTAGTGGTCAGGTAGGTCAGTGTAGGTCAGTGTAGTGGTCAGGTAGGTCAGTGTAGTGGTCAAGTAAGTCAGTGTAAAAATCAGGTAGGTAAGTGTAGTGGTCAGTGTAGGTCAGTGTAGGTATCAGGTAGGTCAGTGTAGGAATCAGGTAGGTCAGTCCTGTGTGAACCCAGGCTTGTCATCGTGGCTACAACCTGGCTTCACAGAGAATTGCACTGCATTGCTGTTCTTATCACATGCGACTCTTTGCAGTGCAATTTGAGCCCATTCATTTTGTATGATCTCAAATCGCACTGCACGAAAAATAGGTATCAGTAATTGGTATCGGTGAGTACCTGATAAAAAATATCGGTACTTGTACTCATTCCTAAAAAACTGGTATCATTGCATCCCTACAAAACATTGGTCATATATGTGTTCCCCTTGGCACACCTGCTTTGCGTCAGTTACTTTGGCTGCTATCAGATTTATCCAATCTCCTGCAATCTACCTCCCTCAACATCTCCTTTCTCGCTTGCCATTAGGACTTCTCCAGAGCCTCTCCCATTCACTGGAACTCCATACCTCAATCACTACAGCTGTCTCCTACTCTATCTGCCTTTAGGTGATCCCTGAAAACTCATCTCTACAGGGAAGCCTATTACGCCTCCACCTAAAAACTAAACTTTTACTTTCTCCATCAGTTCATACCTCATAATTATTTCCTTTTAGATTGCAAGCTCCCACAAGCTGGACCCTCTAAACCCTTCTGTATCAAATTAAATGTTAATTATACTGTCTCCATTTATTTTGTAAAATGTTGCACAAACTGCTGGCGCTATATAAGTCCTGTATAATAATAATGATAATTTGTCCCTGCTTTGAACTTCTTTAGGAGTACGGCATGTTAATCTAGGACATGTGATGTTTCTCCTACTCTTCCTGGCAACATGTGTGCTCAGTGTTCTTGGTGACGTGTCATGTTCTATAAAACAAGTTATTGTCATGTTTGGAGAGTAGAAGTCATTTAGCATTAGTTGTTACACTGAGTTCCTGGAAACTCTTAGGAAGGTTTCTGGAGGATCCTCACTCTACAGCTGTTTGGATGTGTGTATGAAATTGCTGAAATACACCGTACATTGGAGAATCATTCTTGCAGATGGAAACAGTACACAAGCTTGGACTGGAAAGGAGGCCACACGTGACTACAGCCTTTTTACCATTCTACACCCTTCATTGTAGCATGTCTCTGAGCACTAGGGTGTGTTATAAATGAGCATAAAGGTGTGTAGATAGGCGTGTAGAGTTTTTGTAAATCATACACAATTGCAGAGTGTTATTATTATATAATATTTCTATAGAGCTGACAATTTAGCTTTACGTATTGTACATCTACATCAGTCCCTGCCCTCAAGGAGCTTACAATCTAAGGTGCCTATCTCACATGCACATATACTAGAGCCAAGTTAAACAGGAGCCAATTAACCTACCAGCATGTCTTTGGAGTGTGGGAGGAAACAAGAGTACCCAGAGGAAACCTGTAAAAGCACAGGAAGAACATACAACTCCATGCAGATAGTGTTCTGATCGGTTTTCAAACCAAGGATCATAGTGCTGCAAGGCATAAATGTGAACTTCTAAACCACCACGCTGCCCTTGTTGGAATGCTAATGAGTATCTGATCAAATGGGGCACCCGGCTGAGTGAGGTAAAGTCAATTTGGCACTGGCATGAGAGTGTTAGGGACAAATTATGACAAGTTCCTTATGATGTGAGTGGTGTTATTTACTGTAAACCTGCATAATACTGTATATCAGTTCTATATATATCAAACATAAAATAAACAGTAAAAGAATGTGATTGGTTATTTCATATCTGCTGCTTTTGTTTTTGAATAAAGAAATGCTATGGAGCTGTGTTACTGGCTTCTACTCAAATGAATAAATGGAAGTGCTATTATCTCAGGGGCAGATGACCTTCTAAGACTATTACGATTAGCACATTTTATTTATTTATTTCAGGTACTTATATAGCGCCATCAATTTACGCAGCGCTTTACTTTATATTTACATTCACATCAGTCCCTAACCCTCAAGGGGCGTACAATCTAAGGTCCCTAACTTACATTCATACATATTAGGGCCAATTTAGACAAGAGCCAATTATCCTACCAGCCTGTCTTTGGAGTGTGGGAGGAAACCCATGCAGGCACAGGGAGAACATGCAAACTTCAGGCAGGTGGTGCCGTGGCTGGGATTCAAACCAATGACCCGAGTACTGCCAGGTGGAAGTGCTAACCATTTAGCCACTATGCTGCCCAGTCCACTATAAATCTGAAGAACAACATTTATGCATACAACTAAAATCTATGATTGCATTCAGCAAATCTGCTAGAACACGGTTGGTGTAATATTGGATTCTTTCAGTGAACATTTCAGATTTCCCCAGCATATAGGCATTAACCCCTTAGCACTCAGCATCCGTGTCTTCTGCTAATGTGTTTTACCCCTCAACACTCAGTCTCTAGCTCATGTGCGATAATCGCTTATGTTTGCACCACGCCAAATATCAGTCTCATCTCCACTGACTATGATCCAATGAGAATCTCAGCTCCACTGCCCCATTTCCAGTTTAAACAAGGAGCAGGGCCCTCCTATCCCTCTTGTATTGAACTTTATCGTTGCTGTATTGTCTCCCTTTATTATGTAAAGCGCTGAGCAAACTGTTGGCGCTATATAAATCCTGTATAATAATAATAATAAACAGTTTAAACAATTCTGGGTAACAAAGCTGGGGCATCTTCCATGTACCTAGCACTATCTCAACTGTACTTGCACCCATCACACAGTCTCTGCTAATAACTGAAATACATTTTGGGGGTCTCCTTTTTAACTGCCACTCATCCTGCTTCATTATCCTCCCTACCACCTAGTCCACAATGCTGCTGACACGATCACTAACACATCCATTGTTCCAAAATAACCTTTTTCAATTTTAGCTAGCTGTTTTGTGGACACTGCTTTTGACCTCTATTTCTTCTCCATAGCCATTCTATATTTGCTCAGTCTTGTAAAAGGGTGCCATATATATTATAGAGAACATTTCTCCACCCCTATAATTCACCAGTATGGCTATGACCATATTTTCCAGAGGTTTTGTTGCTAATTAGAAAGATTAGTAACTACCATTTCCTCTGTTGCACATACTGCCCACTGACATACCCTCCACACTTCTCTTCTGCACATACCACTCACTGTCATACCCTCCACACTCCTCTCCTGTGCATACTATCCACTGCCGTACTCTCCACACTGTTCTCTTGCACATACTGCCCACTGTCATACCCTCTTCACTTCTTTCCTGTAGATACTGCTTACTGTTATACCCTCTGCACTCCTCTCCTGCACATACTGTCCACTGTCATACCCTCTCCACTCCTCTCCTGCACGTACTGCCCGCTGTCACACCCTCTCCACTCCTCTCCTGCACATACTGCCCACTGTCATACCCTCTCCACTCCTCTCCTGCACATACTGCCCGCTGTCACACCCCCTCTACTCCTCTCCTGCATGTACTGCCTGCTGTCACACTCCCTCCACTCCTCTCCTGCACGTACTGCCTGCTGTCACACGCTCTCCACTCCTCTCCTGCATGTACTGCCCGCTGTCACACCCTCTCCACTCCTCTCCTGCACGTACTGCCCGCTGTCACACCCTCTCCACTCCTCTCCTGCACGTACTGCCCACTGTCATACCCTCTCCACTCCTCTCCTGCACGTACTGCCCGCTGTCACACCCTCTCCACTCCTCTCCTGCATGTACTGCCCACTGTCACACCCTCTCCACTCCGCTCCTGCACGTACTGCCCGCTGTCACACCCTCTCCACTCCTCTCCTGCACGTACTCCCCGCTGTCACACCCTCTCCACTCCTCTCCTGAACGTACTGCCTGCTGTCACACCCTCTCCACTCCTCTCCTGCACGTACTGCCCGCTGTCACACCCTCTCCACTCCTCTCCTGCACGTACTCCCCGCTGTCACACCCTCTCCACTCCTCTCCTGCACGTACTCCCCGCTGTCACACCCTCTCCACTCCTCTCCTGCACGTACTGCCCGCTGTCACACCCTCTCCACTCCTCTCCTGAACGTGCTGCCCGCTGTCACACCCCCTCCACTCCTCTCCTGCACTTACTGCCCGCTGTCACACCCTCTCCACTCCTCTCCTGCACATACTGCCCGCTGTCACACCCCCTCCACTCCTCTCTTGCGCGTACTGCCCGCTGTCACACCCCCTCCACTCCTCTCCTGCATGTACTGCCTGCTGTCACACTCCCTCCACTCCTCTCCTGCACGTACTGCCCGCTGTCACACCCTCTCCACTCCTCTCCTGCACGTACTGCCCGCTGTCACACCCTCTCCACTCCTCTCCTGCACGTACTGCCCGCTGTCACACCCTCTCCACTCCTCTCCTGCACGTACTCCCCGCTGTCTACCCTCTCCACTCCTCTCCTGCACGTACTGCCCGCTGTCACACCCTCTCCACTCCTCTCCTGAACATACTGCCCGCTGTCACACCCCCTCCACTCCTCTCCTGCACTTACTGCCCGCTGTCACACCCTCTCCACTCCTCTCCTGCACATACTGCCCGCTGTCACACCCCCTCCACTCCTCTCCTGTGCGTACTGCCCGCTGTCACACCCTCCCCACTCCTCTCCTGCACGTACTGCCCGCTGTCACACCCTCTCCACTCCTCTCTTGCGCGTACTGCCCGCTGTCACACCCTCCCCACTCCTCTCCTGCACGTACTGCCTGCTGTCACACCCTCTCCACTCCTCTCCTGCACATACTGCCCGCTGTCACACCCCCTCCACTCCTCTCCTGCATGTACTGCCTGCTGTCACACTCCCTCCACTCCTCTCCTGCACGTACTGCCTGCTGTCACACCCTCTCCACTCCTCTCCTGCATGTACTGCCCACTGTCACACCCTCTCCACTCCTCTCCTGCACGTACTGCCCGCTGTCACACCCTCTCCACTCCTCTCCTGCACGTACTGCCCACTGTCATACCCTCTCCACTCCTCTCCTGCACGTACTGCCCTCTGTCACACCCTCTCCACTCCTCTCCTGCATGTACTGCCCGCTGTCACACTCTCTCCACTCCGCTCCTGCACGTACTGCCCGCTGTCACACCCTCTCCACTCCTCTCCTGCACGTACTCCCTGCTGTTACACCCTCTCCACTCCTCTCCTGAACGTACTGCCCGCTGTCACACCCTCTCCACTCCTCTCCTGCACGTACTGCCCGCTGTCACACCCTCTCCACTCCTCTCCTGCACGTACTGCCCGCTGTCACACCCTCTCCACTCCTCTCCTGCATGTACTCCCCGCTGTCACACCCTCTCCACTCCTCTCCTGCACGTACTGCCCGCTGTCACACCCTCTCCACTCCTCTCCTGAACGTGCTGCCCGCTGTCACACCCCCTCCACTCCTCTCCTGCACTTACTGCCCGCTGTCACACCCTCTCCACTCCTCTCCTGCACATACTGCCCGCTGTCACACCCCCTCCACTCCTCTCTTGCGCGTACTGCCCGCTGTCACACCCCCTCCACTCCTCTCCTGCATGTACTGCCTGCTGTCACACTCCCTCCACTCCTCTCCTGCACGTACTGCCTGCTGTCACACCCTCTCCACTCCTCTCCTGCATGTACTGCCCGCTGTCACACCCTCTCCACTCCTCTCCTGCACGTACTGCCTGCTGTCACACCCTCTCCACTCCTCTCCTGCACGTACTGCCCGCTGTCACACCCTCTCCACTCCTCTCCTGCACGTACTGCCCGCTGTCACACCCTCTCTACTCCTCTCCTGCATGTACTGCCCCTAAGACACTTTGTTAGCTTTATTGGCTATATCCTCAGCTTATCCCATTCTGGAACAGGTACACTTTTGCAATAATAATAAGGAATTATAGAACATTAATAGATTGCACATTTCGATAAATAGTAGAATGCACCTAAGTACAATATAGTACAGTTAGAGTTTATTAAATCCCATAAGTGTTCCAGATCCACCACCAGACACTGTGCAGAAACAGTCCAAAGAGAACAAAAAAAGTAAACTTCCACCATATGTTGGAAGTCTAAGATATATACGTATATTTACTCAAAAGATGTAAGCCAATGTGTTTCCAGGGGGTCAACATGCTTCCTTCATCAGGGCTAAAATATAACAAATTTGAAACAATACATGTAAATATATGTAATGTCTGTGAAGGTTCTTTATCCAGGTCATGATTTTTACTGTCATTTGCATCCATATGGGCTTGTTCTGTAACATTGAAGATGTTTTACAGCTAATCCAAGCAGCTTAGTTAGTTCTCCCAGAGAACTGAAGTAGCTTGATTAAGCTGCAAAATGTGTTCAACATTACAGAAGTCCAGTTATTTGCGACTAAGTACTGCTAAATGCAAACAACAGAAAAATGGAATTTCATAGCATGATAAGCAGCATATATGAATCCCAACAAATGGCTTAACGCTCAAGTTTTCATTTTGTCCTCTTTGGTTCCAGTAAGAAGTGGCCCTCTTGTGCTTTGCAGCTGTCTCTCCAGAGTGCTTGTGCTTCACCAATGTGAGATCTAATATAGGTTTTGGATGCAGCCCTCCCACCTACACTTTTACAACTGTTCAGAAGGAAAGCAATGTCACCATATTACCCCCAGTGGGTATGAAACTACTTTGCAGCTATGTATTGCATTGTACTGTTGGTGGCAAAGGTGGAAGTGATCCAAGAACTTGCTATGACCTCTCTTTGTTTCTTCCCTTCAAATCTGAACATGTAGACTCAGGTAATAAAGTCATGGTGTTCGTTACCTCCTCAACCATTCTGAAAACTGTGTGCTATGGGATCCCCAAAAATGTAATAAAATATACACTCTGACTATAATTCATAAAAATGAGAAAAACAACTAGGGAATAACATCAAGGGTAAGTATAGACACAAGACAGACTGGAATAAAACATATACACTGACAGATCAAAGAAAAAGAGAAAAAATCCTTCTACAAAGAGGCTTTTCTTCTATATATTTATTATTAGAAAAGGGGTATATAATTCAGTAGGGAGAATCTTCATACCCTAACACTTTTCCACTTTAAAATATCATATATGTATATATTTCTGGTTTTTTTTTCTATAGTGAAGACTAAACAATACATATTTTTACAGCCATGTATATAGGCAGTATTGCATGTGGGTATTTTGTATTCTTTTATGCAGCCAATAGACGGAGCTACTGGTTCCTTTTTTGCCTGTTTTCAAGAATCTCTTTACCTCTTTTCTTTAAATAAGCCTGTTTACAGAGGTTGCAGCTCAAGCTCTGTATATACATGAGTAAATGAGTAAGAGCAGTGACTCCTTCCTCCCTTCAGATGGCTGTAGCAGATTTCAGTAAGAGACAGTGCCTGAAAGATACAGCTTCTGATGCATTGTGCTCTGGGGAGCCTTTGTTATAGGAATAGATGTTTATTTGCAATAAGCAAAGATTGTATTTACATATTAAGACACAATCAACATATTTGTTTCAAAATTACAGTACATGTACAAAAATACTTAATTTTCATCCGGTATGCACATCAGGGCTCTTAGGCCTTGAAGTTCTATGAAAACCTTCACAACTTTCCATCTCCATTATCTTGTTTCCACACCCTTGCAGATTTGCATCCCCACTTTGTTTCAGTCATGAATACAGAGGTGAAAATAACCATATTGGCTGGGGCCAGGATATCCCACTCATGCAAATACTTTTCAAATAAATTCTATAAAACATGCATTTACCCCCTTGCAGGCTGGGATTGGGCCATATATGCCTACCCTTGTTACACTTCGAACATCATCACTGATCACTCATCTTTTTCTCTTTACAGCAATTAAAACTTGACAGAAATTCTGACTCCTACTGTATATACTCTATTAAAAACTAAAAGAAAAAAAAAATTGGCTGGAGTTAAGATTTACAACAAATTTGCCGGAATTAATTTGCAAAACAGTTTTTTGGGGGTTTTTAAGAAAAAATATCCCCAAGCAGGGGCGGACTGAAAACTCATGGGGCCCCCGGGCTATAGGGGATCATGGGGCCCCTGTGTCCTTGCCCAAACTCAAAAAAGCCTATGAAAAAGGTACCAGGGGCATCTCATAGGGCCCCCTACAGATCCCGGGCCCTCAGGCAGTGCCCGAGTTTTCAAATGGTCAGTCCGCCCCTGTCCCCAAGATACTTAAAGTTATACTAAGATTCAGATTTATTTTTTAAATAGCAAACATGTTATACTTACCTGCAAAGTAGAATTTTTTTTGCACAGAGCAACACCGATCCTCCTCTTCTCAGGTCCCCTGCCGGTGCTCCTGGCCCCTCCTCCTGCTAATGCGCCCAGGGTAAGCTGCTTGCTTTGCATGCTCGCTCCCGAGCCAGCTCTGTGTGTCCTATAGACACGTAGTCTTGCCCTCTGGCTCCTGCTGCTGTGTCTCAGCCAATGAGGAGGGAGCGGGGGGCAGGGTAGAGCCATGCTCTATGTGTCTAAAAGACACACAGAGCTGACTCAGGAGCGAGCACACATAGCAAGCAGTTTGTCCTGGGTGCATTAGCAGGAGGAGGGGACAGGAGCGCCGGAAGGGTACCTGAGAAGAGGAGGATCGGGGTTGCTCTGTGCAAAAAAAATTCTACTTTGCAGGTAAGTATAAAATGTTTGTTATTTTTTAAAAAAATCTGAATCCATCACTGGATCGAGATCGGGTTCAGGTACGTATTGATGGGGCTGAGGGTAGAGCGGCACACTGAAGGTTTTTACCTTCATGCATAGAATACATGAAGGTAAAAAACCTTCAGCCTTTAGACCACTTCAATCAGACATCGGACCAATGCTGCATCCACCATCCACTTAGGTGAGCATAATTGTTTTTTCACATCCCGCGCTTCTCTTTTAAAACCCTTCACTTTGGTGATGGAACATGGTTCTCTATCATCCAAATTTCTCTTCTCCTTTGACCTCTGTCCCTTTCTGTTTTTAGAACCAGGCACTCAACATAACAAAGTGGATAATAAAGTGGTGAAAGGTTCTCTTTAACTGGTATACAGTGTATTTTGTAACACGGTTCACTGTACAGTTAAGAAGGATCAGCTTAATAAATCTACAAGTGCATTAAAAGACACAAAGCCTTCTCTATTGTATTAGCTTGGAAATGATACATTTCTTTTCATTAGAATCAGTGTCAAAGTTCAGGAAATGCATTGCTGTTGAGGTTCCTGGAAGGAATCAGCATTGTATTAACCGTTACTGAAGGGAAACCGTTGCTGAGACGTACACCAGCACACTCACACGGTCCCCCAACATCCCCACCTGCTGTGCTGCCACCTGCAATATACAATTGTAGCCCATTAAAAGACGGTAATAAAATAAGCAGTCAGAAAACTGTTTACCAAAACAAGCGAGGGGCCTCTGGCAAGAGTCAGATGCCAGGCACTACGAGCTCTTCCTAAAAGGTGAAATCTCTAGTAGTAACACATTAAAATGACATTAGGATTTTTTCACTTATTTTACACATCAGTTGGTTTTATGCAAGGGTTTTAAATTCGTTAATGTATTTTATATGCTGAAACTGCTTTTGCTGAGCTTCTCTTTTTCACAGGGATGGAAAGCTTGATTCTCAGCCGAAAGCCTGTGCCATAATATTCTCTATAGCTTGTTACCTCTGTGTTCTATATCAGTTTTCCTTCTCACCACCCTCATCCCAATCCAGGTTATTTATATCACATGTACTGTATCTGTGAGCAGGGTGAAGCGTGTTGGTCGGTGGCAGAAACCACACTAGAGTAAACTGTGTATTATAGAAAGTTCCAACAAGGCACAACTTGGCTCAGTGGGTATACACAACCATCTGGAACCTTATGGAACCTGTAGCAGCAGCCTTTTAGCTAGAGATGTTGCTGACAGCTTCTGCAACGAGAAGCAAAAATGTGGCCTGGCCAGTCCAAATCCAACTGGGAGGCTTCCTTAGGTGGAGAATAATGTGGTCCCTGCACTGTGCCTGCTCCTCCGGAACCTCTCCCTAACTATACACTTTCACTGACGGGGGAGAACCTGTCCCTACACTAGCATACTGCATGCCAAATCAGGAGGCCAGTGTCTTAAATAAGCACTGCCCTCACCCAAGATGGCCATGAAGGTCAATCAAAACCCCAACGTTCAATCAGACAGCTATCCCCAATGACAGCAGGAAGACATAGAGGAACCAAGCTCCTTGCCTTCCCCTTTTGCATTGTCGCTAAAGCCTAGCACCACCTAAAGAGTGGAGTCCAGACTGTGGCTGCTTACATATCTTGAGGAAAGCAGAATAAAGGACTTGTCTTACCCTGCACGGCCACTTTTCTTCCTTCTGATAAACATCTGAGGTCTACCAGCAGGAGCACATCCAGGTTTCTGGATAGTCTTTATCCGACAGTTATGAGGCTTTTTAATATACCTTAATTGCATTTGACTTATTCTACTATCATTTTTCTTCAAGATTTGTTAGTATAATGCTATTTATTATTATTGCATTTGCTTATTTATGTGTTGTCTGCTGTGAACACGCACACAGGTAAGCTTTACATTGTACAAAAAACTGAAATTAATCCACCAAGTCTAAACGGGTCACTAAACATAGCAGACAGGAGTGTGATTAAGTTAATTGCGACTGAAGTGGCCATTTTTCTTCCCTCCCCTTTGGCTGGCACAGCAATCAATGTTGCTTTGATCCTGATCTCAGTGTTCTAGCAACCAATTACATTGTACATTATTTGTTGCTAGGTCGCTGGCAACTGAGCTACACATCCTCTATGGTTGCTGGGAAGCAGTCGGCTGGGCCATACGACATCACTGGTTGCTATGGTGCAGGCGGCCTTACCAACCACAACAATCAATGGCAGCCAGCCAACAGCATCCTGGGAATCAGCTCAGTAATGCTACACTGCGTATACAGGACAGCATTACAAGGCTGCAGTGCAGACAGAATGTCCAATATGGATACTTCAGTCTCAGTGCCGTCCTCCACTGAGTGCCACCAAGGGCAGTCATCTCCCTTGGCAGCATGCCCCTGATAACTTATGCCATTCTTCAGAACCCACTGTCGTTTTTTAATCTCCTTGTCTTTAGAGGCAGCTTAAACACAGCAATAGCTCATCAGGACAAATGATATAAAGATCAAATATCTTTCTGTACATAGCTCCTTTACCTGCATGTTAATATTTTGGTTGTGTTCCTTTAATGAGAATCTGTCCTTTTTCCCACAAGAAGAAAGTTACAAGTTCTCTTGACAGTGCACCCTCCCCCCTCCACACACACACACACACACACACACACACACACAAACACACACACTTTGGCGGCCATCTTGGGTTAGAGAACCTTTTAAATAAAGGAACTCACATCATATTGGCACTCTTCTGGCAAGTGTACAGTCAGGGACAGGATCCTGCTTATGAGGGACAGTACAAAGCATAGGGAAAGGTTTCTGTGGAGTATAGACAGCCTAAGACAGGCTACTTGGTCATTGCTGACACTTTGGGGTTGGAACGGAGATGTGGAGCCGGTGTGAATTGTCCTATACACATTTCACGAAGTAACACTACCTCTGCTGGCTGAAGCCACATTTGTTAATGCTGAGACTGTACAATTTTGCACCAATGTACGTATACAATATATATCTGTTCCAAAGACTTGTTATATGTGTATGCAACAAATCTGCAAAGACTCATATACATGATACTAGTACATTATACAAGGTATGCACGTGGTTATTCCCAAGAAAGGTGCCTAACTTAGGCCCCACCCACGAGCTGAAAATAAACAAAGGGGCGGGGATGCTGGCTGATGTCAATACCCAAATATGGTCACATTTGGACAGCGATTTAAGCCAGCATTCCCACATCTTTGTTTACTTTCAGCGGTCAGCCAGGGAATCTTCTTGCTGGCATCCAAATGGGGCAGGGGATGCGCCACTGGTTGTAAGAACGCCGGATTCCACTGGCATCCTATTAACTCATGAGCATTCTCAGTAGGGAGCTGTCACATTAATGAGAGCTTCCCAGAATACAGTATAGCCCCCAATTCTGAGCACTGGCCAACTCAGAATAAATAAGTACAGTGGGGATCGAAAGTTTGGGCACCCCAGCTAAAAATTTGTATTAATGTGCATAAAGAAGCCAAAGAAAGATGGAAAAATCTCCAAAAGGCATCAAATTACAGATTAGACATTCTTATAATATGTCAACAAAAGTTAGATTTTATTTCCATCATTTACACTCTCAAAATAACAGAAAACAAAAAAATGGCGTCTGCAAAAGTTTGGGCACCCTGCAGAATTTATAGCATGCACTGCCCCCTTTGCAAAGCTGAGACCTGCCAGTGTCATGGATTGTTCTCAATCATCGTCTGGGAAGACCAGGTTATGTAAATCTCAAAGGTTTTAAATGCCCAGACTCATCTGACCTTTCCCCAACAATCAGCACCATGGGTTTTTCTAAGCAGTTGTCTAGAAAACTGAAACTGAAAATAGTTAACGCTCACAAAGCTGGAGAAGGCTATAAGAAGATAGCAAAGCGTTTTCAGATGTCAATATCCTCTGTTTGGAATGTAATTAAGAAATGGCAGTCATCAGGAACAGTGGAAGTTAAAGCAAGATCTGGAAGACCAAGAAAAATATCAGACAGAACAGCTCGCAGGATTGTGGGAAAAACAATTCAAAACCCACGTTTGACTGCACGATCCCTCCAGAAAGATCTGGCAGACACTGGAGTTGTAGTACACTATTCCACTATAAAGAGATACTTGTACAAATATGGTCTTCATGGAAGAGTCATCAGAAGAAAATCTCTTCTACATCCTCACCACAAAAATCATCGTTTGAACTTTACAAATGAACATATAGACAAGCCTGATGCATTTTGGAAACAAGTTCTGTGGACCGATGAGGTTAAAATTGAACTTTTTGGCTGGAATGAGCAAAGGTACGTTTGGAGAAGTAGGGGCACAGAATTTAATGAAAAGAACCTCTGTCCAAGTGTTAAGCATGGGGTTGGATCAATCATGCTTTGGGGTTGTGTTGCAGCCAGTGGCACAGGGAACATCTCACGAGTAGAAGGAAAAATGGATTCAATAAAATTTCAGCAAATTTTGGATGGTAACTTGATGCCATCTGTGAAAAAGCTGAAGTTAAAGAGAGGATGGCTTCTACAAATGGATAATGATCCTAAACACACCTCGAAATCCACGGGGGATTACATCAAGAGACGTAAACTGAAGGTTTTGCTATGGCCTTCACAATCTTCTGACCTCAACATATTTGAAAATCTATGGATAGACCTTAAAAGAGCAGTGCGTGACAGACAGCCCAGAAATCTCAAAGAACCGGAAGACTTTTGTAAGGAAGAATGGGCAAAGATACCTCAAACAAGAATTGAAAGACTCTTGGCTGACTACAAAAAGTGTTTACAAGCTGTGATACTTGCCAAAGGGGGCAGTACAAGATATTAACTCTGCAAGGTGCCCAAACTTATGCAGACGCCATTTTTTTGTTTTCTGTTATTTTGAAAGTGTAAATGATGGAAATAAAATTTAACTTTTGTTGACATATTATAAGAATGTCTAATCTGTAATTTGATGCCTTTTGGAGATTTTTCCATCTTTCCTTGGCTTCTTTATGCATATTAATAGAAATTTTTAGCTGGGGTGCCCAAATTTTCGATCCCCACTGTATATGTAAACCCTCACCTTGTAAAACAACCCAGTCTGCCCATTCTCCTCTGACATCAACAAAGCATTCCCATCCACACAACTGCCGCTCACTGGATATGTTCTCTTTTGCGGACCATTCTCTGTAAACCCTAGAGATGGCTGTGTGTAAAATCTCAGCAGAAACAGTTTTTTAAATACTCAGACCAGCCTGTCTGGCACCAGCAGCCATACCACGTTCATAGTCACTTAAATTCCCTTTTCTTCCCCCTATCGATGCTCGATTTGAACTTCAGCAAGCCTTCACCATGTCTAGATGCCTAAATGCATTGAGTTGCTTCCATGAGATTGACTGATTAGCAATTTTTGTTACCAAGCAATTGAACAGGTGTACCTAATATTGTGGCCAGTGATTGTACATATAAAATAAATAAATAAAAACACTCCCCCCCCCCTTTTTTACAAGTGATTACATTACTTCCAGGGGCGGACTGACAACTGCATGGGGCCCCCAGGCAATAGGGGATCATGGGGCCCCTGTGTCCTTGCCCAAACTCAAAAAAGCCTATGAAAAAGGTACCAGGGGCATCTCATGGGGCCCCCTACTGACCCAGGGCCCTCGGGCAGTACCCGAGTTTCCAAATGGTCAGTCCGCCACTGATTACCTCTGTTCTCAACTATTAAGAGCTGGGGGAGAGGAAACAGCAGGACACTGATCTTCCCAGTGAAAGGCTGAGTAGGGGGAGGGGATGTCAGGATAAGTCTGTTCATTGGAAGACAACAGGCTGAGTTCCCAGCATAACTAAAAAGGACACACTTAACCACGCCCCCTTTCCATCCTGTCCTACTCGTGTATCTCTGACTTCGCTCTTGTTTTGTGGGTAACAGTGCGCTCCACGCTGGCTCCCACCGAAGATCCCGATTATCACCACTTCCCGCTCTGGCTCTACAACCTCCAGCCACGTGTCCTGCATATACAGCCCAGCTACTTCCAGGCATCACTCATCTCTACCCTCCCCTGCCGAGCTCTGCAGAGACCAGAAGACTAGTAATGCTTTTATGATTTTATACAATGTGAGTGCGATTTTTAACTTTTTTTTTCATTGTTCAAATAAATCTACACTTAGATGGTGGCACCCCCTGTTTCTTTTGTTTGAAGTTGATAGGAACTATCTGAATTTTGTGCATTTGTTGGTACTGGTATTCAAGCTTTTATGGATTAGGAGCAGGTCATGTTAAAAGGGACATACAGCCAGAAAAGTGGCAATATTTTTTTATTTAATTCCCCCTGGGTATGTGCGAGGAGCTCTGAAAAGAACCATTTTTACATGATAAATGATACTATAAATGTTCATCACTTACATCAAACTACTTGCTGAATAGGATATGTCCAAAGTGACAGATTGTCCTTGTGGAGTGTCTGCAGTATGAATGTGCTGTGTGTCATAAGCTGCTGCGGCCTTCTACAGCACAAATGAGGACACCTCTGATGTGGGAGAGCATCCTCTGCGTCTAGCAGGTCTCATACATCTAGGATCACATTTCATTCCCTGCTGAGACACTATCCTGCTCACATTACTAATAACATTTACAGATCTGTAAACACTGCCATTTACTTTCCTAAACAAATTAAACCGCACGTTACTTCTTTACAAGCTCAAACCCAGCCAGAGGATAGCGGGATGTTTGTAGAACAAGTGAAATGCTTTATTGTGAAGGTCTGGTGCATTGTGAAGAGATGAAAAAGAAATGTGCCCCTAATTATGTTTCTAATGGACACCTGCTATATACATGGGTGGTGTCTTGAAATAATACAAGTATACATATTTTTAAAGAGTAAAGCTGGCCATACATGGGTCGAATTCTGGAAGAATTTCTTTTTTTTTTTTTCCAAAAAAGGTTTTATTGAAATATGAAAGGCATAACAAGTCATATACAGATATGGATCGCAGTCCGCGCATGTCCTCTTACATGTTCTCCCGTAACGCAGATGGGACCAAGCCATTTAATTAAATTGTAGATCATCCTGAAACAAAGTCCTACAATAAGGCAGATGCATAATATATAACAATAAAAATAATGATAACAGTATGTAATTTAGAGAAGTATGATGCACA
Organism: Staurois parvus; assembly: GCF_062004578.1. Lineage (NCBI taxonomy): Eukaryota > Metazoa > Chordata > Amphibia > Anura > Ranidae > Staurois > Staurois parvus. Next base: position 1,698,020 of record NW_028318026.1, on the reverse strand, counting down.
CTAGTCCATTGTGTAGGGAGATCTCAGATAACAGGACTGTGAAGTGTAAGGCAAAAGTGTCATCTCAAGGCATATATGTCCTATGTTTCCGTATCCGAAAAGTGTAGGTTAGTTTTGTAGATAACCGTCACACCTGTACATGTATGAATACTCTGTACCTTATGAAAAATATGATTAATTAGAGTATGAAAAAGGTGTGAAAGAGAGAAAGAAAAAAAAAGAGAAGAGCGCGTGAATGGAAGAGGAATATGAAAAGTAATATCATAATGGGGTGGGGGGGAGCAAAAAAGACAAATATATAGGGAAGAGGGGAAGGAGAGAGAAGAAAAAAAAAGGGGGGGGGGAGGATGGGGTTTATAATTAAATAAGCGCAACCAAACCAGTCACATCAATAAGCAAGGGCAATCTTTAATTAACCTCTTGCCGACCGCGCATAGCCGAATGACGGCTTCACCGTGGCCGGCCAGTTCTGAGTGGACGTCATATGACGTCCTCCCAGAACGCGCTCTCCTGCGCGCCCCAGGGGGCGCGCACCCGGCGATCTCCGTGATCGCTGTGTCCTACGGACACAGCTGATCACGTGATGTGGTGAAAAGCCGATCCCACCGGCCTTTTACCACGTGATCAGCGGTGTCCAATGACACGCTGATCACAGGGAAAGGCAAGTGCCGGTTCTCGGCTGCACTTTCCTCACGCTGTCAGATCGTGAGGAAAGTACTGCCGAGAACCGGCAGTTGTCAGAGCGGGGATCGGCACCGATCATCAGGGCACTGATGATCAGTGCCCTGATGATCGGTGCCCAGCAGTGACACCCGCAAGTTCCGCCCAGCAGTGCGCCCACTAGCCCCGCCCACCCGTTCCCAGCAGTGCCCCCACCTGTGCCCAGCAGTGCCCCCACCTGTGCCCAGCAGTGCACCCACCTGTGCCACTCTGCAGTGCCACCTACCTGTGCCCAGAAGTGCCACCTACATGTGCCCAGCAGTGTCACACACCTGTGCCCACCCACCTGTGCCCACCAGTGCCACCCACCTGTGCCCACCCACCAGTGCCGCCCACCAGTGCCACCCACCAGTGCAGCCCAGCAGTGCCGCCAGTCAGTGCCACCAGTCAGTGCCCAGGGGTTGTGCCAGTCAGTGCCACCAGTCAGTGCCCAGAAGTGATGCCAGTCAGTGCCGTCTATCAGTACCCATCATCAGTGTCACCTATCAGTGCCGCCTATCAGTGCTGCATATCAGTGCCGCCTATCCGTGACCCCTAATTAGTGCTGTCTATCAGTGCCGCCTATCCGTGCCACCTCATTAGTACTGCCTATCAGTGCCCTTTAGTGCTGCCTATCAGTGCCCATCAGTGCCGCCTATCAGTGCCCATCAGTGCCGCCTCATCAACGCAAATCAGTGAAGGAGAAAAAATACCTGTTTGAAAAATTTTATAAAAAAAACAAACTTTTTTTTTTTCAAATTTTTTGCACTTTTTTAATTTATAGCGCAAAAAGTAAAGCGCCCAGTGGCGATTAAATACCACCAAAAGAAAGCTCTATTTGTGAGAAAAAAATGATCAAAATTTCATATGGGTACAATGTTGCATGACCGCGCAATTGTCAATCAAAGTGCGGCAGCGCTGAAAGCTGAAAATTGGCTTGGTAAGGAAGGGGGTATAAGTGCCTGGTAGGCAAGTGGTTAAGGATACAGTTCGGTTAGACTCCATTTATGGAGCTATTCCTGAGGTGAAAGCTTTAAAGGCTTTCCGTGTCTCCAAATCTCTTCTTGTTCATTCCTTCATTAAACAACGATAAGTATCAGTAGTTTGGAAGTGAGTCCAACAAGCCCAAGTCTTCCTGAATCTCTCGGGGTGTTCCTTTGCCACTGAAATCAGCTCCTCCATTTCCGCGATCCTGATGATCCTAAGAAGCCACTCTCGCACGGTGGGAACATAGTCTGATCGCCAATGAACAGGAATACACTGCTTTGCCGCATTTATCATATGTAAGGCAAGCGACTTACGATAAGTCCTCACAGGAAGAGAATTTCTTTAAAAAATCTTTTCTAAGAATTTTAGTTCAAATTTTGCACCATTAGTGGGCCATAGCAACGGCCGATTTTCAAGCGACCATCAAATTTGAGTGATTGGGCATGTTGGAAATTTTTTTAAAAATGAACGAATTTCTAATCAATGATGGGAGAATCATGCGAGACATGTAATTGAAAAAGAAATGAGCATGAGCTGTGACCTCAAAAGAAAAGAAAATTCTTGGCCGCGAAAATTCTTTTCTGTAGCAACATGCAGTGAAATTGAATGGTTGGTTGGTCGAATTTCGAAATCAATGGTGATTACAAAATGCACAAAGTTTCTAATTTTCTAAAGAAAATTCGTTTGGAATTCAACCCATGTATAGCCTGCATAACTCCACTTTTGTTGAGAAAAAGCAATCCCATCTGGGTGATCTATGTACATTGCAAAGATTTTTTGTTGTAGACTTGCTTGTTTTTTCGCTCAATGCAGAGGGAATGTGAATGGGAGAGAGTTTTTCATTTTTAATCAGCTGATGCACTTGCAGTGTTCTAATGAGGAAATCTGAAGTGTCTTCATTACTTTAAACGTAATTAACTCTTTAGAAGTATCTCACCAAAAGTGACATTTGTGTTGCAGAGGATGCCTAACATATGAATTTTGCTGAAAATTACAGTACCTCGGATTGAAAAAGAAAGATAATTTTTAATAACATTCAATTACAATATGGTTTGTGTAGCAGCTGTATATGCTACATTTCTTTTTTGTATTTGTTATGTTTTTTTCATGAAACTGGAGTAAACCTTTAATGCAGATATATAAATAAATAGGTGAAACACATACACAGAAACTAAAAATTTGTAAAGTTAAAGTGTAACTTCATCTGAAACTTTTTTTTTAATAGGGAAGGAATGGCACCTCTGTTCTATTTGTATTTGTTACTTTGCTCCTCTTTTGTCCTCAGTTCTCAAACAACTAACCCTTCACCAGCCTTCTAAAAGAATGTTCGCTGTTGCATATGCCCCCTTGGTGAGTTATATCCCTCAGCCAGAACTTAGGAGTATGCCTAGACTAATTGCTACCTGAGGAGGCAGTTTTTGCCCCCCTTTCCTCCGGTAACATTTGTACCATTTAAAACGTACAATCTCTGGCTGGTGTCCTTGTTACTACTGCAACCCACCTACAACCTCCCAAACAAGAAGAAATATTGGAAGCTGGTACAATCTCTTTCGAGCTTCCCTGGTACCACTTCTTGTTTGCTGGGTTGTGGGTGGGACTCCACATTAAAGGAATGTTTCTGGTGAACCTGTTATACTGTGTCCCATGGACACTGCAGATACTGCCCCTTTATTTCCATTCTCCCTCTTTATTTGCTAGGATGCACAGCAACTATTGACACTGTGGCTCAGCTGCCAGCATCTTAGCAACCAAGGGGTGATGGGGGAAAGAAGAGGTGGCATCTGTAAACCCATGGTGGAAACCAATGACACTGTGCTGCTGTGCATCACTGGTTGCTAGGATGTTATGGTGCCACTTGCATCAAAACAACCAATAAAACTGTGTGGCCCAGCCATCAGCATCCTAGCAACTGGCTCAGAAATACAGCCCTGTATATACAGGGTAACTTTACTGAAGTGAAATGATGATGGAGTGTCTAGTATCCAGGAATTAGCCACTTTGTAAAATGTGAAGGCACTTTAGTTACGTCCAAGTAGGTGCATGACACCTCTTTTTATTTTCCTTTATTATTTAAATTTGACAGGTTTATTGATCTGCCTAAGAGAAGCACACAGTACAGCTATACCTGCCCTTTCCTTCTGCTGCCCATTCAGAGAAGCCTTTGTATTTTGTGAATGAGTTCACATAATACCAAGGCTTCTGTGATTGGGGAGGGGAGGGCATAGCACCTGCAGGGACTCTCTTGTTCAAGATGTAGAGATCAGAAGAATCAGCATTGGGCTCCCAGAAATACAGCAATAGCTGTCATCTAGGAAGTGCAATAAAACAGATATAAAAAATAGAGAGAAGGTCCAGGAGATGTCATGCACCTAGTTGGACTTACTGTAACTCATAGTATGCCTTCATTTTTACACAATCTTTCTGAAGGACCTGCATATGTAACAAGCAGATAAAGTGGCCCTACACAAACACATAAGACTGCAGTTCCTGCCAAAATAGTCAAACCTTCTCAGCCTTCAGTAATTGTCTAAAATAGTGAGATAAAGCAGGGTCATAGAAAAGAGGTGATGATGATAACCTCAAAGCTGTTGGGATTTTTTTTAAATGTTTGCAGCTGGCAGGAGGTAGAGTAAAGGGTGTAACTATAACCACAGAAGGCCTTGCAACTCCTATGGGCCCAGAGCTGCCTGCCAATAACGCAGGTACCAATAGCATTAGGCAAATAAATTTGATGCCATGTGTAAGATATTTGAAAATCTCTATATGATTGCTATGTAGTTTGTTTCAGTATAGAAATAGTCTTTGGAGACAGATATAAAGATAGAGATAGTTTTGCTTCGGGACCCTGTCAGATATAGCACTGGCATCCCTAGGTGAGTGTGGGGGTGCGTGCTGCACCAGGTGACACCTATTGCACAGGGTGACACCGGACCCTCTCCACGAGCTCCACGAAAAGGAAAGTTTTAAAGCAAGCCGACGATCCCCGCAAGATGGATCGGATCTGCGGATTGAGCATAATGGATCGCACTCTTGAGGTAATCGTCGGCTTGCAACCTATACAGGGTTAACTGATCTAGGTAAAGCTGTGCAAGATCCGGGACTTGTCTGCAAAAAGGAAATGCGGCCTCGTTAGCAGGAACCTCCTCCATCTGACATCACTTTTCGATCATGTGCAGACCAGACCGGTGTGGAAAGATCAGTTAACCCCGTAAAGGTTGCAAGCTGATGATCCCCACAAGATGGATCGGATCTGCGGATTGGGGAGCATAATGGTTTATGCATTATGCTCAATCTGCAGATCCGATCCATCCTGTGGGGATCATCGGAGGGGTGACACCAAGTGTTACCGCACCGGGTGCCACCAACCCTAGGGATGCCCCTCAGATATAGCTACAGCTCTGGTTAAAGTACTATCAGATCCCAGCCTCCTCAAACTCTAATATCATCACCCACAGAGTCAGAGCAAAGTATAAGGTCCCTGCCTAAATATTTCATTTTTTATCCTAGGCATATGGTGTCAGAGTAACAAAGAAACTCTGACTTACCACAAATTAGATAAAAGGAATTAGAAAAATGCTCTCTTTGTGGCTATCAACAGTAGCAGTGTAAAGAACTGCTTTAAAATGGATTTAAACCAGCTGTGAATGTATTAGGTGATGTGAAGGCACTAATTTTAGAACTTCAGCCCATATTGTAGTGTTTTATAGACTAATTCCTTCCAACCACAATGCAATTCTCTTCTTTGACATTGGATTTTACCTGCACACACAGTCTGCTGTGCCCCTGACTGCTGCCTGTTTCTTTAACCTCTGACCTTCTGACATCAGCTTCTCCTGTCATTTCCCTGTGGGTATCTATTGCTGGAGGTTCCATTCTTTACCAGATGACCTGACCAATTTGTCTCTGACTAGTGCTCCATAGTGCTCATACTGTATGGGTCCCAGGAGCCCAGTTCAAAGTGAAAAGGTGATTCTGCAGAAAGATGCTGTATATCTGTAACATCCACTTTTTTAAAAAACTATTTGTTTATTGAGGTCTCCTGTCTAAATTGACCCATGTATAAGTTAGGGACCTTAGATTGTAATTTCCTTGAGGGCAGGGACTGATGTGAATGTACAATACATATAATATGTAAGTACATGTAATAAATAAATCAAAATAAATAATTTGAGTTAGAGAGTATTCTACATTGCATATAATGTATACCTATAAATATGTATTAAAAAATACAATTTCAGCATATGTACAAAGAAAATTAAAGCTTCACCATAAAATCTCCAGTATCTAGACAAATCAGTTTTGGATAACAATACATTGTGTTTGCGTATAGACTCAAAAGCTGTCAGATACAATCTCAGAGTTGTGAGTGATGGATTGGAGAGGAACCCAGGCATTCTTTGAGCCCCTACACACTATATTTATTAGAAGAAGCCTTCTCATTCTAGCAATATTCTAGGCTAGATAGCTAAATGAGAGATGGAGTTCTATTTGATAAGCTTTAGAGCTGGAGATCATTGGAATAGTACTTCCTAAATCGCCAATTCCATAAGGAAATCCTTGGCTTGAGCAGATCCAAGGTGACCAAATTTTATGAAGACGATGTTGTCTGAACAGCAAAGTGCATGAGATGTATTGAGAGCTGCAAACCCATTCAATATTGTGTAGTAGTTGTTGGTTTGCTATTACACATCTAGATGTCATGGGATGTTAAAGTGTATATATTTAGTTCTGGATAGAGTAGGGAAGGGGTAAAACCTATCAATAATTAGTTTGCTGCCTTTATCCTGTCGGGGAGATTTTCCTCCACTTTCTATTCTAGAGATGCGACAGGAAGCCAGAAGAAATCTTCTTCTTAGTGAAAGGGATTCCCCTCCCAGACAGCTATCACAAGAACAGGTGTCCCTATTGCAACATTTACCCTCTACTCCATTGCTTTTTGTCATAGTGACAAATAGAGCGGATTAATCCAGCTAGCCGGGACACAGCCAGCATTAAAAACTTGACAGAGGCCCTGACCCTTTTCCTACTCTATCCCCCCCAAAAAATGGCTATACATACGCTCTAATTTATTGGAGTACTTCCCCAGTCCCAGTGCCTCTATGGCAAGGATGGTATTCCAACAGTCAGGGAATATTGGTCCATGCAGTAGTGAGGTTAAAATGAAGGGGTTTTAACCCTTCTTTACTCTAACCAAAATGATAAAAAAAGTTTTGCCTTTTATTCTACTTTAGGCAAACCTCGCCAGCAATACCTATCCACCAAAGAAAAATCTTTTTCTTCCTCCTGAACAAAAACAACCCCCCTAAAGCTACCATTCACTGCTCATCATTGCACCACTGTTCCACAGCTCACCTCTGCAACCTTTATGCACCACTACCTCTGCACCCTCTTCCACTGCTCATTGGCCTTGCTTCTGCAATATTGTTTCACCATTCACCTCGGCGCCCCTGTTTTACTGTCTGTCTCTGCACCCCTCATCCATAGCTTGCCTCTTCACCCATTGTCCACAGCCTGTCTGCACCCTAATTCCAAGCTCACTTCCACCTTCTTGCACTTTTGGACCTGTCTCCACACTTATCTGAAGCTGAATGAGGTAGCTGTCCTGGTGCAAGGGCTTTTTTTCTTTTGTTACCTTGCTTCTGCCTGTACACACTTGCAACATTGACAGTGGCAGAGATACAGTTAACATGGCGGGAGGCAGTGGCCTTAGCACCCGGGACACCAATCAGGAGCTGAAAGCACTTGCTGGCCAATGCACTTTTCACTCGAGCCAGGCACAGTACAGAAGTACTGCCTGTGTCCCCTTACCAGTGGCCCTGCATTGGCTTTAAAATTTATTCCTACTGCAGAAATGCTAGTAACTTGATTGATAGCAATGTACACACAAGGAAGCAATTTCTTTTATTTTTTATATATTTTTTTAATTTAATGAATAATATTTTTAATTACATTTTATAAGATCAAAGTGGCTGCAGATAGAAATGGAAAAGTAATTTTTAGTAACTGTCAATTACAAACTGCATTTATATTCTGTAGGTCATATTGATTTTTTTTTTAGCAAAAGCCAAGTTAATTTTTGATGATTTTACCCTATTATGAATTAATATCTAAGGAACTATAATAAATGGGGAAACAATGTTGTAAATAGTCCTTCTGTTAATGTTAAAATGACCTAAATGTTATGAAGCATACGTATAGCCATATTTGTAATTTTTTTTTTTTAAATCTGTTGTGGCCTACAGAATATTTTAGGATGATGACAAATACACAGAAAAGATTGCAAGTAATAGTCAAATTAAAATAACAATCTTGCGCACTACTATGGATCAAAAATCAAGTGCACATAAAAAATGTGTAAATAACACACCCAAATAAATAAATAAATATAGCAGCTATAACACAGAACCCTATCTCATATACAGTATGGGCAAAGATCAATAAATAAATGAAAACAACTTGCAGCGCTACAGATCGTGAAACTTCAACATCAAAAATAATAAATAATTAGTGAATGATATAAGTGATAGTGATGTAAAAGTCCAAACAAAATTGCTTCTGAATAGAATATCCTTCCTCCTATGATCACCGAGTGCTCCAACCAAAGAAATGTGCACAATTCCTCCACCAGATGTCTGCTCACGTCCACCAGTGTGACCTCACATTTATATGCTCGGTTTAACCGCACGTTTGGTCCCACATTGGACTCTGAATATCAACTTGAAGAGTAATGGATCCCAATACCTTGCTCCAAAAGCACCCCTTATTGGCAGTATTCCATTCCTTAGATGTGGTGCCTGCATTTGTTTTCTTTAAGGCTGTTTTTATTTTCATCTGGTGATCAGGCCAGTAACACACTTCCTGTCTTAGTGTGGCTCCACTCCACAGATGAACAATGGAGACAACATTGGACAGCAGAAATATCAACCTGGCTCGGTCCGTATTGCTGGTTGGTTGATGCTTTTGCCCGCACAAAGAAGCAAATTGTGTTACCACATGACTGCTCTGTACAACCAGGAAGTGAGTACTAATCAAATATTCATGTAAAGTTACTTTTGAGAAATTTACCCATAATCTGTTGAGTGATAGTCATACCTGAGAAATGACTCAGCAATGCTGGAATTCCAATGCTGGAATCTGGTTGTTGGGTTACTGCCAGAATGGTTTACATATCTGGAATTCTGGTTCTCTGTAAAGAATGCAACACAATTGCGTGACATGATTTCTCTGAGTCACGCATGCTGCACTCTACAATCACTGAGAGAGGGAGGGAGAGGAGGAGGAGCAGTATGACAGTAAAGTAGAGTAGGGAGAACTTGCCCCCAGCATAGCAGGAAGCACGAATCAGAGAGGGTGCTGTGTGCTATACTTCTGACTCTTGCACTTTGTACATTACATACACCTGATCCCTGCACTCTTTGTGTTACCCACTCCTGACCCCGACACTGTGTACATTACACACACCTGACCCCTGCACATTGTACATTATCCACCCCAGAAGTCTGCACTCTGCAAATTACATACTCCTTCCATCAGCACTTTATACATTACATACTTATGGCCCCTGCACTCATACACATGTACATAGGCTCAAGTTTTAAGCCTCTCCTTCTGTTAGCACAATTTTGTCACACCCACCAATTACTGCTGCATGCATAGCGTGCCACAATTAGCCCTGCCCTCTACTCTGCCCTCATTTTCAGGAAATTCAATTTTCAAAATATTCCAGGTATGGTGATAGTTGATCATTGTATCATTAGTCACACACATAAACCAAATAAGAGTGAACAACTATTCTCTTGCAATATCTTCCTTCAGATTTCATGCACATATATACAGTACATCATTGATCGGACACTGTATTTATACATCTATACATGTATACTTTCATGGTTTTGTTTCAGAGCTAAAGTACAAATAAACTAACACTTTTTATGGGTTACCCGAGCTTAATCCCAGACTACATTAAAGTAACCCTTTGATTGCTGTAGGCAGGTGTAGTTTGGCCTCCCAGAAATGGTGGTGCTGTTCTGCAGCCCCCATGCAGGGAGAGCAGAGGACAAAGTGGGAAACCATGGACAAAGTGGGAAACCAGGCCTCCATAGGTTTTGTCAGGGGAGCAGCTGTCCAATTGAACACTGTTGCCCTGGCTGACCTCTGCCGCCATCTTTGGTGTGGGCAGTGCTAATAAATAGCACTGTCCCACTTCGGTTGTCACACATTTTATGAGTGGTTAGTTCAAGGGCAGAACCCCTGCTGGTTAGGGACAGATTTCCTAGCCTTGGGGCAGGTTCCTGTGTAGAAGGGACACACTAGGGACTGTCACTGTGTCTCAGGCAGTAGACCTCTGTTATCCAGGTGCCTCGTTGCTGGTCTACCTTCTAGCTGCCTCCTCTGTGGGTGCCAACAGTGTGCATGGATATCTTCTATATGGTTCATTGTAATTGATTCAGGCTGATGCGGCTGTGTATGCAACCTTCCATTGTACTTCCTCGATACCCTCATGTTAATATACTTTGTCGCAATACCTGGTCTCCAGTTCTCCTCCCCTACGGTCATCGAGCACTCAGCCCTGCTCACATTCTGACAGCATCATATTAAAGTACACAAAGCAGAGAGTACAGATGTGAATGCACAATGCTTGTAACAAGCATTGTAGTGTCGCCAATATATACTGCTCAAAAAATGTAAGGAACGATTTTTAATCAGAGTATAGCATCAAGTCAATTAAACTCCTGGGATCTTAGTCTGGTCAGTTAAGTAGCAGAGGGTTGTTAATCAGTTTCAGCTGCTTTGGTGTTAATTAAATTAACAGCAGGTGCATTAGATGGGCAATAATGAGATGACTCCCAAAACTGGAATGGTTTTACAGGTGGAGGCCACTGACATTTTTTCCCTACTCATCGTTTCTGACTTTTTTCACTAATTTTGCATTTGGCTAGGGTCAGTGTCACTACTGGAAGCATGAGGCAATACCTGGACACTACAGAGGTTGCACAGGCAGTCCAACTCCTCCAGGATGGCACATCAAAACATGCCATTGCCAGAAGGTTTGCTGTGTCTCCCAGCACAGTCTCAAGAGCATGGAGTAGATTCCAGGAGACAGACAGTTACTCTAGGAGAGCTGGAGAGGGCCGTAAAAGGTCCTTAACCTATCAGCAGGACCAGTATTTGCTCCTTTGTGCAAGGAGGAACAGGATGAGAACTGCCAAAGCCCTACAAAATGACCTCCAGCAGGCCACTGGTGTGAATGTCTCTGACCAAGCAATCACAACTTCATGAGGGTGGCCTGAGGGCCCAACGTCCTCTTGTGGGCCCTGTGTTCACTGTCTGGCACCATAGAGCTCGATTGGCATTTGCCATTGAACGCCACTGGCGCCCTGTGCTTTTCACAGATGAGAGCAGGTTCAACCTGAGCATATGTGACAGATGTGAAAGGGTCTGGAGAAGCCATGGAGAACGTTATGCTGTCTGCAGCATCATTCAGCATGACCTTTTTGCGCTGGGTCAGTGATGGACTGGGGAGGTATATCCATGGAGGGAGGCACAGACCTCTAAAGGCTAGATAATGGCACCCTGACTGCCATTAGGTATCAGGATGAAATCCTTGGACCCATTGTCAGACCCTACGCTGGTACAGCGGGTCCTGAATTCCTCCTGGTGCACGACAATGCCCAGCTTCATGTGGCAAGAGCATGCAGGCAGTTCCAGGAGGATGAAGGAATTGATACCATTGAATGGCCCCCACACTCACCTGACCTAAATCCAATAGAACACCTCTGGGATATCATGTTTGGGTCCATCTGACCCTGCCAGGTTGCACCTCAGAATGTCCAGGAGCTCAGTGATGCCCTGGTCCAGTTCTGGGAGGAAATACCTCAGGACACCATCTGTCGTCTAATTAGCAGCATGCCCCAACATTGTCAGGCACACATACAAGCACTTGGGGGCCATACAAACTACTGAGTACCATTTTGAGTTGCTGCAATGAAATTTCTACAAAATGGACTAGCCTGCTGCATCATTTTTTCACTTTGATTTTTGGGGTGTCTTTAAATTCAGTCCTCTGTAAGTTGATAATTTTCATTTCCATCAAACGATGGGGCATCCTTACATTCCCAACACATTTCCCAGTCTATATCAGTATAGATATCCAGCATGACATTTTACCCCATTGAGATCTGATGTGTTTTCAAAGTGTTCCTTTAATTTTTTTGAGCCCAGTATTTATTAAGCAGATAGGTTGGATGAGCATTTTACATAAATCTTTTAACACACTGCCCTCCAAAAGAACACACAAAAGTGTATTTTGACCCAAATATGAAGAGTACGCTCACATCTAGGCAGCAAGGGTCCTCGTGTCTGCTCAGACCTACACTAACACTTGGTGGGCCAGGCCTGGCTGTGATATTTCCGAAGTCTTGGCATAGAGACAACCCAGGTGCCTGGTCATTATACTGACCCACTGGCTTCAAAACTCAATCAGGGGTGGACTGACAACTCATGGGGCCCCCGGGCAATAAGGGATCATGGGGCCCCTGTGTCCTTGCCCAAACTCAAAAAAGCCTATGAAAAGGTACCAGGGGCATCTCATGGGGCCCCCAACTGACCCTGGGCCCTCGGGCAGCGCCTGAGCTTCCAAATGGTCAGTCCGCCCCTGTAATCAATGCATTGCTAACCTGGAACAATTATGTAGATCAGAAAATTTATTTATTCTGGCCATTGAAGAGCTAAATGCAGCTAGCGTTAATGCATGTTTATGTGCATTTAAACACATTTTCAGTGTTTAGCATTATCTGTCAAAACACTCCTCTTCTGAACGCGATTCTGGAGAGAAGTACTTTACTGCCTCTAAACTTTGGTGCTCCTAAACTCCGGTAAAAGCCTTTGTGTGCATGGACACATAAGCTTTGCTTGAGTTGAGTTCAGAGGCTTTGGCAAAAAAACGCCAAAAGCTCCTATGTGAGTTTAGGAGCAGCAATATGCATGAGGCCTTAAAGCTGCCAGATATTGCCTTGAGTGGCTCTCTTCTGGTGCTGTATGGGTTAACAATGGCTACTACTAGTGTGAAGAGTTGTGCTGCTTGCCTACCCCCTTCTGCTCTCTCTGACATACAGAAACCACTTATTACTACTTTTCCACAAACCATTGCATTCTGTGAATGGGGGAGGAGCGGATGAATGACAGGATCTCCATCACCCAATCAGAGAATGCTTTGCATTGGGGAAGAATAGTAGTACAAAGTGTCTGAATGGCGTGTCTCATTTTTTTACAATAAAAAATTGCTAAAACCCTCTTATCGATTGTGGTTCATAGCAGTAACCATGTTAACAAATTGGTGGTTATTTACTAAAACTGGAGAGTGCAAAATATGGTTCAGCCCTGTATAGAAACCAATCAGTTTCCAGGTTTTATTTCCAAAGCTAAATTGAACAAACTGAAGTCAGCAGCTGATTGGCTACCCTGCCCAGCTGTACCAGATTCTGAGTGCACCTGTTTTCGTAATTCTCCCCAATGATGTGTTAGCATGGTGCAATTTACTATGTATGACACCTCAAAGCACTAAAGTAACACAGTTTCAATCCACATAAGTTGTAGCACACTTCAAAACACAGTAACACACTACCTAGCATTGTTGTCCACTGTGTTGCCAAAAATAATGCATGTCTGTTTTATTAGGTGTTTTGGTGCAATGCTAGACCATTCATTTGAATGGGCTACCTAAAGTAGAATACGTAAAGTAAAGGAAGGTTGTAATCCCTATCAGTTTTTTACCAATTTTGGAGAGATTTCCCTTTGCTTCCTGTCCCATAGCCAAAACAGGAAGTGAACGGAAATCCCTCCACAGTGAGGAAATCCCAGATATACTGCTACAGGGCGGCAGGGGTGCGCCAAATCACATATATATACATGATTTTGTATGTCCGAGTAGGGGGCGCGAGCGAGTTGTGTGCGTGTCCTAAACGCGCCACCATTCAAAGCCATGGTTGTTAATCACCGGGTCCCCCAGGCGGTGATTACCCGCCAGCGCCCAGTGATCACCGAGCATCTCTGACGGGGAGGAGGACTGCTTTGTTTACTAACAGTCCTCCTCCCTGTCGGCTCGGGCACACTGCTCTGCACAGCACAGCCATCCAGAGCAGTGTGCTTACAGTGAAGCACCAACACATCACCCCCCCAGTAAAACACTCCCAACACACAGTTAACCCTTTGATCGCCCCTCATGTCAACCCCTTCCTGCCCAGTGCCATTAGTACAGTGTCAGTGCTTTTTTTTTAGCACTGATCACTGTATTGGTGTCACTGGGGATGTCAGTGACACCAAGTCAGTTCCCCCCAGTGTCAGAATGCTTGCTGTAGTCCCACAGTCCCACTATACATTGCTAATTAAAAAAAAAACTTTAAGTTGCTGGTATAAAAAAAAAAATTCCAGTATCTATACCGCCATTTATAAACGCTATAACTTTCATGTAAACTAATTAATTTACACGTTATTGGGATTTTTTTTAAGCAAAAACATGTCGCAGAATACATTTTGGTTTAAATTTATGATGAAATTTGATATTTAAATTTTTTTTTACTGGATATGTCTAATAGCAAAAAGTCAAAAATATAGTTTTTTTTTCTCAAAATTGTCAGTCTTTTTTTTATAGCGCAAAAAATAAAAACCACACAGGCAATCAAATACCACTGAAAGAAAGTACAATTTGTGGAAAAATAAGGACAAAATTTCATTTGGGTGCAGCTTTGCATGACCACGCAACTGTTGGTTAAAGTAACACAGCGCTATAACGCAAAAAATGGCCCAGTCAGGAAGGGGGGTAAATCTTCAGGAGGGCAAGTGGCTAACACAAACTACAATAAAAACCTGACAGGTATTTAAATTCCTCTCCACTCTATCTAAAACAAAAAAAAAACTTTTAAATTGTACTGTGCGCATTAATTCGCAAAATAATGCGTGTTACCGCAATGAAACACGACATCACGGTCTAGGTGGTCCCTAAACCAAGAAAGTGTATACAGTATATTGCATTCCAATTTGGATTTGGCCCATGTAAACAAAAATGATGTACTATTGATTCTGCCTTCTCTTGTTTTTTTTTTTAATTATCATTTGCGTATTATCACTTTCCTTGGGAATGCAAATGACACGATTTTATTGGCTGTCTTCTCTTATAGAAATGATTTAAATGTGGGAAGAATGCAGCCCTGTGCAGACAGAGAAAAACATGTTATCAGTTTGTCCCGCTCAATAAAAATAAATTACTGTTATTTGTAAGCCTAATTTTTTCGTTAAAAGCTTTACAGGGTTCAAATACTTGGGTTGGCAACCAATATGTACATAATGAGCTTTTTACTGAAGTAATTAAAATTTGTTTATAATTAATACAGATGAATTGGTTTCCTCACAATAATAGGAGATTAACAGAGTCCACATTTTGGCAAGAAAGCCGTATTCTTTTCCAAGTGCTTTGGGACGTTATCCAACGCATGCCTACGAAATCCGGCTGAGGTTTCGCTGTTGCCATATGGCGCGACTATGCATTACAGAAAAAAAAAAATCTTTTTTTTTTAAACTAGAACTCTGCCAAATGACATAATCATTCTTCAAAACGTTGTCAGAAGGCATTACCTGGGCAGGCCGCGAGTTGCATTCCAAAAATTTAGCAAGCGCAGAGCCTATTAATTATAAGCGTAATAAATGTACACACACTGAGTACACTTGGCAGTCAGAGCGTGTAGTGAAACAGCTGAGCTTTCATACTGTGTAAGGTAGAAAAGACAGTTATTTCACTTCATGTCTGCAGCTTTTGTACAGTTACCAGAAATTGCCATTTAATCTAGCCTTCATTATTGCTTTACATTTATAATATTTAGGTTTCATGCAGCTGCAAAAGCCATAGGCTAGACAAGCAGCATATGCAAGCCTATCTAAACCCAAAAAACAAAAATGTTTTATTTTTCAGCTAACCAGTCCTAGATGAGGTTGCTGGGTGGCTAAACTCCCCCATTCCACTGTATCTTTGGAGGGAGTATAGAATAATGGGAAGAACCCATAACCCATAAGAACTCCAAAGTCCTTATAAAGACATTATTTGTTACACAGGAATGTCATAAAAAGCAACTGACGCGTTTCGTCAAGTAGCCATGTTTACAGCAAGGGAAGGAAACCATAGATTCCACCCATGCTGGACTTGAGATATATCTGTATTTGTATATCCCCATTACATAGGGATTAGAGATTCACACAAAGATAACACGGGTAAATGCTTGCAGATTGGCTCACTGAAAGGACATTGCATTTCTGACAAGATCAACAAGTACTGTCTGTACTTGCAGAAAATGTTCTTCATTTGAAAAAATAAAGAGTTTTGCATCCACCACATCTTAGGCAGGGCCATCTTAATAACATCATGGGCCCCTGAGCAAAGTAATGCACTGGGGCCCTTATCAGCCTGCCCCAATTTGTGCACCTACATAAAAATTAAAGTATAAAAATAGTTGATAGAATTAAACATATATTTATTATTACCTTTAATAAAATCAAATTGAAACAATAAGAGGATGTGCCATTAATCAAAGACTAATCAACACAAAGGGCACAGTACAGGGGGGAGGCAGAAGAGCATAGTAAGAGATGGAACACAATGCTGTTCAGGACATGGCCATCGCGGGATATCTTAGTAAAAAGCATGACTGTTTCAGCAAATCCAAGACAGTTGGCAAGTATGATGTAATGCAAAATTATCATGGGGCCCCCATGCACCTGGGGCCCCTGGGAAGTGCTCAGGGGGTGCCCATGTATTAAGACAGCCCAGATCTTAGATTTGGTAAGCGGCAATATATTACATCTTTGTTCTTAAATGTTTTCTTGTTTTGGATAGAGAAGGAAATAAAATTGGGATAAAATCTCTTTTAGTTTTCTTTTTGACTGTTTGTGTTCCATTGGGGAAATTTCCTTTTGCTCCAATGAGAGAACAACTCTTTTCAGAGTTAGCAGACATCTGCTGTGTCACAAATATCAATACAACTGAAAGATTTTCCTACTTTTTGTTATGGTCATAATCTATAAGGGGGAGGAGCCACCAAGGGGAGGGGAGGGGGGACTGAAGTTCCATTTTAAAGATTCACTTTAAACATTTGTCCTATCCTCTCCTTTACAGTGGTATTGGGCAATGTTTGCAGAAACATCTTTGGCCCTGACCAATGCTCGATGTCAGAACCTGCTCAGTTGATAGGACAGAATGCATTTTCCCAGCTGATTACTATTATTTGCCCCTAGACAGGCCAGCAATCTCTCTTCCACCTTCCTCCATGAAGATGCCAACTTGCAGGTTTTTAATAAAATCTTTTTTTTACAAAGAGCGTTTGGCAGTAGGGTTGTATGTGTATCGCTGGTCACTGTTCAATGTTTTTGTTATTCTGCTTGGGTCTTTTACATATATTTCTCCACCCTAAAGCTACCTAGAGTTCCAGTAAATGGTAATGTATCTGAGCTAGGACACTCAGTGGGAGGGGCTAAAAGCATAAGTGTGAGCCGTGGTGACGTCATATCAGGCCGATGAAATGCATGTTGGTGCATCACTTCCGGTTCAGCATTGTATGCTTGAAATAGGTTTGTTTTATATAAGTACAATATCTATTGTTTTTTTTTTAAGAAATGGAATTACACTATATGGCTCCTCACTGGCAGGGAGCACATTTCATGGATTGGTACTTTAATAAGAAGAATAAGTACTGGCACTATTAAGAGACTGCATAGTTTGCACAAAAGTTATGGACTATTGATGGTGTCACTATATTGTTTATTGAAATTGTGATTGAATTGTGGATATATAAGGCAGATTTTTCCTACCTGTGTTTATATCACCTTGAAGGACAACACCCATTGTAGTATCAACAGCCATTATTTACCTTATGCATTTGATATTATTTTTTTAACACATATTTTTCACAGATATTTATAATATAATTCTCATTAATCCTGAGCGCAGGATATAAGCTTTTGTAAATGTATCTGAGCTAATCCACAAACTGTTATTGAGAGAAAAGAAGCTTTAAAGCAAAATGTTTTAAGTTTTGGGTAAGTAGTATCATTATACTTTTTTAAGTATGTTTTTGTTAGGAATGGACTGGCCAGCAATGGTGGGACTCACCTGCCTTTTGATCTGCAGTACCAGGGCTGGCCAGCGGGTGCTCCCAGCAATCAGAGACTCAACCTTTCAGCCAGCTAACACCTGGAACTGATGATACTGGGGTATTTAAGGGATGGCCAGACTTGCAGACTCTGCCTTGGTGTTGTGTTTGTCCTGGGCCCTGTATCTGTCCTGCATCCTGTTTCTGTTCCTTTGCTGACTTCTCCTGCTCTGATCCTGGCTTGTGACCCTGACCATCCCTCTGTCTGACCCTCTGTACTACGCTGCTTGCTACCTGTTCTGATCCCTGGCTTGTGACCCCGACCATTCTCCGCTTGCTCCCCCTGTACCTACCTGCCCAATTGATATTGACCCGGCCTGCCTGACGACGCTTGCTTGTATATACTGTTATCTGTGGGTGGTTTGGTTTGGTTTGTTTGCACCGTATTATGTTTTAGTATTGCACTGCGTTTATGTTTGTACTGTTAGTGTTAATAAATTATATTGTTTATAACATATCTGAGGTCTGCGTTTCCCTGCTTCAGTCACACACCTCTGGTCACACCTGGGAGCCCTGACAGTTTTACTGCTGTCTGCTTTTTGGCTATCTTTGCTTAATTAAATCCTCATATGAATCCATCTGATATGGATGGAGTCAGAGCTCCAACTCATTTAGTTATGTTTCTACATTTTAGGTTGTGCTATTGTACTCTGTAAACCTCTGATTTTCTTTTCTACAACAAAAGAGGAGAGGGCGCAAGGAAAATTTTGAAATGGGGCCTAAAGGTTCAACAACTATTGGATTTAAGAAGACTACATTATATTTATATAAAATATTTATATTTACTGAACTGCCAAAAAAAGGAATTAATAAAAACATATACAAAACCAGTATACATTCACTATTAAATCCCCATTAAATGCAATTACTGTATTATTGTGACACCACCATGCAAGAAGCACATCATGTAATGAATAAATATGGCTGCTTTAAAGCTGAATTCTGGACTTTGTGGAATCGATCTTCACTATCAGAACCAACAGGGAAAAAACTGTGGGACTGTGGAGTAAGTTAAACAATACTCTCTACAACATCCTTCTATGAAGATCACCCTTTACACCATATTGGCCTATTACTCCAACATCAGAGAGGTGCGTGTTACAAAGAACACTTCCAGTGCTGTGTTTCCTTCTACCATCTTTGTCTTTTACCTTTAACACTGATTTGAGTGGTTTGAAGCTCATTTCCAGAAGTGCATCAATGACACTCAGATTTCCATGTTATTCTATTGTGCTCATTCACATGTGAGTGATGTGCTATTGCTCAACATTCAGAAAAATCACAGGAGATTTTTGGGGCATGATCCTGCATTTTTGGCTCCATAAGAGTTTCATGGGGGTGCCTGAAAAACATGCATAGTCAGTGATTTTCACATGATATGGTGCTTAACAACCATTTCCTCCTCTTAGTAACTAGCTTTCCATTGACTAAAACAAAAACTCTCAAGACTGAAAACACGTAAAAAAACACGCATACGAAAGTTAAGCAATTGTTCAAAAACTGACTGAAGAGGCTGATAACAAAGCTCAAGCATAAAATAAAGTTGCATGCAGATTTGCAGTCTCTTTCGCTTATTCCTTCTCATTAAAGGCATCCATGGATGGCTTCAAACTTCGATCCATCTATAGTCAGGCTGATTAACTGCAGTACAACTAGCCTGTCTGATTTTTTTCATGCGATCACTGTCAGCGGCTATAGCTGTCAGCAGTGATCATTGTGTTCTGCTGGAGGGGAAGGCTCCCTGCCGGCAGAACACATTAACACTCACTGTGTTAATGGGGGAATTGAGCAATTTTTTTTTCTTCTGCATAATCTATGAGCTGTCTAACATAGACGTTGGGTAACTTCCTCCATATCACATCCCATGTCTCTCTGTTTTTTTGCTACTGATGGAGCTGCTACAATACAGACCATCCCAGGCCCAACATCTCCCCCTTTCTGTAGGATTACAAAGGGGATGGAAAGAGCTTCATACGGTAAGACTGGGACCCCATCAAAAAGAGGAGACCCTGGGAAATTATCTAATTTAGCTGTCCAAAACTGGTGGGAAACCATACTATTCATGTCAGAATCAGCCTACTGAGTGCATCTCTGGAGTCTGCCCAAATGTCCAGACTTTTAGATATGGGGAGAGCAAACACAACCCATCCTCATCCCACTTAGCTGTACTTGGTGCGTGAGCCATCTATTATTCATCTAGAATGCTGTCATTTGGGGGGGGGGGGTGCCTAAGCCTATGCAAACAGAGGTGAGTGGGGGGAGGGAGCGCTAAGATCTACCCTGTGTGCGTTTGGGGATGGACTATCAGCAGTGGGGGTTAGTAGAAGGTCAATGTGGAGGTGGTGTCCAAGTCCATCTGTAGTGGGGGGCTTATAGTTGTATGGACTTGTCCAAGGAGGCAGCCGGCTGCAAGAGCGAGAGACAGCAGAGCCACTCTAAGTGTAGACGGTTAAAATCAGGCAGATTTGATGGTAAAATTGCACTCACATAGGTAGGTAACAGATAGGCATGTCAAGTAATGGAGGTCCAGTGGGAGCATCAGGACCTGATGCTCCCACTGGACCTTCGTTACTTGCCATGCCTACCTGTTACCTACCTATGTGAATGCAATTTTACCATTAAATCTGCTTAACTTTAACCATCTACACTTAGAGTGGCGCTGTTGTCACTCTTCTCTATAAGCCTATACAAATACTGACTTTCAGAAAGTCTACACTTGCATTGGGTCTTTGGGGGTGGGGGTAGGGGGTCATCAGTTACTACGTTGGCAGAATGAGTCTAACAAATAACAGTCTGACACCTGATGGTACCTACTATCCAACACGTACCTTAGCTGAATATTTTTGTCTATTACAGGTTCACTTTAAAGCTGTGGCACTGGATAGAGAAGTGCTTACAAGGTTCGTGGGTCCCATCAGTGGAAAAATGAACGATATAAACAGGAAATCAGTACTGAATTCTACTAGAAGGTAATCTTAACTTGCTATCTGATGAGAGGCAAGTGCTTCATCAAGTCTCCAGTACAAAGTGGGGTTGATTTACTAAAAGCAAATAGACTGTTCACTTTGCTGGGAAATTTTTCCTAAGGGTTAGTGAATGAGGTGAAGATCTGCTGACTTCCATCATCCAATTGTGTGCAAACAAAAATTATGTTTTTTTCCTTTGCATGTGATTTTTTGCAAACTGAAATTTCATCACATTTACTAAGCTCTGGGAAAAATTATCTTGCAAAGTACAACTTCCCTTGCAAAATTTCACAGCCTTTTTGCCTTTAGTAAATCAACTCTCATATGTTAAAAGCCAGTACCTTGCCTTGGTATTGACTGGTGGTCAGAATGCATTGAGTTTTATAGAAGTGTATATTGGGCATGGTCAAATCTAGAGTGTCTGTGCATTGTTTTATCCAAAAGACATACCATCAAGAAAACAGCATTCTTTCTTTCCTAGGCCATTGGGAGTTATGTAGTATTACATCCTGCTGACTAAATAATTGTCATATGCAATTGTATTCTCTACTTCAGCTCCTAAAGATAAAATGCGGTAAGAATTAAAACAAAAAGAGTCCCGTATTTCCATCTCTGAAGCCACTATTGTCTCAATTTGTACAAAGTGCTGTTAGAGAGAAAACAACAAACTCAAATGTACTACTTCTAATTTAGCAATGGGTGGCCCTGGTTCTATCAGTTTGTAGTATGGAATTTTTTTGTCTCCATTGAACACTTTTCTTTTGTCATTCAGCTGCATAATCACCTTCTTTTGTCAGATAATCATACATAATTAACTTTCCAACTGCTTTTGTCCTTTAGATTGTTAATTACCTGTCTGTGTATCTTATATCTATACAGATTCAAGATAAAAAAGATAATCTGCACAATTTAAATACATTCAGGACTGTAACTGATTATGATTGTCAATTGTTTTAAATGCATTACACATTTTTACACCTTATCCTTCACGTTTGCTGTAACCAGACCAGTCATTGCCACAAGTATACATGGCTCAAAGCTAACTTTGGACTTTAATGAGCTAAATGTATGTAATTATTGCACAGATGTATAAAGGCTTGATAACACAGCTAGAGTATGTTTTATCCGCTTTTGTTCTATGCTGTTCGTTTTTGTTTGTTCTTAACAAAAATTTAGACTAAACAAATAAATACTTCTTAAAGTGGTAAAATATTCATTTGCATTTTCAAGGTAAAATGCACTGGATTACAAAAGCTACAGAATGCTAAATTAAATTCATTTACAATGTAAAATTTTAATTTATTCACATCCCAAAAAGTTTTAAAAGTGGATAAACTTTAAGAAAAGGAGACAAGAAAGCACTGGTCCTCTAAAAATGAATTAGAAAAAGTGGACCTTGCATCTAAAAAGCAAGGTTTGTGTTTTAAGTACGCCACCCACTCTCCCAGCTAAAATGTTGAAAACAAATGCAAAGTGGGACTTCAGGAAAAAAACTATTTTCTAACTTCTGCTGTGTACAAATAAGTGACCTCAAATGATGGCTCTCCTAGATCTGGATGGCTGCTGATTTAAGTTAATTCATGCTGGAAACTCATGTAAGAGCTGAACATGTAAACAGGTGCAATAACATATGTAAGAGCAATTGTTGGCTACGGTGTTTTATATATTGCTTGTATTATTAAAAGGGGGTCCACTTTAACACACAGTAACAACGCTTTAAAACAATCCCTCACTGACCTCTGTAACTGCAGCCACTATGGAGCAATTGATCCTCAAATTGTACAAGAGCAGCAGTTACATAATTGTATCCCTTCCCTTGCTCCTGTGCATCTGCTCTGTGTTTACATTAGAGATTAGAAAGCTGTCAAGCTTCCAAATCATTGCTGGCAGTTGAAGCAGAGTAAGCTGTAGAACTTAAAGTGCAAGTGCTCTCTGGGGTAAACTTTGAGGAGGAATAAATCCACAATGGCTTCAGCTACAGTTTCCAATGATAGCTTGTTTTAAAGCTTAGTTACTGCTTGTTAACAAAATATGTAAATATTTTCAGTAACAAAGCTATAAACACACCCTCACTTCTCTCTGTAGCTGCAACCACTGTGGAACGATTCATCCTCAAACTTTACAAGAGACGGAATGACCTAATTGTGTCCCTTCCCTTATTCCTGTGCATCTGCTCTGTGTTTTCATTAGAGATTAGTCAGCTGGCAAGCTTCCAAATCATTACTGGCAGTGAGAGCAGAGTGAGCTGCAGAACTGAAAATGCAACTGCTTTCTACTAAAAACTTTGAGGAGAATTTCTCCCACAATGGCTTCAGCTACAGTTGCCAGTGATAGCCTGTTTTAAAGCTTAGTTACTGTTTGTTCAAAATATGTAAATATTTTCAGTAACAAAGCTATAAACACATCCTCACTGCTCTCTGTAGCTGCAACCACTGTGGAGTGATTCACCCTCAAATTTTACAAGAGACGGAATTACACAATTGTGTCCCTTCCCTTGTTCCTGTGCATGTGCTCTTGATGAAAATATGTAAATATTTGAATACCCATAGTCTAGCCACAGTTCTACTTTAAGATTTAATTTTTTTAAATTTTACTATCAAAGCAGGGAAACTTGCCTTGACTATCTCAAAGGACAAAATCTATTTGAAGGTAACATGATTGATGATGTATCAGGCTTAATACAATGATCCCCCTCACTGAGAAGCAGCTGGAGACATTCTTCATTCATGTGGGTATTATTGAATTCATGCCGTGCGCGGTACCTCCACTTTAACAAAGTATACCAGTAGAGTTAAATGGAAGGAAATTGACAAGCATCTCCAATTGTTTGATGCAATTAGACTCGGCCTCTCTTGAGCTTAGCATAATCCACAAAGCCAGCTCTAGTCGGCAGGTCATAAATATAGGATAATTTTTCACACTTGGAAATGTAATGATGCTCAAACATGAATCAATAAATCTTACTAAAGTCATTTATGTTTCCTTCGTCTACCCTGGTGTCATTCTTTTAAACTGCTATATTAAATCTTATTTTCTCAATTTGTACATACAGCACAGTTAACAAAAAATAATGCACTTTTGATTTAATGACAATAGAGGGAAAACAGTATGGCAACACTACTGCAAATAGAATTAGCTAGTTTTGTGGAACAATTTAAAGCAGACGTTTACTGACATGGAAGCAGCAATAATTGGGCATATTCAAGAATCGGAATGTTTGTATTCTTTTTTTTCCTTTATTTTCACCTGGTGATCAATTCGGTAAAGCTGTAATTTTTCAACAGAACAAGCTATCCTGCAAATGTAGCAATTAGAGGGTGGAGATAATCCATTTAACACTGACAGAGGTGCTTACAATGGTCAACCGTTATTTAATGATGCAAATCCTTTATTTGAAAAGGAAAAAAAACTGTTTGCTGTAAGGGCTCTTTCACACAAACGTTCCGATTGGGTCTGCCTGCCCGTTTTTCAGGCGGACTCAATCGGAACCTCCATTCTCTTCTATGGAGTGGTGGGTGTAAACGGACATGTGTCCGTTTACACCCACCGACATCCGATCCAATCCGCCAAACAGGGATGGATGGGGATCCAATTCCCCTTTTGTCTGTTGGATCAGATTGGATGAATACGGACAGGCAGTCTGTTTTCATCCGAACGCCCATTGAGGAGATCGAGCAGCTCTGTGTCTGCTCTGCAGCTGTGGAGGGGACACAGAGCTGTCATCCACTTGCTCACTGTGGATCAGCGGTGAGATCCCCTACTGAGCAAGTAGATCCACTAAACGTCCGTCTCGTGTGAAAGAGCCCTTACTACTTAAAAAGTCAGACTTTGGCTTCAATTTGTTAGTGTATCTAAATCTGCTAGTGTATCTAAAACTTTCCTCCCCCTCCCAGATTAACAATGCTGCTGTCCAGAGGTGTGTCTGTGTGCCTTCATCCAGAGTATAGACACTCTAATAGAGGAGGCGTGTTACTGGTCAGATCACCAGGTGAAAACAGAGGGGAAAAAAGCCACATCTAATGACAGGTAAGATGCAATATATTACATTTTCAGGTTTAGAGGTTTAGGTATAATACTGTTTTATATGATCACATTTGTGCTGGCTATCTTATTAAAGATACATACTTTCCTATTAGTAGTATGTATTAGTAGTAGTATTTCGCATTAGTTTTATGTATGTTTTAGGTATCATGTCTCCAGTGAACCTTGACATAGACATGGCTATCACTAGGCATACACACAGTAATGATAGCAGTGACATTGGACAGTTACTAAGTATTCCATGATAATTCCAGCAGAGATGATGGCAAGTTTATTGGGCACACTGGAAAAATCAGCAGATATAATATTGCCAAGAATTTCCCTGTGTGTCTTCTAACAACATGAACATACTACCATAGAGGAGAAAATAATAATGTGGATCTAATGGGCTGATTGGTTGGTTGTTCAGCACAATAGATTGCAGTGGGGCTTATTTACTAAAACTAGAGAGTGCAAAGTCTGGTGCAGTACTGCATAGAAACCAATCAGCTTCTAGATTTTATTGTCAAAGCCTAAAGTGTTACTAAACCTAGGACCCTGCATTCACTATATCTTGTCTCCCACAGTACACAGAACATGGAAATGCAATTATTTTAGTAAATATAAACTGCTAAATACTTTTCTCATCAGCAGTTAGATCAGTATTGTGACTTCTATCAGTGTCCAGCAGAACACTAGTTAAAGCTTGTAGGGGGGTTTTCATTCTCCCCAGATTGTCCTATGAGGCTGCAGGACCCCTAACCCTCTGTCTGGACAGCACTGATTGAACCTGTGGGGGGTCAAATGCACTCTCCAACAATACACTCCAAACCGAGCATGTGCTGCTTGCCCCCAAGGCTCTGTTCTATCAGCAGATGGATTGGGGACAGTAGAAGAAGGGGATGATCAGAGAAGACATGATCTTTTTAACCCCTTAGGTTCCACAGTGAGTATAACAAGCATGCTTTACTGCGTATACAGACTGATCTTACTGTTGTGGGTTTAGTAACACTTTAATTGAACAAGCTGAAGTTAGAAGTTGATTGGCTACCATGCATAGCTGCAGCAGATTGTGAGTGCTCCAGTTTTAGTCAGGGTCGGATCTAGCCTGTCTGATGTGGGGGTGCAGTAAAAAATGTCAGGGGGCAGAGGATGAGTGGTCAGCAGGGCAGTGTATAGGGGGTCTGCAGGGCAGAGGATAGGATCATTAGTTTGTAGGGCAGTGTACAGGATCAGTAGGGCAGAGGACAGGGGCCATTAATATGTGAGGCAAAGTTCAGAGGTCAGTAGTAGGTGAGGCAGAGTTCAGGGGTCAGGAGTTAGTGATACATAGGACAGATTTTGCCTAACAGTCGGAGGGACTTAAAGGGGAATGATTAAACATAATCTGTGTCTAGTCACTGTATACAGTGCACACAATACTTCCACTTACTATGTCCCAAGTGACAGCCTCACAGACACAAAAACCTCAGAACATAGGATCATTCTTAAAAATGTAAATGTTTCCATCACATGCTTTTTTCTGTCTGAGCTTACCCATAGTTCCCAATTCCCCAACATCAGGGTCCTCAGAGTCATCCCCCTCAACACCAGGGTCTCCAGAACTGCCCCTTTTACATTAGGGACCACTCACTTTACATCATGGTACCCAGAGTCACCCCCTTACTTCAGGATCCCCAGACTCCCCCTCCATACATCAGGGTCCCCAGAGTTACCCCCCTTATATTTGGGGCCCCAGAGCCACCCACCTTACATCAGGGTTCAGAGTCACCCTCCTCACATCAGCAACCCCAGAGTTCCCCCATAACATCAGGATCCCCAGAGTCACCCTTTCTTACATCAGGGTCCCTAGAGCTTCCCCTCCTTACTTCCGGGTCTCCAGATTCACTCCCTTAAGGGAGGATCCCCAGAGTCCCCCTAGTTGCATAAGGTTCCCAGAGCCCCCCCTTCTCCTTACATCATGATCCCTAGGGCCCTACTCCTTACATCAGGGTCCTCAGAGCAATCTCTCTCACATCAAGGTCCTCAGAGCTACCCACCCTTACAAGGTTCACTGCACAACTTTCCCCTTACATCACGGACTGCCCATCTTACATCAGGGTTCCCAGAGTCCCCTTCTTGAAATCAGGGTTCCCAGAGTCCCCTTCTTGAAATCAGGGTTCCCAGAGTCCCCTTCTTCAAATCAGGGTCCACAGAGTCCTCTTCTTCAAATCAGGATCTAAAGAGTCCTCTTTAAATTAGGGTCCCCAGAGCTCCGTTCCTTACATCAGGGTCCCCAGAGCCCCCCTTCTTACATCAGGGTCACCAGAGCCACCTCTTACTTACATTAGGGTTCCCAGACCCTCCTTACATCAGGGTCCCCAGAGCCCTCCTCCTTACATCAGGGTCACCAGAGCCACCTCTTACTTACATTAGGGTTCCCAGACCCTCCTTACATCAGGGTCCCCAGAGCCAACCCTTTCTTACATCAGGGTCCCTAGAGCCCCCCTTCTTACATCAGGGTCTCCAGCGCCCCCCCCCCTTCCTACATCAGGGTCCCCAGAGCCCTCCTCTGTACAACAGGGTCACCAGAACCCCTCCTCCTTACACCAGGGTCTTTAAAGCAATCTCCTTTACATCGGGGTGCTCAGAGCAACTTTCCCCACACATCAGCGCACGCCCACCTTACATCAGGGATCCCAGAGACACCTCCTTTACATCAGGGTTCCCAGAGCCCCCCCCTCCTTACATCAGGGTCCGCAGAGCCCCCCAGTGTCTTAACTGAACCAGGATTCTGTTGCCTAACAATAGTAAATCAGAAGATACGTGCCAAGTTAAAAAGGCTAATCAATGCAGACATCATATTTAATTTTGTGTTTAGTTTTGGACAGAGTGGAGATGGAATAGAACATATATTAGGTTTTTATTGCAGTCTGTGCCCCGTTGGGAGATTCACCTTCTCTATTTGTCCTGTGTACAATTATCATTGAAAGTAAATAAAACCCCAAATTTTGGGTTGTCCCCAGAAAAGTAATAGAGGGGAAATCTTCCAGTGGGGACACTAGTTCTGATGACCTGGTGGTCTCCAAGGAATACCCTTAGTTTGTGGAGTTTATCTCTAACTTCCTGTTTCGCCTATGGAACAAGAAGTGATGGTAAATCTCCCCAATGGGACGCAGATGTCAAAAAATAAAATGATGGATTTATAATCCTCCCTTACTCTATCCAAAATGAAAAAACATTTATGTATAGTTCTATTTTAAAGTTCTACTATAAGGTTTTTGGATGAGCCATCTATTGGCTTTGGAAATTTCTTGGAGATCCTGGAGGATCCATCTCAGTTCCCAGGTAAACCTACTTTCTACAGCCATTTTTAAAAAGTGCCAGATTCTAAATTGTTTATATTTCATTGTATTTAGTAACTTAATCTAGACTTTATCATTCTTTGTGATGACAGCTGGGAGAGGAGCTAGAGAATTCAGTAGGGAGATCGTATCACTGAGCTTTCAAAGAGAGATAGGTAAGTGTTGTGAGTTGCACAAAAAATTGCATCTTGATTATTAATATTGGTTGGGTGTCAAAAAAAGCAAACATCCAGATCTTGTTTTGTTTGAGTAAACAAACTGTAAAGTAATTATGATTTTCAAATCTCAGGATTATGTCTACATACCTAGTTTATGTAGTCTTGTTTAGATTATTGATTATAACAGCATCGTAATTCTCAAGCCAAGTAGGTTATTTGTTGTATTAGCATGTGAAATCCATGGCACCAATGTGGCAGGGTTAAAACACCACAGTGATGACTGGAATCAGCAAATACTTAAACATGCATTTTGTATATTTACAGAGTGAATGTAATAATCAACTAAACAAAATAATACTTCAACTGCTAATTGTCTTGAAGCGCTGCCAGATTAGCGACTTTGAGACAGCATTATAAATGACATTGGAAAACTCTGGCACCAATTCACAAACCTCTACTCATACATAACAAAGGCCAGAGGTTTAGAGCATCTACAGAATAATTGCTGGTGTTTTCTGCAGTCTCATTTCATAATCATACTAAATCAATTCTGAGTTGAAGAAAAGTGCTGAGAATTATTGCACAGTCTGTTTTTGTTGGTTGTTTATTATGTACACAGTAAACCTAAATTTCTGAATTCCTTTATTTGCTAAGTTGTTAATCTGATGACGAGAACCAACCTGCCAAGGGCATACCACTAATTTATTCTGCCTAAGGCAATGCCAATGATCACTATAGAAGGATCAACTTGATGGACACATTGACTAAAGACTATCCACCAGATGTGTGACTTCCTAGGCAGCTGCAGAGTTCATCTCAGGCCAACCAGAATGACTTAGGTTGTCTCTTCCCCTGTAACAGTAGTTGGGAACTGGGGCCTTCATACAGATTTGATGACTCCCAGCCTGAGCCCAGACCTTTTAATTAAAAAATGACACCTAGGGAAATGCTAAAAAGTTCTTCCAAAAAAAAAGTGGCAGTTAGCAACACAATTGTCACAATAGTTTTTTGGATCTGAATAAGGGACCATTGGGACCATTCTATCTGGAAGTTGGCTTTGCAGTGATCTCTGTCATGTCTTCTTCCAATGTACACATTAGATTAAAGTGGCAGCAGAAAATGAAACTAGCCATGGAAGGACCAGAAAATAAGGTGACAAACATATTTCCCACCTTGTTAAGAAGGATGCAACATTACGTTCATACCTCTGCACAGTGTGGGAATGAAGCCAGTCTGTTAAGCTAGCCATCACCTGCAGGCTGAATGAAAAAAAATCCTAATAGATTCCTTCATTCAAGCTTTATAGGACAGATAGATGACTCTGCAGTACCAGCTTTTGTATTTTGACAGCCTGTGCTGGCGGTTATCAGAATACCCGAGAAGAAGCTGCATCTGACTGGAAACAGCCCCTATTTGGCAGAAATGTTCCACTTGGCTCTGTCTATTTTTCAATTAAAGCAATTCTAAAGGTTAATTTTTTTGGGGGGAAAATAACAAACATATCTATACTTATCTTCTGTGTGCAGTGGTTTTGCACAGAGCAGCCTGGATCTTCCTCTTCTTGGGTTCCTTGCATACTCTCCTGGCCCCTCCTTCCTGTCAGGTGCTCCCACAGCAAACAGCTTGCTAACGGGGCACCCGCTGCTCCGTGTGTCCATTCACACACGGAGCCGTGGCTTTACCCCCCCCCCTCCTCCTCATTGGCTGACTGGCTGTGATTGCAAATCCAAACAGAAGTGGGTTGCTGCTACCTGTCAAATATATTAGGCTTCAAGCATATATACATTTACCATGCCCAGCTAGCAGTCTCCATCTGCTTATAAGTACAAGTCCAATTCCCAGGGTCAGTAGGGGGCCCCATGAGATGCTCTTGGTACCTTTCATTGGCTTTTTCATAGGCTTTTTTGGGTGTGGGTGAGGACACAGGGGCCCCATGATCCCCTATTGCCTGGGGGCCCCATGAGTTGTCAGTCCACCCCTGATAAGGACCCATTGACACCACTGTAGTGCAGTAACACATTACAGGCACTGATGTGCTGCTTTGCTGTTCATTGAGAATGGCAGCCCAATACACTTTTACAGTGCAGCTGTGTTGCAGTGCATTACATTGTGTGCGCTACTGTAGCATCAATGCAGCAGGTCTGATGAATGGGCCACCTTAACATAACACATTAATGTGCAATGAAATGAGCATGTGTTAAATAGGTCCTGACTTGTGTGAATTTAACCTTTAAGAGATAGCTGACCTCACTAACCAGAGATTTGAACTTTCCTAATGTGATGAACAATCTAATTAGCAAATCTGATAAACCAACAGCAATTTCAATTTTTTTTATTTATTTGATTATATGCAAATTTAATTTTTTTCCAATTACGCTTCATGAATCACAGGTGCCTGGATTCCTGGACTGCAGGATACAGATCAAACAGATCTGCACACAAATATTCATGCAAACTGAGCAATATGTGAAATGCAGATTCTCCTAGTTAACTTTTTTTTCTACAAGTAGCGGTAATGTATTTTCATAATTGAACACCTTGGGTTTCTGAGCTCTCCACTCTGGAAAGAAGCTGAAGAAGAAGATGTCTACTATACATTTGGTTAATAGAATAAGAGTCACTCAGAGATGAATTAAGAGAGAATGGGGCCCTAGGCAAGGAGCTTTGGCTTCCCATCCCATCAAATGCTTTTAATAAAGATTGCATCAGGCATAGAGGAGCTGCCCCATTTGTATTGTCTGTACTGGTATGGACCCATCAGACATCCGCTGCATTATAAGTGAAGAAGTATCTTAGGTCTAGCTCCATCAAAAGATGGACATTAAGGTATACGTATACTTATTGTCTGCCTTTTGATGCAGTTTGACCTATTTTTTTTAAACTACTGGGATGTGTATGGAATATCCAGGCAAAATATAAGCTGCCTTGGACTTTTCTGATTTACAAAAATCCATTTGGATTTTAAATGTATAGGAATTTTAAATGATATCTGTGCACACGATTAACTTACAAACAGCCAGTTCTATTGTCTTCAGCATGATCTGAAAATTGTTTATAAATGGCCGACTCTGGTGCAGAAATGTCACCAGCCGAAGCCATACCTAGCAGCTGATACCATGTTATACCACTATAAGAAAATCAGAAGAAAAATTCTGTACCAGGAACGATCGGCCCATTACCAGATTGATAGTATAGTGCTATCAACAGCCAATTCCAATGTTCAGACGAAAAAAAAATTAAGGTGAAAGTTTGAACATTTTTATCCTACATTAACACAATGTCCAATTTAGCTCAATGTGTACAGTAATCTTACAGAAATAATTGAATCGAAAAAAATGCACATGATCAGAAGCAAAGAATGACCCAGAAGAAGGTGGTAACGAACATTTGCCTTTGTCATTTGTGAATTATCGTTCAAGTTAATGCCATTGTCGGTTACATCATGGTACGCACCTCATGTGATCGTTTGTCCGATTTTCTCACAATGTGTACCCCAGTTTAAGATCCTGATGTGCACCTGTATGTCCATAGCTGACCATAGTGAATTACATTTCAAATTTATTTTAAATAAAAGGAATTGTTAAAATGTCTATACATCAAAAGGATAAAGGTATATTTTTGTTGTGCCGACTTGCATCACCCCTCTTTCTTTTTTATACATTTCAGAAACATTAGTGAAAACATTTGTTACTAGCAATTTGTTTTATTCTTCCATCTCAATTAATGACCCTTGAAATAGCAAGCTCATCTGCAAGATGCTCCAATTGATCTTGGTTGGTGCATTTTTACCTCTGTGCTTGTTTTTGTCTATGGCAGTTTCATCCACCCAACATGATGTTAATTATCATTAAAAAGTAGTTAAAGCAGGATCAGCTGCTCCGCTCTAACCAGATCCCTGTGGACCTATTATCCAAAGTGACCAATCTTCATTTGGATCTTCTATCTGACTGTGCATGTGGCACATCGGTTTAATGATAGATGTTCATATGAATTATGATGAAGGTATTTTATATATATATATATATATATATATATATATATACATTTTATATATACACACAGTAAATAAATATAAATAATAGTTTAAAAATAAATAAATAATAATTAAAACAAAAATATATAAAAAATTATATGAATATATTTGAAGAGGGTGGGCAGCATCAACAGGCAAAGATAGTAGATAGTAATATATATATAATATACAATGAATTATTTGTGTAGTGTATTACCGACTACAAAATTTAAGACAGTTTTTTTAAGACTAAAAGCAATAATAAAAAAAAGGGAAAACCAGAGATTTTATTAGTCTAGACACAGAAAATAACTGGTACGGAAAACACGACTTTCAGAATAAAATATAACATATAAAACTGCAACACAGGCGTTTTGTAATTTATCGTGATTTAAAAAAATCTATTTTCGAATTTAATCTACAGACAGCTCTGATTTGCTAAAACTGCTCAAAATTCTAATGTTGCTTCCATGTAATAAGGCAAACTGGAGATGATTAGATATTGGTTCTTTAGTGCATTTATCAAGCCATTTCCTTTTTACAGATCGTTCAGCAGCACCCTCCCACATCTTCCATACAGGAAAGAACTCCAATAGTTTTTATTACTTTGAAAGGGTACAGGAGATTACATTGTACATAGTGAGATTCTCTGCCCCTGTGATGTAATAGTCCTTATAAAACAGAACTGTTAATCATTATTAGATTTTATTGTGAAATATGGTCTGGAGAATGGAGGCCTATTGCAAGCTCTGCTTACGTAGAAATAGTAGGGGGTCCAATGGATCCCTTCCCATTACTAGTTTACTATATATCAGGTGGAATGCAGTTATTTAACCCATTGCCCTCCAGAGGATTTACCCTTTTCCCTGACCAGGCCATTTTTTGTGATACCACGCTGCGTTACTTTAACTGACAATTGCGTGTTCATACAATGCTGTACATAAATGAAATGTATGTCATTTTTTCACACAAATAGAGCTTTTTTTGGTGGTTTCTTTTGGTCTGCATTTTTTAATTTTTGTACTAATAAGAAAAAAAAAATCTAATTTCTTCATAAATTTAGGCCAAAATGTTTCTGCCACACGTCTTTGCTAAAAAAAACCCCAATAATTGTATATTAATTGGTTTACGTGAAAGTTATAGCATCTACAAATGACGGTATATATACTGAAATATCTTTTTTTTAATGGTGGTGATCAGCGACTTATAGCAGTACCAGGGGCGGACTGACAACTCATGGGGCCCCCGGGCAATAGGGGATCATGGGGCCCCTGTGTCCTTGCCCACACTCAAAAAAGCCTATAAAAAAGGTACCAGGGGCATTTCATGGGGCTCCCTACAGACCCCGGGCCCTCGGGCAGTAAAGTCAATGAAAAGTCAATGAAGCTCTTGCTATCTACTAAAATTAACTTTTTAAGGGTCTCTAGTCAGGTTGTGTGATGGCAAATTGAACTGCGTCCTTCAGAGAAATCAATGTGGTTTTGCTTGTATACTAATACAGCTTATTTCACAAAGAGACAGCCTTAAAGCTAAACTACATTGGTAATTTTTAGTAGCTCAGTTGCTCTAATTAAAGTAGAACTCTTGCTTCCCAGCCAACCCCACTTCCCTGAAACTATCCCATGCTTACCATTGTTTGTATAGTTTTTAGGCCACTCTTTCCCTGGTAGCAGTGGTGCAGGGGCGGACTGACAACTCATGGGGCCCCGGGCAATAGGGGATCATGGGGCCCCTGTGTCCTTGCCCACACTCAAAAAAGCCTATAAAAAAGGTACCAGGGGCATTTCATGGGGCCCCCTACTGACCCTGAGCCCTCGGGCAGTGCCCGAGTGCTCAAATGGTCAGTCCGTCTCTGAGCAGTACTATGGTACTGCAGCGAGCATTCTGATACTGGGAGGAACTGACTAACTGTCACTAACATCCCCAGTGACACTAATACAGTGAGCAGTGCTAATAAAAAGCACTGACACTACTAATGACACTGGGCTGGAAGGGGCTAACATGTGGGTCGATCAAAGGGTTAACTGTGTGCTGTGTGTGTTTTACATTGTGTGCTGTTTTATTTAGGAGACATGCTGCTTTGTATCTCTCTGCTGTGCAGAGAGATACAAAGCAGCATGTCCATGCTGACAGTGGAGAGACCTGTGTTGTCAGCTTTGCCAAAGATCACTGAGTGCTGGCCTGAAATCACCAGCCGGGACCCAGTGATTGACATCCTCAGCTGCCAATTTCCCGCACAGCCAAACGCCCCCGACCTGGAAATGCAAATCACACATATATATATATATGTGTGTGTGATTTTGTGCAGCTGTGCCTCCCTGTAGCAGCAGTTCTGCTATAGGGCGGATGGCAAGTGGTTAAAAGTGGTTGTAAACCTCAGATATAAAATATGAACAAAGCATATCCCTCTATAGTGTGTACTTGTCTCACTTGATCACTAAGTGTTATTTCTGTCTGCTTCCTTATTTCTCTGCTTTCAGCATTAATCACTTGTGATGAGTTTTCCTGACACCAAGAGCAAAATCGTGACAGGGGTGGGACCTCCAGCAGGTTGACAGCCTCAGCTCTGTTCCTGTGAGCTGTGTGGAGGGGGCTGTGTCTCTTCCCTCCAATCAGCTCTCAGAGCTCTCCCCACTAAGCTCTGCAGTGTGTAAATTCAACTACCCCCCCCCCACTTTCTGAAGTCTCAGACAAGCTTTATAAACTGAACTTTAAATGGCTTTAGAAAAACGTAGACTGCAGATAGACATGTACAACTTATATAGGAGGATTTGTTTTTATAGCTTAGTATCTTTTGAAGCCAGTCACTTCACTGGGTGTATGTTTATAACAAGCTACAGAATAGCTATCGCATTTATCCCAAAATGTTTCCAAACAGACATGGTACATATGTGAAATGTATATGAATACATATAGTATGTTAGTTAAACCATAATGCCTGCTTTATGCATAAAGCTTTTACAGACTCTTACAGACTACCAAACTATGCAGTACCAAACAAGAAAAAGGGGAGATAATGTCACATTTCTTGAGCTGTAAAAGATCATTTCAATATCTCCCAGCTCCCTCTCCCCACAGTTCTCATACTAGAAAAAGGAAAAAGTATGTCTCTCTCTCTCTCTCTCTCTCCATAGCGTCTGAACCAGGCTTGATCCAGCATGAGGACTGTAAGGGAAAAGGAGACCAGGGGATAATGAGATGAGTCACAAGGCTCTTTACAGCTCAAGAAATATGACATTATTACTCTCCTTTCCTTGCTCGGTAGTGTATACACCAAAAAGCTCTACATATAAAGCAGGTATCATGTTTTATTTTAATATTTCAGTTTAGTAGTCATTTTCAAACACAATCACATGGCACAAGGGATGTACAGTACCTTCTACTAATTCAGCTGTGCCTAGATCTAAGTGATGTATAAATACAGCCCTTGACATATATGATCAATAAAAGAATGTACATACAGTATATAGTATATGATTTTATTGATTGCCAAAGATTCCATTTAGAGATAGTTGTCCAAAAATAAATTAAAGCAGTATTAATCCCAAAAGCAAATATTTAATTCTTAGATGTCAGGCTGCATTCATTTACTTTTTTAGGCTTCTGTTTCCTTATTTTCAGCTGGTAATCTGGCCAGTAAGTCTGCTGTTTTTCAAAAGAACAAGCTCTTTTCCACATATTTCAGTTACAGGGGTGAGACAAACCATATAACACTGACAGGGGTGCCTACAATGATCAGCTTTTATTTATGTATGTAAAACCTTCATCCTAAAAGGAAAAAAAACTGTTGTAGTGTGAGATGAAGTTTGGATTCATATTGTCCGTATACAGTACTATAAAAACAAAAAACTAGTAATTGCACTTGCATCAATAATGACCTGCAATCATGAGAACAATGACCAGTGTTCAATGTAAACTCCAGCCTTTAAACAGTTAATTAGGTATTTGCCCAAGTTTTACAACTCTCTAAGCCAACAGGGAACTGGTGGTCATAAAATATAACAAAAAAGAGAGAGCTCAATGGTTTTGGTGCAAACATAACTGATTACTAACATTTATAGGTAAAGTTGATCCAGGGAATATCCGATTGCCTCTTAGGGGATCTGGAAGGAATTTTCTTCCCTGCAGGAGCAAATTGGATCATGCTTTTTTGCCTTCCTCTGGATCAACTGTGGGTATAGGATTATAACTTTTTTTTTTTTTAATGGTTGAACTGGATGGACTTTTGTCTTTTTTCAGCCAGACTAACTATGTAACCATCAACAAAGAACTAAAAACAAACACAAACAATGTTGCACTCACAGACTTGATACTTGTGACAGGCTTTGTTTATTTTGTTATGTTTTTCAATTTGTTAGTGTATCTAAATCTACCAGTCTGTTTAACTCTCCTCTCCCCCCAGACTGACAATGCTGCTGTCCAAAGGAAAGAGCCTAAAAAAAAAAAACTAATGCAGCCACCACATCTAAGGATTAGTAAACTGCAATATATTAAATTTATTGGTTTTGGGATTAATACTGCTTTAATAAATCTGATTATTTGGATGACTGGACATGACTTTTATGTAATGCATTGTCCTTGTCTTGGGTATTTTATTAGACCGTGAGAAAGTGATAATATGCCCCCAGTTCCCTTACATTATTTACCAAAAAAAAAAGAAGACAGACCCAATGTGTTTCCAATTTACACATTCTGCTTTGTCTTATTACTGAGATGATGTGAGCTTTTTACACCTAGTTTTTTAACTGTCGGGTGTTGTAACATTCTGGTCCTCTGAAGCTGCCTACCTTGTCACAGTGCAGAACATTAGTCTGGTCATTTATGTCACCCACTTTAATTTTATGATGCACACACAAGAAAAATGTATCACTAATGACACAAATGAATGGCAATTTAGTGACAGTAAATCATACCTGTCAGTGGGATTGTCAAGGCAGAGCAGAGGGGAAAGCTCGATAGTGGCAGTTGAACTCGGCTGGAGTCACCCTGATAGGCCCTGTCATTTCTTCCATTCATCAAGACCGGCCAGGCTTCCTGGATGGGTAGGCAGATGGGGCAGCCCTTCAGTGCAAACACCTGATATGGAGCCATTCGTCATCTGATAAACATGATGGTTCAGCAGCAGCTGGCTTTCTGCTCTGCAGCCTGACTACACATGTGATGGACTGGAGCCAGAGAAGCAGGCCTGGCCTTCCTACAGACCTCTGATAGGATTTGCAGTCCTGTGCTGGACCAGGGAACAGGTGGACGCTGATAGAATGAAGCTATGGCCATGTGTTGCCAGGATCAGAAGTCATTTATGCTCTCCTCTTCCTGAACACCAGGCAGACTGCAGTCACTAGAGAAGGACATCTAATAACACAATTCCATGTGAACATGTAGTAGACGGCCTTTCTATGATTAAATCTAGCCACAAAACTAAATGAATTTATTACAGTTTAACAAAATGCATTCATTTACATGAATGCAAAGAACAAAGTGAAATATTCTGCTAAGGCAAAATGCATCATTTGCATACATGAGGTTTAATGCAAATTTATATAAATCATTGCCCAGTGCAATACAGAAAGAAAATAAATAAATTGGAAAACATTATTTGTGCAAATACTATATTATGTGCAGAACTTCAGTATGAAATAAGTGCAAATATACTGTATATGCAAATAAAATCCTTAAATTGGGCAAATCCTTCCATTCAATCTCCAAATTATTAATTCCCAGGAGTACAACAATAAAGATAAGTCTAAACAGAAATCCTCAGTAGGGATCAGTCATATGACCATATTAGGTCAATGACATCACAGACATCCCCGTCTCTTTGGATATGTGCAGCTTCAGGACAGAGAATGCCCTGGCCACAGCTGCTTTGGCTGGTGGGATGCAGTTATGTGACAGCTTCCAATGCGTTTTGCCAAACTGAGATTGGACCAAGTTCAGATTTAACTCAACCCCTCCCTGAACCTCAGCAATGTGAATCAATGTGTAACATATGCAGGTGTTTCTTTTGTCCAAACAAATAGAAATCTTTTCCTCCACCACAGATATAACCCCATTGGAAACAGACTCACCAAATGGAGATGACCAGTTACCGGAATAAGCTGGTCATAGAAGTGCTGTTATTAACCTCCCTAGTGGTATTCCAGAGTGTAGCTCGGGGTAAAATGTCAGTACCAAAAGCGGTAACCCCGAGCTACACTCGGGCTTACCATACGGCGCTGCATAGGGATTCCCTGCAGAGCTTACCTTGTCCTTCGCTCCCGCGATGTGTCCCCTGCAGCATCCCCGGCCATCTCCTCCGGCCGATGCCAGCATCCGGCTTCTGTGTTGCGGTCCCTGTGATGTCGGGACGTACGGGCGCCGCCAGCGGCAGGAAATTTGAAAATTTAAAAAAATTTCATTTTTTTCCAAACAAATTTTACACAGTAAAACATTGCTGTTTCAACCCATTTCACATACATTTTGTCCCGAGTGCTTTGTCCTGTGCCCTGCCTGCATTTTTACTGTTCTTTCTGCCTGGAAACTAAGAAAAGTCCATGGCGTCCAAAAAGTGTCCCTTTAGGTCAAAAGCGGGTTTAGATCAGCTAGAGAACAGCGATAGTAAATCAGAACCACTTGCAGAATTGAGTGATAATGATTTGTGGGGAAATTCGTCATCATACACTGAAAACGATTTTGCGACTTTGCTCAGTGATGTGCGAACTTGGCGCTCTATTTCAAATTTCAGTGTTTTCGGTTTGATTATATTATTGAATTAAATGTAATATTATTTTTTATGATTATTAATTACATTATAATTTATGATTTCGTGTTTCAAATTTTATCATACCCGGGATGTTTAATAGACTCTTGTTTGGACAGATTTCAGTGAGTTATTCCTAAAAATTACAGCCTACAATAAAAAAACTACATATTTCCATGCAAAATAATGGTACCGCTTTCAGCACCAAAAATCTGAAATAATCATACCGCTAGGGAGGTTAAATGCTATTAAATCCAGTAGTGCAGGGGTGGCCCTCCAGCTGTTGTAGAACTGCAAGTCCCATGAGGCATTGCAAAACTAACAGTTACAAGCATGTCTCCCGAGGCATGATGTGACTTGTAGTTCACCAACAGCTGGAGGGCCACAGTTGCCCACCCCTGCAGTAGTGGATTTAATATCCCTTTCTCCATAGGTTCTGGCATATGTTCTCTCGGTGTACAAGTGTGTCTCAATAAATTAGAATATCATCAAAAAGTTAATTTGTTTCAGTAATTCAATAAGTGAAACTCATATATTATATAGATTCATTACACACAGAGTGATATATTTCAAGCATTTCTTTCTTTTAATTTTGATGATTATGGCTTACAGCTAGTGAAAACCCCAAATTCAGTATCTCAGAAAATTAGAATATTTTGAAAAAGTTCAATATTGTAGACTCATGTGGGTTTATTTACTAAAGCTGGAGAGTCCAAAATCAGACTCACTTCTGCATAGAAACCAATCAGCTTCTAACCTCAGCTTGTTCAATGAAGCTTTGGCAATGAAACCTGGAAGCTGATTGGTTTCTATGCAGAAGGGAGTCTGATTTTGGACTCTCCAGCTTTAGTAAATAAACCCCATGGCGTCACACTCCAATCAGCTAATTAACTCAAAACACCTGTAAAGGTTTCCTGAGCATTTAAATGGCCTCACTATCTGGTTCAGTAGGTTACACAATTATGGGGAAGACTACTGATTTGACAGTTGTCCAGAAGACAGTCATTGACATCCTCCACAGGGAGGGTAAGTCACATAAAGTCATTGCTGAAGAAGCTGGCTGTTCACAGAGTGTTGTATCCAAGCATATCAATGGAAGGTTGAGTGGAAGGAAAACGTGTGGTAGAAAAAGGTGCACAAGCAACAGGGATAACCTCAGCCTTGAGAGGATTGTGAAGCAAAGGCTATTCATGAATCTGGGGGAGATTCACAAGAAGTGGACTACAGCTGGTGTCAGTGCTTCAAGAGCCACCACACACAGACGTATGCAGAACATGGGCTACAACTGTCGCATTCCTTGTCTTACCTGGGCTAAGGAGAAAAAGGACTGGACTGTTGCTCAGTGGTCCAAAGTCTTCTTTTCAGATGAAAGTAAATATTGCATTCATTTGGAAATCAAGGTCCCAGAGTCTGGAAGAAGAGTGGAGAGGCACAGAATCCAAGTTGCATGAGGTCCAGTGTGAAGTTTCCAAAATCAGTAATGACTTAGGGAGCTATGTCATCTGCTGGTGT
The DNA here is from genome assembly GCF_062004578.1 of Staurois parvus. Classification (NCBI taxonomy): domain Eukaryota; kingdom Metazoa; phylum Chordata; class Amphibia; order Anura; family Ranidae; genus Staurois; species Staurois parvus. The sequence continues at coordinate 1,657,390 of NW_028318026.1, read as the reverse complement.
TGGTCCACTGTGTTTTATCAAGTCCAAAGTCAGCACAGCCTTCTACCAGGAAATTCTAGAACACTTCATGCCTCCCTTTGCTGACCAGCTTTATGGAGATGCTGATTTCATTTTCCAGCAGGACTTGGCACCTGCCCATACTGCCAAAAGTACCAATACCTGGTTTAATGATCATGGTATCATTGTGCTTGATTGGCTGGCAAACTCGCCTGACCTAAACCCCATAGAGAATCTGTGGGGTATTGTCAAGAGGAAAATGAGAGACACCAGATCCAACAATGCAGATGAGTTGAAGGACGCTATCAAAGCAACCTGGGCTTCCATAACACTTCAGCAGTACCACAGGCTGTTTGTCTTCATGCCACACCACATTGATGCTGTAATTCATACAAAAGGAGCCCTGGCCAAGTATTGAGCGCATACTATACTGTACATGGACATACTTTTTAGTAAGCCTATATTTCTGTATTAAAAATCCTTTTTATTTGGTCTTATGTAATTGTAACGGAACCAGACCCCGACTGCACTAGGGTATTTTCGTTAGACTCCCGCTTCCCCATCCAAACACAGATCCACAGACACCACCGCTTGCCATACGAGACTAGACGAGATCAGTCTTGAAATAAATCAGGAAATAGACTACTTTATTTTAACACAGATACAAGATATATACACAGGGAGGGGCAATACACACCCAGTAACAAGAGACACATCAGCAGACACTCCCATCAGGGGGAAAGGCTGCCAGCAACACCCCCCACCAAGCCAATACACACAAACACATACACCCCATAATAGTTTGCTCCCAAGCAAGACACACAGTAGAACAATGGGATACAACCACATGGCATTAAACAATGAACAACCCCTCATTCCACCTATACATGTCTACACAATATTATGACTTATCACCCTGCACCCCTAGGGTGACATACACATAAGAGGGATATGGGGAGCTGAGAAAGGGGTCTCCCTACCTCTCTAAAGTGAGCTGTGTTCCATGGGCCCCCCCACCCAAAGTGACTCCCGTCACATATCTCCCCTTTTGGCAGGAGGCTAACGCAGGAGTAAACCCCAAACAGGTGGACTCCGAAGTTAGTCTGTACTTCCAGTCCCCCAATGCCAGCACCCACACAGTACCCCAAGCAAATTGTCCCACACAAAGCAGTACTCACCCAGCCAACCTGTGCCTCTCTTGGAGAACATACCCGCCGACTGTTGTCTCATACACTTTGACTAGATGGTCATCCCCCAGTGTTCCCAAAGTAAGGCTGATGTCCTCCTGTCCCAATGCCAGACCCTTTTCTGGGGTGGTGTCATTGGAGATCGAAGTTCCATCCACGTACATAAGCTCAAGCTGCAGTTGTAAGGTGCCAATTGCATCCTCTTCCTGTAGCTCCTTGTGCTGATTGTTGTGGGCAGAGGTCAACAATGCCATGCCCTGATGCCAGCTCTTCTGCTGGAGGCTCGCCGGCTAGTTCCTCCACAGCAGAAAAGTCAATCAAATCCCCAGTGTCTGGAACTGGTGTCTGGGGATAGGGGTTCACCATCTCCTGTCCATGCAACCCAGAAGATGTTACCAGTGCTGGGCAGAGTTCAGTAATGTTTGGCCCTGTTGCCAGCTCTTCTGCTGGAGGCTCACCAGGTTGTTTTTCCTCAGCAGAGAAGTCTATCAAATCCACAGTCTCTGGAATTTCCACTGCCAATTCTTGGGCATGCTGCTGAACATGTTTTAGCAGTTGCCTGTATGCCCTTTCCAGATGCTGTTCTTTCATCAGCAGGTATTCAAGATCTGGTTCAAGCTCTGAGACCCTGTGAGACCGAACATAGTCTCTCTGTCTTCTCGCAAGTCCTCAAGGGTAGGTTCTCCTTCATCTCCAAACACAAAAAGATCTGTAAGGCTCTCCCACAGCAATCCAGGGCCACCAAAGTCATATCCCTCTGGAGAGCATTCTGTTGTCAGCCCAAAATATTTCTGCTCTGCGTGCCATTGCAGAGCCTGATATCGGTTGTCCAGCTCTATCTTCTGCCGGACCAACCTGTCCAACTCAGTCACCCATTGCTCCTGGGGTCGCTCTCCCAGGAATGGCATCTGTAACTTCCGATGGTCCCTGGCCCATTCCCCTGGGGTTGGATAGTACTTGCCCTTGTACATACCAGCAACCTGGAGGGCTCCATTCCAAAGTACCTCCTGAATCCGCTGCCTGAGCTCCAGGTACTCATCCGCAGACACAGTCCTGGGGTATGTTGCAAGAACGATCCATAGCAGCCCCGGGAACTCTGATGCCAGGTCCATATCTCCACTGACTTTCCGACGTCTCCTTTCCTGATCTTGAATCCCGGTGGTGGTTTGGACGTGTTCACAGCTTGGAAGCACAATCCCACCGCTTGCCACCAATGTAATGGAACTGGACCCTGACTGCACTAGGGTAATTCTGTTAGGCTCCCGCTTCCCTGTCTAAACACCGTCCACGGACCCCACCGCTGGCCATACAAGACTAGACGAGACCAGTCTTGAAATAAATCAGGAAACAGACTACTTTATTTTAACACAGATACAAGATATACAATGAGGAACAGAAGTATTTGAACACCCTGCGATTTTGTAAGTTCTCCCACTTAGAAATCATGGAGATGTCTGAAATTCACATTGTAGGTGCATTCCCACTCTGAGAGACAGAATTAAAAAAAAATTCAGGAAATCACATTGTATGATTTTTAAAGAATTTATTTGTCTTGCACTGCTGAACATAAGTATTTGAACACCTAAGAAACAGCAAGAATTCTGGCTCTCAAAGACCTGTTACTGTGCCTTTAAAAAGTCCACCTCTACTCCACTCATTAATCTAACTTAGTAGCACCTGTCTGAGCTCTTTAAAGACACCTGTCCACCCCACAGTCAGTCAGACGCCAACTACTACCATGGGCAAGACCAAAGAGCTGTCAAAAGACACCAGAAACAAAATTGTGGACCTCCACAAGGCTGGAAAGGGCTACGGGGCAATTGCCAAGCAGCTTGGTGAAAATAGATAAACTATTGGAGCAATTGTTAGAAAATGGAAGAGGCTAAAGACGACTGTCAGTCTCCCTCGGACTGGGGCTCTATGCAAGATCTCACCTTGTGGGGTATCACTGATGATAAGAAAGGTGAGGAATCAGCCCAGAACTACAAGGGAGGAGCTGGTCAATGACATTAAGAGAGCTGGGAACACAGTTTCAAAGGTCACTGTCGGAAGAACACTACGACGTCATGGTTTCAAATCATGCATTGCACGCAAGGTTCCCCTGCTCAAGTCATCACATGTCCAGGCCCGTCTGAAGTTTGCCAATGACCATCTGGATGATCCAGAGGAGGCATGGGAGAAAGTCATGTGGTCAGATGAGACCAAAGTAGAACGTTTTGGTCTAAACTTTACTTGTCGTGTTTGGAGGAAAAAGAAGGATGAGTTGCATCCCAAGAACACCATCCCTACTGTGAAGCATGGGGGTGGTAACATCATGCTTTGGGGGGTGCTTTTCTGCGAAGGGGACAGGATGACTGCACTGTATTAAGGAGAGGATGAATGGGGCCATTTATTGTGAGATTTTGAGCAACAACCTCCTTCCCTCAGTCAGAGCATTGAAGATGGGTCGTGGCTGGGTCTTCCAACATGACAACGACCCGAAGCACACAGCCAGGATAACCAAGGAGTGGCTTCGTAAGCAGCATATCAAGGTTCTGGAGTGGCCTAGCCAGTCTCCAGACCTAAATCCAATAGAACATCTTTGGAGGGAGCTGAAACTCCGTGTTGCTCAGCGACAGCCCCGAAACCTGACAGATCTAGAGGAGATCTGTGTGGAGGAGTGGGCCAAAATCCCTGTTGCAGTGCGTGCAAACCTGGTCAAGAACTACAGGAAATGTTTGACCTCTGTAATTGCAAACAAAGTCTTCTGTACCAAATATTAACACTGTTTTTCTCAGGTGTTCAAATACTTATGTTCAGCAGTACAAGACAAATAAATTCTTTAAATCATACAATGTGATTTCCTGAATTTTTTTTTTTAATTCTGTCTCTCAGAGTGGGAATGCGCCTACAATGTGAATTTCAGACCCCTCCATGATTTCTAAGTGGGAGAACTTGCAAAATCGCAGGGTGTTCAAATACTTCTGTTCCTCACTGTATACACAGGGTGGGGCAATACACACCCAGTAACAAGACACACATCAGCAGACACTCCCATCAGGGGGAAAGGCTGCTGGCAACACCCCCCACCAAGCCAATACACACAAACACATACATCCCATAATAGTTTGCTCCCAAGCAAGACACACAATAGAACAATGGGATACAACCACATAGTATTAAACAATGAACAACCCCCCACCCCACCTATACATGTTTACACAATATTATGACTTATCACCCTGCACCCCTAACAGGCACAGGGTGACTTACACATTAGAGGGATATGGGGAGCTGAGACAGGGGTCTCCCCACCTCTCTAAAGTGAGCTGTGTTCCATGGGCCCCCCACCCAAAATGACTCCCGTCACAGTAATATTCTAATTTTGGATTTTCACTAGCTGTAAGTCATAATCATCAACATTAAAAGAAATAAATGCTTGAAATATATCACTCTGTTTGTTATGAATCTGTATAATATATGAGTTTCACTTTTTGAATTGAATTACTGAAATAAATTAACTTTTTGATGATATTCTACTTTATTGAGATGCACCTATATATGAGGTGGGGCATGGATCATAGTGTAACACCATTTATAGAAGAATTGATAAAGCTATAAGGTAAAATCACTTACAAATGTAGTTCTTAACCAGAAGAACCAATCCCGTGATAAGATTCTAAGGTGTGGTCATCACCAGTAGCATTATAGGGCACCTAGGAAGAATGGACAAAGTACTACATGTACTTTGTCCCATCGGAAACTGAATAATGTAAAAAAAAATATTACTTCTTCTTTACCCATATGGAACTAGATGCTTTTGGTTAGGAGTTCAGGTGAAATCCAGTATCTAGATATTTCTATTCTGGCTACAAGCAAGTGTTTTCCTATAGTCCTGGGGGGGAAGGGGGGGATCATTAAGGTAGTCTAAGATACAGGCTAGAGGGTGAGGTTTTAGCATGACGAGGAATAACAGAGAAAACTCTTGCCTAACATCTTCCCAATTTCTCTGAAACTTGGGAAATCACTATATCGTATGTATAAACTCACCCATATGAAGAAAAGGCTTACAACACTCAGGGGGAGATTTACTAAAACTGGTGCACTCATAATCTGGTGCAGCTGTACATGGTAGCCAATTAGCTTCTAGCTTCAGTTTGTTCAATTAAGCTTTGGCAATAAAACCTGGAAGCTTATTGTTTTTTGCAAGCTGCACCGGACTTTGTGTTCTCCAGTTTTAGTAAATAACCCCCTATGCGTTTTGGCTGAAGTACAGGTTTAAATAATTTTTTAAAGGGGTGCAATATAACAATAAATAATTGAGTGAGCCATTGTGGATGATTCAAAGAGGATTTCCTCTAATATGGTGGACCAGTGGTCATCAGTAACCTCCCCAATATCTGCAGTCAACATAGAAACGGATTTGAGGAATGAGCCCTCATAAAAACGAGAAAGGTGTTGTAAACTACAAGACCTAGAAAAGGATGCGTGCCACCAGATAGGAAAGTTGCGGAAAATCTGATGTTTCCACAAAGGGGAAAACATCACAGAAATTGTCTGACTGATATTCTTAAACACCTGCTATAATTTCTTAAGTAAAGAAGCAGTAGGGTGATATATGTAGGACTTTGAAGGCAACTTAAAGTCTAGACAATCCATAAGGTTAACATTATGTATTATTTCAGAAAAGTGAAATCTAGTAGGGGTGCCCTGGTGTAAGTGCTCGAAATGTACAGCTAAAAAATGTGGGTACAGATGTGAAACTGCCATGCCTCAACTTACCTTCCCTCCTCTGTAATTTCCTGAGATTGATTTCTGCCTTCCTACCCTTCCAAATCAAGGTTCTAAACACAGAATGTATTATTCCAAAATGATACTTGATAAGAAAGTTTAGTAAGATATATAGGAACTTGGCATAAGAACCATTTTCCACAGGTGTAGGCTGTTTGCATCATGAATGAATACATTTGGTGGATTTAAAAGTACTTGGTTCCAATTAAGCCAAATGTAATCCAAAACTCTAGAAGAGACTTGAGTTTCAAGATAACTAAAGGTATCAATACATTGTATGTGTTAAAGAGTGGAGGAAAGAAGGAAGGGGAGTGGACCAATTGGCATGTACTGAATTGTGCTAATTAATGCAGAATCCTATAGAGGTTCCGAAATAAGAAACAATCCGTAAAATATGCATAAGTGAATGCTCATTAGAGTGTCATCAGTGTACATTGAAGTATATTAATAAAAGGACACTGGAGTTCCATAAGCAAGATGGACTTTATAATCAGTATGGCCATGGACTATATCGGAGTTCAGTAGTGATAAGGGACGTATTAGTCTGGTGTGACAGGGTGTTTGCCTGGCTTCAAAAGTTGAATGACTATGGTTCGTATTGTGAATCAGGAAGGTGGTTAACCTATTTAGAACCATTTAAACTTTGATGTAGATGTGGAAGAAGAACCAATACAAAGATTTTTAAAATATTAATAGAAAGCCTGTCTGAGCCTGGTGCTTTCTGTTAGGGAAGGTCATCACAATAGACTAAAGCTTCTCTAGAGTTATCAGAGTCTAGAAATTCCCTATGATGCAGAGTGAGTAGTGGAAACGTAAAAACGTCAGTGCAATTAAGAGAGTCTAAATTAGAATAAATGGCTCTTGAGGTACATAAGGATTCATAGTATTTAGTTTTCCTTCAAGTAATTATGGTCATACATACTTTATTGTGATAAAATAAAGCACAGTAATTAAAAAGTGAAAGTAAAGCTGCATTGGTCAAATCCAGTGATGGTCATAAAGGTCTGATAAATGCATAGATATCAGAAAGCAATGAAGAGAGATGTTGAATTATCCAGACCAGATGGAACACACCAAAAAGTCAAGCAGCAATGATAGACAGTACCGATATCCTAATTCATGTCAAAACCATCCAAACAGTACAGAATGATGAGTTCAGTATTCTAAGGAGGGTAGCCATGATCTGTGTACAGACAGGTGGTAACAGAGTCCACAGAACATCATTGAACAGAAGGTATAATAACCAGAGCGTAACACTGCAGGGCAAAAGCACAATAGTAAGCATGTCTAGTGAGAACTGACACAGATATCAGATAAAGTAGAATATTATAAACAAAGATGGACTATCAGGGACATCAAATGTCTGCGTACCAAAGAGAATCATCAGTGTCACAATCCCTGCACAACCAGATCAAATGCGGACTGACAACTCATGGGCAATAGGGGATCATGGGGCCCCTGTTTCCTTGCCAAACTCAAAAAAGCCTATGAAAAAGGTACCAGGGGCATCTCATGGGGTCCCCTACTGACCCCGGGCCCTCGGGCAGTGCCGAGTTTCCAAATGGTCAGTCCGTCCTTGAACCAGATATTTAGCAGCTTCTTGAGGGTTATCTACGAAAATTGTTTCACATTTGGTAAATCCTTTTAGATGAGTGGGGTAAATCATGACATAAAATATTTTTAGTAATTTTAGCCTCTCAATAACATCCTGGGATCTACACATTGCTATTGGACAACCTGGGAGTAGTCAAGAAAAAGGGAGACTTTAGATCTATTAATTAGGATTTATTTACATTCTTTAGCAAGTCATATATTATGCAATCTTCTCTCCTTCCACCAAGCGTGGAAGAAAAGAACATTTCTTGATTGACTGATTGGGAAAAAACAGACAGGCTGTTTGTCCACAGGTTGATCGACAGGGTGCCCATACATGGATCAAAACTGGGCTGGTCCCTGCTGAACCAGCCTAATTTATACTCATGTATGGTCGGCTTTAGGCCAGACATAATTTGGTATCCCAAGCTAATTCAATAAGCAAAAAAGAAAGGACCAAGGTGGAGGAGCAGGTGATAATGGTCTAGTGGGTAGCTTTTGTGCCCTCTCAACAGTGTAGGTGGTTGAGAAGGCATTTTTCCTAAAGATATCCAAAAGCCATTTTCCAGCAGAGACAGTAGGGTCTGCACTTTATATGTGTTACAGTTAGGTAACATGGTGCAAAGTTGTCCATTCTACAATCCAACTCTATAAAAACTAAAATGTCACCCTTGCAGCAGGGCTGTGCCTAGAGACTATGTCCTGACTATGTTGATAGCTATCCTACTATCTCTACTTGAGTTAAACGCACTTTATGTTAAAATGTATGTCAAAGAATGGAGAAGGGTTATGAAGGAAACTGCTATCCTGGACACCCTTAGAGGGATTTCCCCTCACTTCCTGTCCCACTGACATTGTTTTAGCAAACAGGAAGTATGGGAAATCTGCAATGGAGATAGTTAAGTAAAGAAATACATTTGTACTTCTGTCTGTATCAGTTGTTGTAGAGGTCTGGTAAAATGTTGTCAGTTGGACAAGAATTGAATGTAAAGCTCTCTAACAGAGCCTTGGGCAGCAGTCAAAACCAGACAGGGGTTCTAATTCTGCTCCACTCCATCCTAAACAAAGAAAAAGTTTGGTCTGAACATACACTTTATAATCATTAACACTGCCAAGTGCCACACAGACAGGTTGCATGGGGAGGGGGGCATTAAAAATTTGCTATGGGGGTTCATGAATTGTAGTTAGGCCCCTGCATGTATGACCAGCTGTACACAAGAACCGAATCTGGGTCATATTTACTATAAGACAAAAAGGCAAGAATGGGCAACATGTACAATTCATGCCTTTTTTTCTTCTGTAAATGCTACAGCATTTTAAATGGTACTCCAGACAAGAAGAGTTCTCCAGTTTCACTCTTTTATGGGTCTACATCACCAAAAAAGCATTAAAGATCTCTTCATGCTAGTAAAGATTCTCTATAAAAATACGCACTGTGCAGACTATTCATCAATTCCTTTAGCCTCTCAGAGTTAGTAAATGTTTCCATAGAGTTTTAATAACAGTAGTTTCTATGTCTATGTTTCTGTATCTTAAAGAGCTATGACTGCACAGCATATAAATATTGATCAGTGTGACACTAATGACCACCGCCACAAAGAGGAAACTGTGTAGCAGGCTGTTATGTGCACTCTCTGATTTGCTGCTGGCTGGTCTCTGCTTACCACAAAAATGCATAATCCAACCAATCCCACCTAGCAGAGCCTTGAAGGGGCTCATTATTTCATTTGGGTGCATTTTCATTTAAATATGGGTGTGGTTGGTTGGCGCTTGGTATGGCTTGATTAGATTGCACAGTTGGGCTTAACCACTTACTGTATGTATCGCCATATGTCTAAAACGTGGAGGATGCTTATATCTGCAGTGCCATTTATAAATGTGACTGCAGAAATCGCAGTGTGCCCAGTCATGGCTGTGTACCAAAGTGTCTTTGGACAGAAGCAGTGTATAGAGCTGTTGCGAGTAGCTCTTTGCCATGTGATTGCTGTGATGACCAATCTCTGTGTGGAAACAGTCATCTTGATAAAGGAGCAGAGCTTTGCTTCCTTATGTCTGAAATGATCCCGTGATGACTGGTGATCTGATGACTGGTGAAGGGAATGATTAAGAATAAACAGGAGGGGCTCTGAAATCACAGATGCACAGAATTAATTAAGCAGGGTGGTCCTTAAACTGGAGATCCTCAGTTCCAGCTTCTGTTCCAGCAAGGAGAACAATAAACAGAACAGTTGTCAAAAAATAAAGAAAAAAAGGTATACGTGATTTTAATGGTGCAAAACTTCCCTCAGGATAAACACACACAAATATACCCGTGTAAAAGTTAGTAAGGCTTTATTACAAAGTATCTAAAAACATGAAGACATATTGGGGTTTATTTACTAAATTTGGAGAGTGCAAAATCAAGCTCACTTCTGAATAGAAACCAATCAGCCTCTAACCTCAGCTTGTTCAATTTATCTTTGGCAATAAAACCTGGAAGCTGATTGATTTCTTTGCAGAAGTGAGCCTGATTTTGCGCTCTCCAGCTTTAGTAAATAAACCCCTTTGTCTACCATAGAAATGGTCAGGTGGACTGTTATGGTATATTTGTGTGTGTTTATCCTGAGGGAACTTTTGCGCCGTTAAAATCCTATATACCACCCTATTTACCATTTATTTTTTGACAATTCTTCTAGGGATGGGGTGCAGATGGATCAGCTATACCTTTATCTGTGAAATAAGCAAAACAGTTGTGACAAAACCAAGTTTCATTCTAAATCCAGAGACTAGCAATCAGGAGCAGCCGTGCCCAAAGTTGGCCCTACACCTGTAGAAAATTGTTTTCAAAATGTTTATTAAATTTTTTAAGAGTTAAAGAGAACAAATTCAACAACTGTTTTTTTACCAGAGTGAGCAAAAAAATAGTAGGACAAGGATGGAAATTTATTTTAGCAAATCTATTAGGAAAGAATGATTTTCTAATTACTGGATTCTATGAAAAGTCATTAGAAATGATTCAAGTCCATGAAGGCACAATTGCAATTTTGTTATACTTCCTCGTCCAAATGTTCAAATGAAATTCTACAGGTGTAAGGCCAGCATTAGATCATCTCACCCTGAAGTTATTAGCTTCACAGTTATGAGGCTTAGGAAGTACACTGCTATTTTTCAAGGGAAATTCTAGACAAAGAGTTATTTCTATCCTCTCCATTGCTCCTATCATAAACTAATGTCAGGGGGCATTTACTGCATCCATCTCTGCTTTCCTTACTCACTAGAGAGCTCTGTAAAATAATTCCTACCCTTTGCAGAGGGCTTCTGAACATGATACAAGTTGGAAGCAGTCCATGAAGAATCACACCAAATTGTAAAACACTTCAATAAAGAAACATATTCTCTTAAATCGGCCTTCTTTGCTTTTCCAAGAAACCTGCATTAAACATGTTTTGCTTTTTCTTAAAGAGACCCTGTCACTTGTATCCAAACGTATATCATAAAAAGGAAAGGGAACATACTTTACATATCTTTTAAGTGGCTCGTGTCTTGAAAAAAATGCTGTTTTGCTGCTGTCTGGCCACCTCAAGTAAACCACTCCACTTCTGGATGTGTAGAACACCTGCTCACCTGCCACTTGCTGTAGTTTCTCCCATCAGCTTGAATACTTGCAGTGGCCGGGTAGAAGTACAGTAGCAGTGTTTCAAGACTGTAGCCAATGGAAAAGTAAGGTATTGTAGCAGTGACAGTGGGCTGACAGGCACACTTTAAAACTGAACTGCAGACAAACAGATAAATGCATAATTGAAATACATATGTGAACTGTCTTATCTACTAAAGGATTTTTTATTCTGCTTCAGTCTTTTGATTCAAAATCTACTGAATCATAGGTCAGACAGGTCCAGGATCTGCATTCAGACTCTACTACAGGTAAGTATTGCATCCTCGTTCAGGAGTCACTCCATCCATTGACTGGACAACAAAGAAGCAACAGTACACTGATACAGTAATCCTCTTATATCCTCTTATATACATGTTTCCTGTCAGCAGTGTCCTTCCCTTTCTCAATCTGAATGCCACTGTACACAAAATTAAAAATAAAATGTTAGGGTTAGGTTTTAAAATTATGCTGATAAGTACATTTGTGTTTGCTTGAACTATTCCTAATATGAATGATTGTGTATGTATGTACAAATGGGGGGTGATATACTGTCTGTCTATCTATCTATCTATCTATCTATCTATCTATCTATCTATCTATCTATCTATCTATCTATCTATCTGTCTGTCTGTCTGTCTGTCTGTCTGTCTGTCTGTCTATCTATCTATCTATCTATCTATCCATCTATCTACACTATATTGCCAAAAGTATTGGGATGCCGGCCTTTACATGCACATGAACTTTATTGGCATCCCAGTCTCAGTACGTAGGGTTCAACATTCAGTTGGCCCTTTGCAGCTATAACAGCTTCAACTTTTCTGGGAAGGCTGTCCACAAGGTTTAGGAGGGTGTCTATGGGACCATTCTTTGACTATTCTTCCAGAAGTGTATTTGTGAGGTCAGGCACTGATGTCGGAGACGAAGGCCTGGCTCGCAGTCTCCACTCTAATTCATCCCAAAGGTGTCCTATCGGAAATTTCACGGATGGACTTATTGCACAGGTGGCAACCTATCACGGTACCATGCTTGAATTCACTGAGCTCCTGAGAGCAACCCATTATTTCACAAATTTTTAGAAGCAGTCTTCATGCCTAGGTGCTTGATTGTATACACCTGTGGCCATGGAGGTGATTGGAACACCTGAATCCAATGATTTGGAGGGGTGTCCCAATACTTTTGGCAATATAGTGTGTCTCTCTATCTATCTATCTATCTATCTATCTATCTATCTATCTATCTATCTATCTATCTAATGCCATTATGGGTAGGGGAGCCTTGTGAGGTAATTGGGCTCTTAGAGACTCTGTTCAGAGAGGAAAGCAGTCTGATTGGATACCGAACTTTCAAGAGACTTTGGCAACCATTTGGATGAGGGAACCTTTTAAATAAGGGACCACACGTCATATTTTCACATTTTTCTGGTGAGCATGTGGTAGAGAGAGGAACCCACTTGTGAAGGACAGTGTTTAGCACAGCATCAGGTTCCAGATAAGGAGAGATGGCTAAGGAAAGGTTCCTTCTTTAATTCAAACACTCAGGTAAGCGGTGCGGAGGCGTGAAACCAGAACAGACTACGGAAACATCCTTTGCCTATTCCAAATAGCACTACCCCTGGTAATGGAAGCTGCTCTTTGGTAATATATACTGTGAATGTTAAGATTGCATATGCAATTTTTTTTGTATTGAAAAAACAGTTTATCTGCTGCTGCAACACCAAACTGTGCAAGATTTCTATAAAAGACGCTAAAAACTGTGCACAATTATTTTCTCTCAATACACGGTACCTAACTCAGACCTTCTATCTATCTATCTATCTATCTATCTATCTATCTATCTATCTATCTATTCTCTAATTGCTGAAAAATCCTTGGAGCATATAATCGCAGATCAGCGCTGTGTGCCCTAATATTTAGAATGTCTGTATAACACCAGATGTAAGAATGAAAATATCATCTCTGGCTGGAGTCTGACTTGGCTCCATTGAATTCTGGCAATAGCAGAGAATGCACAGAGGGGAAGCAATAGCTACTGCCTTAAAAATTATTCAAGCGAGCCTTCCACATTTTTCCTGGGCTCACTGCTGGGATGATATGTCTGCTCTGTACAGGCTATTCTGGGACTGTCACTACCATTGTAGCAATTCCGAGTTATTTATACATAGCTGCGTTGTGAGAGGAAATCCACTTTGCCAGGCTCCATTGAAATTGCATATCCCCAGCAGAAGAATTATTTCCAAGCAGCAAATAAATATTTACAAGATTGCTTCAGCGTGTGGCACATCCTACGTTATGTGCGGTCTGTGATGCTGGCTTCATTGCCCCTTATTACTACGTGTAGTAAATTGTTCCAATCTTCACGCATCATTCAAAAAATGGACCCCTTGATGTTTGTCTGCAATATAGTTTAATTACAGACACAAAAGCATCCCAGAACCTTCCCTTCGTTGCCACTGATGACTGCGTGCATTTCAAACATGGGCATCAGGGCGCATAGCGTGATTGATACATATGGTCAGAGTAAAAATTGGTTTGGGACTGCTGAATTCATATCCAAGCCCAATCCTCCTGTTTAGCTTGGCAGAAGGAATAGTGAATCCTTAGCAGTACATAGTGGCTTTCACCCATGCTCAATCACTTGTTCAAAAACAAATTAGCGTTGTATAGCATTGTAAGCAGTGATTGGAAATGCGCTACTTTGTGTTTATGATAGAAATATATGTCACCCCAGGCAGAAGACAATCTCCCTGAACTGTGGAAGTCTTGGCTTATAGAAATATTTGTTGGAGCAGATTTCTGTATGTGGAAAGGGGTATATTTTCAATTGAAGCTAACTATTGAAAATAGGGTTTAGATGGTGGAACAGTACATGCAAAGGAACATATGTAATTTCTTAACTCACAGGGTCCCCCAATGGTCTCCTCAACACAGATTCATATATATATATATATATATATATTTATATATATATACAGTATATATATATATATATTTTTTAGTGTTCTGTCAGTATCAGCCTTTCATCCAGCAGCACGTTCTCGCTTAGCAGAAAGGGGGATGTTATACCATTGCGCCAACCAAATATATAAAGATCTGTGAATAATGACTAATTAGTAAGGCCTGACTAACAGGTAAGACTTGGACTTAAGACTAGTGACTCTGTCCACCCAAAATGCTACAAAACGTCTGGACTTCAGAACTTTTTATTGGTCTGTGAAAACAACAAATTTTGTTTTCTCAATAGCACATACAAATTCTGGGGCTCCTAACAATATGTAGTTGTGAAACCTGAGTCAGACAACTATGGGGAAATGTATTAAAACTGGTGCATTCAGAATCTGGTGCAGCTGCACATGGTAACCAATTGACATTTTTTGATGGATGTCACTCCACTTCCTCAAACTCAATCTCTCCAAAACTGAGCTCTTAGTATTCCCCCCAGCCCATGCCCCATCCCCTGACTTCTCCATCAAGATCAATAACACAACCATCAGTCCCTTCCCTTATGCCAGGGTAATAGGTGTAATCCTAGACTCCCATCTGTCGTTTCAGCCCCAAATCCAATCACTGTCCAATTTTTGTAGACTTCACCTTCACAACATCTCCAAGATATGCCCGTTCTTAACCTCTGAAACTACTAAGCAACTTATTCACTCCCTTGTTATCTCTCGCCTTGACTATTGTAACTCCCTCCTCATTGGCCTACCTCTTCGCAGGCTATCCCCTCTTCATTCTATCTTGAATGCTGCTGCCAGACTCATCCACCTTACTAACCGTTCTGTATCAGCCACCCCTCTCTGCCAATCCCTCCACTGGCTTCCCATTACCCAACAGATAAAATTCAAAGCATGAACAATATTAACATTTATAACTCTGCCCCAAATTACATCACCAATCTTGTCTTCAAATATCACCCAAACCATACTCTATGCTCTTCCCATGACCTCCTGCTCTCCAGGACTTCTCCAGAGCTTCCCCCATCCTCTGGAACTCTCTACCCCAAATTATCAGACTACCGCCTACTCTGCTCACTTTTAGGCGATCTCTGAAAACCTCTCTCTTTAGGGAAGCCTATCCTGCCCCCAGCTAATAATGGAATCTTCTATTCCTCCTACCAGTCCATCCCCCACAGTTACTACATTTTGTACCACTAGCCCCTCCCTCTTAGATTGTTAGCTCCAAGGAGCAGGGCCCTCCAAAACCTCTTGTATTGAACTGTATTGTTGCTATATTGTCTCCCATCATACTGTAAAGCGCTGAGCAAACTGTAGGCGCTATATAAATCCTGTATAATAATAATAATCAGCTTCTAACTTCAATTTGTTCAATTAAACTTTGGCAATAATACCTGGAAGCTAATTGGTTTGCAGAGCTGCACCAGATTTTGCAAGCTCTTTGCCTTGATGTAAAATGGGTGCATGACATACTCAATTTTCTGGAATATCCATCTCCCTTCACACTTAAAAATCAAAAACTTTATAATAAGAGCCATTGGAAAAAAAACTATGCTTGCATAGTCCCACTGGATCAAAGTAGAACAGTTGTGAGAATCAATCCAGTGTAGGCATAGGCTGCTGCACTAGGCTGCTCACTGATCTGAGGTATGTACAAGGGGTCATAAATGGTAATTAGAGGCCATGGTGGGGAATAGGTTGGTAGTATCGGGCGGCACAGTGGCTTAGTGATTAGCATGTCTGCCTTGCAGTAAATGGGTCATGGGTTTGATTCCTGACCATGACACCTCCTGCATGGAGTTTGCATGTTTTCCCTGTGCTTGCTTGGGTTTCCTCCAGGTGCTCCGGTTTCCTCCCACACTCCAAAGACCTAATATGTGTATGTATGAATGTGAGTTAGGGACCTTAGATTGTACACCCCTTGAGGGTTAAGGACTGATGTAAATGTTCAATATATACAGTCAGGTCCATAAATATTGGGACATCGACACAATTCTAACATTTTTGGCTCTATACACCACCAAAATGGATTTGAAATGAAACGAACAAGATGTGCTTTAACTGCAGACTGTCAACTTTAATTTGAGGGAATTTACATCCAAATCAGGTGAACGGTGTAGGAATTACAACAGTTTGCATATGTGCCTCTCACTTGTTAAGGGACCAAAAGTCCTTTCCTTCTCCATACTCTTCTCTTCCCATCACTCTGGTACAAGTTGATCTTGGTCTCATCTGTCCATAGGATGTTGTTCCAGAACTGTGAAGGCTTTTTTAGATGTCGTTTGGCAAACTCTAATCTGGCCTTCCTGTTTTTGAGGCTCATCAATGGTTTACATCTTGTGGTGAACCCTCTGTATTCACTCTGGTGAAGTCTTCTCTTGATTGTTGACTTTGACACACATACACCTACCTCCTGGAGAGTGTTCTTGATCTGGCCAACTGTTGTGAAGGGTGTTTTCTTCACCAGGGAAAGAATTCTTCAGTCATCCACCACAGTTGTTTTCTGTGGTCTTTCGGGTCTTTTGGTGTTGCTGAGCTCACTGGTGCGTTCTTTCTTTTTAAGAATGTTCCAAACAGTTGTTTTGGCCATAACTTCAATAAAGGAATGCGCTAAAACCACAAAATATTCCTAATTTAGTGTAGAAACATTAGTGCAAAAGATATATATATCTACTCTCAATTAATATCAAAAAATATCAAAATTATGTGCAAAAAATTTTTTAGTGCATAATTAATTTAAATAATTAAATTTGTGAATATATAAAAAAAAAAAAAAAATGTCCAATTCTGAATTTCTTCAAATGTCCAAACCAATCCTTTTCAAATTCAGGTGCTCTCAAAGAAATTGTGCCAAAATCCACCACCAAAGTAAAGTTGGGTAACTCACCAGAGCTCCATGCTGATCAATCTCTAGATCAGCAAAAAACGCTTTTTGCTCTGGGAGCAGATGCAATGAATCAACTTCTCAGGTGTGATGATCAATAGCTACACATTCATCCATAAGGTAGGTATCCACCACTCAATATAATGGTTCCAGGAGCATTATATCACTCTCTCTTTTTATATCTCTCCACCGAGGTCATGTTTGGGAATGAAAGAGAAAATCATGGTGCAGCCAGTTTTTTTATAAAAGTATCCAACAATTTAATAAAGATTTACACTCACAAAAAGGGTGTCTTCACCGACACCAGTATAACAGCATAAAACAGCAAATGGTATAACAGTCTCCTGTTCCCCGTACACTCACTACAGCGCTCGTGACTCAATTTTCTCCACAAACGTCAGCATCCAGCAAGCCCTACTAGTTTTGTCATGAATGACGTCTTCAATTAGGCCATGCCTAATGTTTTGCTATCTCTCTGATGGGTTTGTTTTGTTTTTTCAGCCTAATGATGGCTTGCTTCACTGATAGTGACAGCTATTTGGATCTCATCTTGAGAGTTGACAGCAACAGATTCCAAATGCAAATAGCACACTTGAAATGAACTCTGGACCTCTTATCTTCTCATTGTAATTGGGATAATGAGGGAATAACACACACCTGGCTATGGAACAGCTGAGAAGCCAATTGTCCCATTACTTTTGGTCCCTTAACAAGTGGGAGGCACATATGCAAACTGTTGTAATTCCTACACCGTTCACCTGATTTGGATGTAAATACCCTCAAATTAAAGCTGACAGTCTGCAGTTAAATCACATCTTGTTCGTTTCATTTCAAATCCATTGTGGTGGTATATAGAGCCAAAAATGTTAGAATTGTGTCGATGTCCCAATATTTATGGACCTGACTGTATATGTGTAAAGCGCTGCGTAAATTGACAGCGCTATATAAGTACCTGAAATAAATAATAAAATAATAGTAAAGATTTAGGGGGTTATTTACCAAAGAGTGCTAAATCTGGTGCAGCCCTGCATAGAAAACAATCAGCTTCCAGGTTTTATTGCCAAAGCTTAAATGAAGAAGCTGAAGTTAGAAGCTGATTGGCTACCATGTACAGCTGCACCAGATTCTGAGTGCGCCAGTTTTAGTAAATCCCCACCTTAGATTCAGCCTGCAGATGAAATTGCCAGAAATAGCTCTCCATGGTGCTGAAACTGTATTTCTACTCAAACAAACAGTGTGCCCCCATCCCCAAAGCTAACCAGTTTGGCACACTAGGCATGCAGGCTGGTACCTCTAAAGCAAGGGAGTTGCGGGCATGCAACCCCACTTTGATGCTGATATCAGCCAATGCACCTTTTAGCATTGGAGGGGTGATTTGAGTGGGGTTCTTAAAAAAATTGGGTAAATTTTCAGTGAATTTTGGAAAAAAACTGTGTCTGTGAAAAACTGCAAACACAAAATGTAAATGTTTAACAGAAAATGGTTTAAAAGCATGTTGTGATAGGCGACGTGTCAGAGTTATTGATCTTCTGCTCATGCCCTGCTTCAGACTCTTATTTGTACCTTGGTAGTTTCTCACTTTACCACCATGTTGAACAGGTAGCCTTCTCAGCTTGAGCTGTATCAGGGGACTAAAATACTGCCCCTCCTGACTTAGGAATTAGACCACAATACAGGTCCAGCTTCCTACCAGTACTGAAAATTCTCATTAGTAGTTTCTAACTCACTATTCCTAAACAAATGTGCAGGTCAGGAACTCAAAGTTCATTCTTCACTTCATTCATTTGATGCATGCTTTTATAAGCACGTAACTTAGAAAATGTTAAAGACAATCAACTAGCATTTTTAGAAATTGTTTCCTCTAAAGCTGAAGGACAGGCAGATGTATTTTCTTGCCACCTCAACCTGTGCAACATCTCCAAAATACACCCCTTCCTAACCTAAGACACCACAAAGACACCACATCCGCCCCATCTGCCCCCAGACAGATGTATTTTCTTACCACCACAACCTGTGCAACATCTCCAAAATATGCCCCTTCCTAAATAAAGACACCACAAAGCTTCTAATTCACTCCCTGCAACTCCCTCCTCATTGACTCACCTCTACATAGGCTATCCCCTCTTAGGTCTTACGTGAATGCTGCTGCCAGATTCATCCACCTAACCAACCATTCAGTGTCTGCTACTCCTCTCTGCCAGTCCCTCCCTGGCTCCAACTCACCCAACAAATTAAATTCAAAATGCTAACAACAACTTACAAAGCCGTTCACAACTCAAAGCCCCCAGCTACATCACTAATCTGCTCTCAAAATACCAACCAAATCGTTCTCTTCATTCCTCCCAAGACCTCCTGCTTTCTAGCGCCCTTGACACCTCCTCCCATGCTTGCCTCCAGAAATTTTCCCAAGTCTCTCCCACCTGTGGAATTTCCGTACCCCAATCTGTCTGACTGTCTCCTACTCTGTCTACTTTTATAAGACCCCTAAAAACCCATCTCTTCAGAAAGCCTTTCCCGCCCTCACCTAATATCCGTGATTTATTTTCTCCATCAGCTCATCCCACACAGTTGTTGACTTTTGTATCTCTTGACCCTCCTGTTTAGATTGTAAGCTCTAATGAGCAGGATCCTCTGAATCCTCCAGTACTGAATTGTATTGTAACAGTACTGTCTGCCCTCACATTGTAAAGCACTGCACAAACTGTTGGCGCTATATAAATCCTGTATAATAATAATAATGATCCATGATCACTAACCACCAAGGTGGTTCTCTCGTTCTGGGAGGACGTCATATGATGTCCTCCCATTCTCACTGCGCATGCGCGGCTCAGGGAGCGCGCAGTGCGGCGCTCGGCGGTGCGCTGTGTCCCTCGAACACAGCGGATCACCGATCACGGAAAGAGCCAAAGATTTCAGCTCGGTCATGTGATCAGCTGTGTCCAATCACAGCTGATCACATGTAAACAGGGAAATGCCGGTTATCAGCATTTCTCTCCTCTCGAGCTGTCACGCTGACAGCTCGAGGAGAGAAAAGCCGGTAATCGGCTTTCCGTGGAGGGGATATGTACACTGATCATCAGAGCACTGATGATCAGTGTGCCCTGATGATAAGTGTAGCCCCAGCAGTGCCACCTGTCAGTGTCCATCAGTGCCTTATGTCAGTGCCTTGTGCCAGTGCCCATCAGTGCCACATATCAGTGCACACCAGTGCACATCAATGCCGCATATCAGTGCCCATCTGAGCTGCCTTTCAGTGTCACCCATCAGTGCCAGTCAGTGCCACTTATCAATGCCAATCAGTGCCACCTATCAGTGCCACTTATCAGTGCCTATCAGTGCCGCCTATCAGTGCCAGCCAGTGCTGCCTATCAGTGCCAGTCAGTGCCGCCTATCAGTGCCTGTCAGTGCTGCCTAACAGTACCAGTCAGTGCCGCCTAACAGTGCCAGTCAGTTCTGCCTATTAGTGCCAATCAGTGCCGCCTATCAGTGCTGCCTATCAGTGCCATATATCAGTGTCATGTATCAGTGCCCATCAGTGATGCCTGTCAATGCCTATCAGTGCCACCTACCAGTGCCTCCTCATCAGTGCCCATCAGTGCCACCTATCAGTGTCCATAAGTGCAGCCTATCAGTGCCCATCACTGCAGCCTCATTAGCGCACATCAGTGAAGGAGAAAAATTACTTATTTACAAAATTGTATAACAAAAACTAAGAAAAAACATTTTTTTTTCAAAATTTTCAGTGGTTTTTGGTTTGTTTAAGAAAAAATAAAAAACCCAGAGGTGATTAAATACCACCAAAATAAAGCTCTATCTGTCACAAAAAAATGATAAAAATGTCATATGGGTACAGTGTTGCATGACAGCGCAATTTTCATTCAAAGTGTGAGAGCGCTGAAAGCTGGAAATTGGCCTGGGCAGGAAGGGGCTATAAGTGGTTAAAGTGTTAGTTTAGCTCTACAGGAAAAAGTAAAGATTAACCAACACTAGACACCCTTCCCACCCTCCGGTCCCAGCTGTACTTACCTCTGGGGCTGTCCAGCAGTCCAGGTATTTTCTTCTTCTCCATGCAGCGCTTCTGGCACAGACCAAATGGATTCTGATTGGTCAGTGACAAAAGGGGAACTAACCCTTTCAATATAATTTTTTTTTTTAAATTAAAGCAGTGTAAGTGCCAGAATTTGACCTGCCTTGTAATTCTTGGGGGAGAGAAGCAACACAAGGAGACAATCAGATGTACTGCAGTGCAAAAAGCATCATAATAACAGAAAGATAAAGGGAGAACAGAATGACAGAGAGATACGCTCATCAGTGTGCTGCTTTTCCTTTCACTGTCCAGTCACAGGGCAGGGATGAGGAGAAGATCTGTAGGTGAAAGTGAAACTGCAGCTGAGAATGATCAGGTCCTTTAACATCCAGACAGGGCTGTCTTGTATGGCAGCACTGTTTAGATCTCAGGACTGGATGGACAGAATTTCTTTGGAAGGTAAAACAGCTGTGCATTTAGATATCTGCCTGGAGTTCAGCTTTAAAAAAGCAGCACTATGAAAGAAGTATTTTTTTAACTAGCAAATAAGATTATAGCTGTTACAGAAACTATTACTCAAATAACATCTTAATGTACAATACAAGACATTACACTCGGGTCACATTCAGTACAGCTCCTATTAACATCCTTGTGTTGTTAATCTTATTGATTAGACACAGAAGACCATTACCATGTCCCGATACATATTCCTTTTAGAGGCCTTAGTAGAAAACGATTGAATGTAGTTTTAAATTAACAGAAAATCCGATTACATGCCAAGTGGCATCTTCCACTCAGCCTTGAAATGGGTGGAAAAAAATTGTGAATCTGGCTGCCTTCATGGAGTATTATAGTCAAAATGATATTTTCTGAGAAGCCTGGAACATTTTTTTTTTCAGTAGGTTCATAAAACGAAATGGAAGAAGTGAGTCGAAATACCATGTCAATAACAGCAGAGATGGGTTCGCCGTATTCTGGAGCCTCTGTATAGATCATTTTCTGTCTAGACTTAGTATTTACTAATGTTAAATCATTATTAATGTAGTTGTATCAGGGGTGGCGGGAGCCCTCTGTTGTCCTTCTAGTTCATATTGATACTGGGATCTATTCAAAGGCAGCCCCCAGTGCAGGGATTTCTTCTAAGCAATGCTGTTCAGTCAAGTGAATTTGCAGAACCACCCTGCAATTCTCATTATGTTCCCCAAGCTGCACATTCGTCTCTGCGTTAAGACTCAGCTTTCCGCACGCCAGCTTGGTCCCCCTAGCATACCACTTGCATAAACATTCCGAGAACAACGGCCCTTTTCATAACAAGAAATGCCTGATGTAATTATTAAACAGAGTATCTATATAATTCATACAAACAATAAAAAGAAAACTCGAAATACACTCAAACTGCATAAGTCAGGCTGAACCTTGTTTTAGTAGAAGCACGGCGAGCTTGGAGCCGTCTCTCATTGGGCTTTTATTCTGCTTTTAAGGTTAGATTTGTCATATTTTGGAATGATAGAGCTGCTGTCAGTCACTGGCTCTCTGCTCTGCCTCTCCAGCACTTACCGGAGCACCGGACTATGGAGGGAGCAGGAGGGGTTAGTTCAGGTTCTCAGTGGTGCACTGACAGGCTGACCCAGCTGCCGGTATCTGTGTGGATCCCAACATTATTGTCAGGATCCCTGCAGAGCCTGAACTGGCTCTATGATGTCAGCCGACAGCGAACCTTAGCCCACTATTGGTTGAATCTGGGTCACAGGAGTGCAGAACTAACTGTAAAAGAGCTTTGGCCATACTTCTCCTTTAACCACTTCAATACCGGGCACTTTTACCCCCTTCCTGCCCTGGCCAATTTTCAGCTTTCAGTGTTGTTGCACTTTAAATAACAACTGTACCCATAAACATTTTGTATAATTTTTTTCACACAAATAGAGCTTTCTTTTGGTAGTATTTAATCACCTCTGATTTTTTTATTTTTTTCTAAATAAACAAAAAAAACCTGAAACTTTTGAAAAAAAAAACACATTTGTCTTTGTTCCTGTTATACAATTTTGCAACGAAATAACATTTCTTCATAAATTTAGATCAAAATGTATTCTGCTAAATTTTTTTGGTGAAAATACCCCATATTAGTGCATATTATTTAGTCTGTAGGAAAGTTATAGAGTCTACAAACCATGGTATATATCTGACAATTGATCAGTCCTGATGTACTGACGGCCCATCTCATTTCTTGAAACCCAAAAACGCCAGGATAGTACAAATACCCCCCCAAATGACCCATTTTTTGGAAAATAGACAGTCCAAGGTATTTAGTAAGTGGAATGGTGAGTTTTTTAGAGGTTGTAATTTTTTGTTACAATTTTTTGGAAAATGTAAAAATAAAAAATAAAAAAATCACTATTTTTTTTGTTTGTTACATATTGTCATCAGTCCAGTATAGCGTTATTATATAACTGGTCTGGTGGTGATCAGGGACACTGACTGGTGACATTATTTTTAATTTTTTATTACATTATTTTTAATTTTTTAACTATTATTTTCAACACACTGTGACCAAAGCAATACAATATTACCATAGTAACATTGAACTACTCTGGGCAAGTGATCAGGATTTTTTTGTTTTGCACATTATGATAATACCAATGTATTTGATTGATATTTGCAATCATTGTTACTGAATGAACTGAGTCATTCAGTCTTTTGCTGTGATTAGCTGTGATTGTGCAAAGCTCATCACATGATACAGATGGGCTGTGATTGGCCCTGCCTGTACCATGTGACAGCTGTGTCCCGTGGACATATGTGAACAGGCACCATAGGAAGCAATGTTTTTCACATGTCATGCGGTTCAAACCATATCCAATCCACATATATGTGAATGGGCACTTAAAGTATATGTGACCTCTCACCTTGTAAAACAACCCATTCAGTTCAAAACAAAAATGAAAGACAAAACATTTGTGTATAGATATAAAAAATTATAAATAACAGTTTTTTTTCTTTTTTATAAATGATCACATACCCTCTGTTCTCAGCTGCATAAAGGGCTTAAAGAGCTGGTGAAGGAAAAACAGCAGCACACTGATCTTACCGAACTTAGTTGTAGTGTTGGATATAGTGTGGAAGTGTTAAAATCCCTGTATGGTTTTCATTGCTGTCTGTGTTTCTTTTAAGGAGATTCACCTTCTATTTGTTCAGGTGGCACACAGGCTGAAAATGATGGTAAATCCAAATTTTTACAGGTGTCACTCAAACAGGATGAGATATGAAATCATCCAATGGGCATAATTGTTCCAATGTCAACTGTCAAAGAGGGAATTTCTTCTTCCTTTAATTTCTTATAACTGGAGTTCTACTTTATTCACAGCTAATTCACACCGAAGCAATCCCTTGATCTTAGAAACTCTAAAATGCTCTAAAATCTAAATCTAGTCTAAAATCCCCATCACATCAGTGAATGGCTGTGCGGGGGACATGACAGCAGAAGTCTGATCATTGGAGGGGAGCAGGCTCAGTTTCCAGCACAGCTGGAGAACTGAACACGCTGTGCTCTCATCCCTAATGTGGTCAGTTTCTAATAGGAAAGCAGAGGGACTGGCAGGATGACCAGGGATTTCACACAAAGGAAGCAATTTAAACAGAACAGGACACTTTTTCATACAAGGACATGGTACAATGTTGGGTTAGTATATTCTTTAACATGTCAGGTTTTGGCCCCAGAAAGCTAGTCCTGCTCAGTATCGTAACAAACACAAGAAACAAGGCCGCACTTTGATGATGTCACACCTTAGGTTTATTTAATCAAGCTGGCTTCTGACACAGTCTCCACCCATACCCATACCTCACTGATGCGTTTCACCCCGATTGAAATTATTCTTAGAGGTCCTCTATGAATAAAGCCCAGTCAGAGTGAAACACATCAGTGCGGTATAGGTATGGGTGGAGAGAGTGTTGGAAGCCAGGTTGATTGAGTAAACCCAAGGTGTGATGTCATCTGAGTGCAGCTTCCCTTATTATGTTTACTACATAGCTGTTGTTATCGGCAGGAAACTGGTCACGATTATTGATATGTAGCTGACACTTAGGCAGCATGTGCATGTAGAGAGGAAGTGTCATGTGCATGAAAAAGAGGTAAAAAAAACATTATGAAAAAAATGACAGTTGTTTTTCATATGTAGTTCTTTTACAAATTACACGTCATCCAATTTTGGTTTACTTCTGCTTTAAGAAAGGAAACATTTGAAGCAAATGGAGAGGTTGTGTAGAACTACTTTAAAGGCAAACAATCTTTGATGCATTGGCTTGTGAATACTTGCACTAGCACTATGAGACTTAACATCTAAAACTAGAAACTGGGCACCACACACCTTTTTCCATTAGTCCAACTTCTGTTCCTTTTTTTCATTTAATTGGGAAAATTTATGATAAATCCAGACCAAAGAAAGTGTTGAGGCAGAAAACGATCCAAAGCTGAATGCTGTGTTTTTGGTAGTGTACTTTGGATATTAATGACATTATAAAGAGGATTTTGGAGTTTCTAAGATCAAGCGATTGCTTCTGAGTGAATTAGCTGTGAATAAAAGAGAACTCCAGTTATAAGATAATAAAATTAAAGGAAGAGAAAATTCCCTCTTGGACAGTTGACATTACAACAATTATACCCATTGGATGATTTCTTCTCTCCCCGTTTCAGTGACACATGTAAAAATTTGGATTTACTATCATCATGAAAATCATACAGGGGTTTTAACACTTCCCCACTGTATCCAACACTACAACTATGTTCGGGCTTTAGACATGCCTTGAGCTGTCTTTATCTCTGGCGTTAGTGATCATTTTGACATGCAGTTTTTACTGAATCAAAGCAGTGCTAAAAGTGGAACTTCAATTTCTCAGTCATCGTTGACTATTTTAAATCCTTTGGTTGTTAGCATTAGTAAATATATCGGAAAGTATAATATATTAACCTGTTTTATCCTTTTTAAACATTTCTTCACTTACTTCTTGGTTTCCATGCCTAGGAAAATGATGTCATACATCCCAGGAGTCTTCAGAAGGGGAGGGGCTTTCTCAGCTAAGCACACCCTCCTGAATGCATGCTTGAACTTAGGGCAGAGGGATTCCAGGAAGTAAATGTTATGTGAATCATTTGCCCTTACTCAGAATGGCCATGGCCAGAAATACTAGGAGGGTGTTTTTTTCGAAGTGATTTCCCAGCAAAATAATCTATGGAGACATGGATGAATGGGGAGTTTGCTTTAAATATGAAAAATGAATTAAATAGTGTTTTTGCTTTGTGGTGCTTAGATAGAGTGTAGTTGCACTTTAAAGCCCAACTCAGTACAAAAAGATCCCCTGCAGTGGGACTGTGCTAATAGCTTCTTATGTCTAGGAATGAGGAGGTTTACTTACCTGATCCTCCACTTCTCTGACAGGAGGCAATCCCCCATAATAGTGGATTGTTCCTCAGCAACTTCACATCCAAAACAGGTCTATGGACCCTGCTGTGGTGTTGATGATGTCAGGACCCTAGACCGCTAGAGAATGGGAGTGCAGAAGCTGCAGGGACTGGTCTAGCTGCAGGGAGGAGCAGAGGATCGGGTAGGTATATCTCCTTTTATTGTTTCCCTAGACATAAAGGAGCAATTATCCCTTTCAGTGCATACACAGCCCCACTGCAAGGCATAATTATTTATTTGCATGGAGTTACGCTTTAAGCAGCTGTCAGGGATCCAGGTATGACCAGAGATGTGTGGACTGACACAGGGAAACAGCAGGCTTCAGAAATGATTAAATAATAATAATATTTATTATGAGCTGCACAAAATAAACAAACACAGTGCAAAACAAAACAAACCTTAAACTAATAGGTACAGGTGCAGTCAGGGCTGGAGAGGTGGAGTGGTCAGGCAGACCGGGTCAGGAACAATCAGGCAGAAAGGTACAACGGGAGCAGGCAGAAGAATGGTCAGGAATAGCCGGGGTCAGTGCAGGCAGAGTTCTATCAGAGTCAAGCAGGAGAGTCGAGCAGGCAGGAGACAGGATACAGGAAACAGGGCACATGGGAAACAAACACCAAGGCACTGACTGCAGGTCTGGCCATTCCTTAAATACGCCTCCTGCAATCAGCCTCAGGTGATGGCTGATTTCAGGAGTGAGCTTCTGGTTGCTGAGAGCACCCGCTGGCCAGCCCTGGTACTGCAGCCCACAAGGCAGGTGAGTCCCACCACCATTGGCGAGTCCATTCCTGACAGCAGTATTCGATCAAATGCATAGCTCAATACCTTCTACTATTCTTCATATAGCAGATATATTTTGTGAGGGTAGAGGGTATGGGTTCTCATTGATTTTATATTTCTCTTGGACAACTTAAATTTTAAAGCTCAACTGCGGACAGAAAAACGTTTTTCCATGCAATCGGGCTGAGCCCACACTGCACGGGTCAACTGCTCATTTTGTCTAGAGGTAAGGAGAAAGCGTTTGCTCGCCTGATCCTTTGTTCCACTGAAAAATTGTGCTCCCCCCACTGTCCAGTGGTGCACTCTTCCTATGCTATGGAGCCTGCTCTGGGCTTGATGACGTCAGGAACAGTTCACAACTCAAGATTGCTGGAGCATGGGGGTGCTGGACCTGTCTTGTGCAGGGAGGATTGTGGATTAGGTAAGTACAGTATATCCCCTTTTTCCTCTACCCTAGACAAAAAGGAGCAGTTAACCTGTGCAGTGCAAGCACAGCCCTACTGCATGGGAACATTTTTTTCTGCGCAGAGATGGGCTTTAATATGTTCATTTACAGTATTTTCCACAGAAACATAAAATGGCCACTCATACAAATTTTATTCAGCTGCTTGCCACAGAGCCTGATTATTAGATTGGCCACTGCCATGTCAATTAAACCTATAAGGTGTTGGACAACTGTGAATTAAGGCAAGGTTGCTCCAAATGAATTCAGGCAGCTAAAAAAAGCTGAACTATAATGTGATCCAAATGGCTGAACTCTTTGTAATCCTGGTGCTAAGTGGATGGCTCTCTGCAGATGCTTAAAGTCACTATCGTCACTCATTCTATGTGTTATAGAGTGTCTTAATAAAGGGGCATGTAAAAGACCACAAGATGCTCATTAGATCCATTGAACCATGCCCTTTCTTGCTGCATGACTAACTGAGAAGTGACTATAATTTCCTGATGAACACAATTAGAAGAGAATGATACGATACATTAGCTTTAATGAGTTGCAGAAGGTCACTTGGTTATAAAGGCACTATGCAAAGGTCACAGTTCAACGGGATTCAAACTCTTTGACAGACAGTCTCAAAGACTTTCTGTGACTTTTGTAGCCATAGCATAGTGAGAAAATCTTACGCCTTCTTTTTTTCAGTACAGTAATTACTTGGATTTGGATCCTGCACAACCTGTGTAATTTTGTCTCAAGTGTCTCTTTTTTATTTTCTCACACCTGTGTGTTTTTCTTGATCCTGATCCATATTTCTCTCCTGAAAAAAATGACTAACACCAGTTTTTTCACACTTAGTATAATAGTCTCAAATAAAGACATATACATAAAACTTCATGATTCTTCATCTCCCTTGTTGTTGTTGGAAGAATATTACTGTAGTCTTACAGACATAAAAAGAAAACAAGGAGATTTTAGCTAAGCATTGCAA
Organism: Staurois parvus; assembly: GCF_062004578.1. Taxonomy (NCBI): domain Eukaryota; kingdom Metazoa; phylum Chordata; class Amphibia; order Anura; family Ranidae; genus Staurois; species Staurois parvus. Next base: position 1,628,691 of record NW_028318026.1, on the reverse strand, counting down.
TGAAGGAAAAGGCAGCTCAGTACCCTGTTGTAAATCAGCTGTATTAGTTGGAGTGCCCAGTCCTTGAACCTAATTTATCTGCCATAATATAAAGTAAAGGAAGATCAGATTGCTGGAATTATTTATTATTTTTTATTGGCATCCCATAGTAAAAAAATTGTTCCAGTCAATTGGGTCTAAAAGTTAGCTTTAGGTTCAAAATCTAATTTTCATTCTGATTTTTCCCAGCTGCTCTATAGGAAGTGCTAGAGAACTATGAGATGAGAGAAGGAACAATTAGAAACATACAAAAGGTTCTGTGCACAGGTTGGTTGGGGTTAGTCGGCCTAAGCGAGCAGCCAAGCCAACCCCCAACGTAACACTGACACCCCCGATCCACTATCTTAGCTGTGCTCCACTCCCCGGGGTTCCAGACACTGACCCACCTTTTCCAGACCCGACAGCCAGGAAACACCAGCAGGACTTACTCTCACACTCTCCACATACTGAGAAGCAGGCTGAATTAAGGCACTCCAAGGTCGTAGGGTAATGTAACTTCTTTACTGAACATAGTGCAATCAGGTACAGTCAATACATTCAAGGCACAGTGTGACAAATGTGGTGCCCGGCCCCTGCCCTTCTCACCAACTCATGACAAAGGACTAGCCAATCTCACACTGCACTGTCACTTACAAAACAATGCCACTCTCAGCTGCATCCTGCAGAAAGAATTTCCAGCTCACGGGACCACAATCTAGGTGCCAGCAGCCTGAGAGTGATTGTCACTGGGTTAAGTTAATTTAAGCAATTAACTTTTTAAAGTGATTCTAAGGGTTCATTTTTTTTTTCTAAAATAACAAACATGTCTATACTCACCTACTGTGTGCAGTGGTTCTGCGCAGTGCAGCCTGGATCCTCCTCTTCTCAGGTCCCTAGCAGGCTCTCCTGGCTCCTCCTGTCTGCAGGGTGCCCCCACAACAAGTATCTTGCTATGGGGGCAGCTGCTGCTCCGTGTGTCCATTCACACAATGAGCCGTGGCTTGGCCCTGCCTCCCCTCTCTCCTCATTGGCTGACTGGCTTTGATTGACAGCAGCAAGAGCCAATGGCTCCCACTTGCTGTCTCAGCCAATGAGGAGGCAAAGACCCGGGACAGCCGAGTCTGGCTGGATCGCGATGAGGCTCAGGTAAGTATTGAGGGGGCTGGAGGCACTGCTGCACACAGAAGGATTAGAATGCATGAAGGTAAAAAAGCTTTAGCCTTTACAAACACTTTAAGCTACCACTACCACCTTTTTACTGAGGAGGGAACTCACAATCTTAGCATTAACAGCTATGATTTTTGAATAAACATCTGTAACACACAGACAGGTATATTCAGAGAATTTATACTACAGTAGCACTCTTCAAGAGACAAGGATTCCTTTAGTTTGCATTAGTGCTTTTAGAGACAATTTCAGCACTTTTCAAAAAGGGTTCAATAATAAGGTCAAAACGCTGCAATTAAAATATTTACAAAAATAAAGATATTGCAAAGTAACAAAGAGAACAAGCAACAGCAAGATAAGAGGTGAAAAAAGTAAATATTTGCAAAGTTCCTGGTTTTAGCAGAATTCAGTCAAGGGTGAGCAAGGTGTTATTGGCTCTCATAATGTGACAGATGTTCCTTGGTGGATTGTACACAAGAGCTGTCAACTTTTGGAGCAGTCTCTTTTTCTCAGCTATTGTTGTCAGAGACCATCTGACCAATTAGGCGGTTGAGGAGTGATCATGGGGGTGTCACCGTATTTATGACTATATCATGGCCCTCCCTTAGACACAGTTTTATACTAATATTAATATCTTCCAATATGTACAGGTTGCATTCTGCAAACTGGTAGATTATTGTTCAACATAACATTTTATTTCGTGTCCAAGGATACTAAACACAGGGTATTTCGGATAGGCTTGTCACCCAGGAGCTATCTGACTGCTATTTAACCTTCTGTATACTATAGCTTAGCCATGTATGACCTCAATTTGTTTGGTATGATATTCCCCATCCAAATAAAGACCTGTGTGCTGGTGTCTGCTGTCCCTAAGTTGAGATAACTAAAGTGTGTTAAAAGGTAAGGCTATGAATTCCATCAATTGCAGGAAGAGGGAGGGGGTAAGATCCCTGGGCTATAGCTCTTCAACAAACAAACAAAATGGATGTGGCATACAACTTTTATGTGTCTAATGCGCACAGCCATTACGCACAGCTCTTCACATAATGGCTGAACAATGGATGCTGTCAATAGCCATATATTTGATATTGGCCAACATGGGGGAGATGGCTGCACTTGGGCTGAGGTCCTTAGACCATTTTATCTACACTCTCCTTCTCTCCCTTGGGGGACCTGGGAAAGTCCTGCAATGTTCCATGTGTAAGTCCAAACCTCAGAAGGCCTCTTCCTGACCTAGCTTCCTTCTTTCTCCTGTTGCCCCCCCCCCAAGGGAGGGGGGGTAGAACACACCCTACTGTCCTCCTTTCTCCTTCCAGCTTCTAGGCCCAACTGAACTCCTAGCTCCTGTACCACCCACCTAATGGGACTCCCACCCACAAAAGGCAAGAACCCCACCTAAAGGGAAACTCTCACCATTCCACCTTCCTACACACAGGTACTGTTAGATGGGATAGCAAGAGGAGTTGAAGGGTTCCTTTAAAGCACCAGTTCTGACTACTACCCTTTATAGAGTTTACCTAAATTGTGCCCCTGTGACAGCAGTATGTACTTATCTAAGAAAGGGCTTTTCAAAATGTTAGAAAATGTGTGAATGCATTCTGTAATTGTTCTGTTTTTACTGCAACTTTTCAATAAGCTGGCATCATCTAAGATTGAAGGCTTCAGTAGTAGGGCAGTCAGATAAAGAACAGGCATATTCTCACCATTGCCCTTCACAGTGAGAGACCTGCCTGTGTATGACCACCTTAATAGTAAAGTCCACTGAAAATTGGCTTTTCAGTTATAGTGGATGCCAGTGGGTTTAACCACCTTACTACTGTAACTAAACAGCCAATCTAGGGACTTTCTGTTCTAACTGGATTTTATAAAACATTCTTGTTTACAGGTGTATTTGGGCAAAATTAAATGCGCCGATTAGTGTGGCTCTGTACCTTGTGTTCACTGTGACCAATCACAGCAATCACACGTGCACACAATGCAATAATAAACAAAGAACAGTCCTCCCCTTACTCTCACAACTGCAGATCACTGAAGTACAGTAGATCCCCTCTGTCAGAAAATGGGAGATCCAGGTTCCTGCACCAGTGAAGTCGATCTTATAAATTTTTTCAAATTTGCTTGTCTTTTTTTCCTTTAACCACTTTGGCACTAGAGCAATTTTTTTTATTTTTTGCATATCTGTAAAAATCTGCATTTTTGGTCATAAAATTACTTAAAACCCCCAGAACATTATATACTTTCTGAAAGCAGAGAAGCTGTAGAATAAAAGTACAGTAGCTACAATGTTTGTATGTTGCACAATATTTATGCAATTGTTTATCAAATGCATATTTTCAGGAAAGAAATAAATACAATGAATTTTAGTGCACGCAAACACAATGGGGTAAATTTACTAAAACTGGAACGTGAACAAATCTGGTGCAGCTCTGTATAGAAACCAATCAGCTTTCAGGTTTTATTTTCAAAGCTTAATTGAACAAGCTGAAGTTAAAAGCTGATTGGCAACCATGCACAGCTGCAGCAGATTCTGAGTGCACCAGTTTTAGTAAATCCCCCCAATATACTACCCAATTTTGGTAACGTATTAAAGATGACATTTAGAGATGAGCGAATTATTCAAAAATTCGATTCGGCTGATTCGCCGAATTTGCGGAATAAATTCGATTCGATGCGAATTTATTCGCTGCGAATTTAACTTATTAAAAGGGTTTCTAGGCTTCAGAGAGCCTTTATATTAGTGCAGAACACTGTACCTTTAATTTAAATGCCCTTGGAGTCTGCTGGGGAAGAGAAATAATACTGTCAGTCAGTATGACATGCAGATGAGTGCCGTCGATCTTAGAATCACCGCACACTTCACTCATTTGGGCAGTCACGGGGCCAAAACCAGAGTGTGGAGCCACAGTGTGGCGGTGGAGGCAGCAGCAATGGGAGGCCATACAGCACCCTATGACAAAATGGAACCCACCAGCAGTGTGAGGAGACCTGAAAGTGGCACATGGCAGAGTGTGGCAATGGAGACAGCAGCAATGGGAGGCCGTACAGAGACCCATGACACACTCTGGACCTGGCAGCAGCATGAGGAGGCGGTACAGGGGCCCATGGCAGAGTGGCGAAGCGTAAGCAGCTTAAATTGAAGGCCATACAGAGGCCTATGTTAAAAAGTCCCCCCAGCAGCAGTGTGGGGAGACGACTATCAAGAGTCCAATGGCAGAGTGGCGGAGCGGAAGCAGCTTCAATTGAAGGCCAATAGTGGTTGTGAAGCAGAAAGTCAGTTTATTGTACACAATCGGTCAATTGCAGCTTGCCGTTGGCTGGAAACTGTACGTTTGTGTCACTGGAATGCACTAATCACCCAAAAAATATTACCGCCAGCCGGCGTGTAAATGGATTTAACTCTTTGAACGTACAATAGTGGTTGTGAAGCAGAAAGTCAGTTTATTTTGCACAATCGGCAAACTGCAGCACCAACTGTGCACGACAGCCACCAAAAAAAAAAAGGGTGTATGTCACTTTAAATTTTCGATTCTTTGATAGCTGTGGCCCTAAGTAACGATTCTGTGTCCCTGAGTAACGATTCTGTGTCCCTGAGTAACGATTCTGTGTCCCTGAGTAACGATTCTGTGGCCCTGAGTAACGATTCTGTGGCCCTAAAGTCTCTGTGGCCCTAATGCAGGCCATAGATGGGTCGAAAATCGGCCGATTTTTCGGCCGAAAATAAAATCGGCCGATTTTCGGATCGTTAGTGGGCTATTTGGTCGGCCGTTTTTCGGTATTTTGGCCGGTTTTTTTTTTCTGTAAAGTTGGAAAAAAAATCGGCCGATTTTGCCGATCGGCCGATTTTCGCGGCAATAGTGGGCAAATCGGACGATTTTTTGCCGATAAAAAATCTGCGCATGAGCAGTGACCTGCAAGAGGAAGACAAAAAGAAGAAAAAGAAGAAGAGGAAGAGGATGAAGAAGAGGATGAAGAAGAATAAGAGGAAGAAGAGGATGAAAAAGAAGAGGATGAGGAAGAGGAAGAGGAAGAAGAAGAAGAAGAAGAAGAGGATGAGGATGAAGAAGAAGAAGAAGAAGAGGAGGATGAGGATGAAGAAGAAGAAGAAGAGGATGAGGATGAGGAAGAAGAGGATGAGGATGAAGAAGAAGAATAAGAAGAAGAAGAAGAAGAGGATGAGGATGAAGAAGAGGATGAGGAAGAAGAGGATGATGGTGAGGAAGAAGAAGAAGAAGAAGAGGATGAGGATGATGAAGAAGAAGAAGAAGAAGAGGAGGATGAGGATGAAGAAGAAGAGGAGGATGAGGATGAAGAAGAAGAAGAAGAGGATGAGGATGAAGAAGAAGAGGATGAGGATGAAGAAGAAGAAGAAGAAGAAGAGGATGAGGATGATGAAGAAGAAGAGGATGAGGATGAAGAAGAAGAAGAAGAAGAGGATGATGAAGAAGAAGAGAATGAGGATGAGGATGAGGAAGAAGAAGAAGAAGAAGAAGAAGAAGAAGAGGATGAGGATGAAGAAGAAGAGGATGAGGATGAAGAAGAGGATGAGGATGAAGAAGAAGAAGAAGAGGATGATGGTGAGGATGAGGATGATGATGAAGAAGAAGTAGATGAGGATGATGAAGAAGAAGAGGAAGAAGAAGAAGTAGAAGAAGAGGAGGATGAGGATGAAGAAGAAGAAGAAGAAGAGGATGAGGATGAATAAGAGGATGAAGAAGAAGAGGATGAGGATGAAGAAGAAGAAGAAGAAGAGGATGAGGAAGAAGAAGAGGATGAGGATGAAGAAGAAGAAGAGGATGAGGATGAAGAAGAAGAAGAAGAGGATGAAGAAGAAGGAGAAGAAGAAGAGGATGAGGATGATGAAGAAGAAGAGGATGAGGAAGAAGAAGAAGAAGAGGATGAGGATGAAGAAGAAGAAGAGGGTGAGGATGAGGATGAAGAAGAAGAAGAGGATGAGGATGAAGAAGAGGATGAGGATGATGATGAAGAAGAAGAAGAGGATGATGATGAAGAAGAAGAAGATGAGGATGATGATGATGAAGAAGAAGAAGAAGAGGAGGATGAGGATGATGAAGAAGAAGGAGAAGAAGAAGAGGACGAGGATGAAGAAGAAGAGGATGAGGTTGAAGAAGAAGAAGAAGAAGAGGATGAGGAAGAAGAAGAAGAAGAGGATGAGGATGAAGAAGAGGATGAAGAAGAAGAGGATGAGGGTGAAGAAGAAGAAGAAGAAGAGGATGAGGAAGAAGAAGAGGATGAGGATGAAGAAGAAGAAGAAGAGGATGAGGATGAAGAAGAAGAAGATGAGGATGAAGAAGAAGAAGAAGAGGATGAGGAAGAAGAAGAGGATGAGGATGAGGAAGAAGAAGAAGAAGAAGAAGAAGAGGATGATGATGAAGAAGAAGAAGAAGAGGGTGAGGATGAGGATGAAGAAGAGGATGAGGATGAAGAAGAGGATGAGGATGATGAAGAAGAAGAGGATGAGGATGATGATGAAGAAGAAGAAGAAGATGAGGATGATGATGATGAAGAAGAAGAAGAAGAAGAAGAAGAAGAAGAAGAAGAGGAGGATGAGGATGATGAAGAAGAAGGAGAAGAAGAAGAAGAGGATGAGGATGAAGAAGAAGAGGATGAGGATGAAGAAGAAGAGGATGAGGATGATGAAGAAGAAGAGGATGAGGAAGAAGAAGAAGAAGAAGAAGAAGAGGATGAGGATGAAGAAGAAGAGGATGAGGATGAAGAAGAAGAGGATGAGGATGATGATGATGAAGAAGAAGAAGAAGAGGATGAGGATGAAGAAGAAGAAGAAGAGGATGAAGAAGAAGAAGATGAGGATGAAGAAGAAGAGGATGAGGATGAGGAAGAAGAAGAGGATGAGGATGATGAAGAAGAAGAAGAAGAAGATGAGGATGAAGAAGAAGAAGAGGATGAGGATGAAGAAGAAGAGGAGGATGAGGATGAGGAAGAAGAAGATGAGGATGAGGATGAAGAAGAAGAAGAGGATGAGGATGAAGAAGAGGATGAGGATGATGAAGAAGAAGAGGATGATGGTGAGGAAGAAGAAGAAGAAGAGGATGAAGAAGAAGAAGAAGAAGAAGAAGAGGATGAGGATGAAGAAGAAGAAGAAAAGGATGAGGATGATGAAGAAGAAGAGGATGATGAAGAAGAAGAAGAGGATGAGGATGAAGAAGAAGAGAATGAGGATGAAGAAGAGGATGAGGATGAAGAAGAAGAAGAAGAAGAGGAAGAGGATGAAGAAGAAGAAGAAGAAGAAGAAGAAGAGGATGAGGATGATGAAGAAGAAGAGGATGAGGATGAAGAAGAAGAAGAAGAAGTAGGATGAAAATAAGAAAAATTCCAGTCCAGCAAAAAGTGTATCTGCAGAGAGCTCCGCTATTTCTGACAGTTCTCTGACAGTTCCTTCACATTTACAGCGGTTGAAACATTGTATCTATTTGTTTCCGAATAAAAACATCTGTATCCTAAATGGAAACAAATAGATACAATGTTTCAATCGCTGTAAATGTGAAGGAACTGTCAGAGAACTGTCAGAAATAGCGGAGCTCTCTGCAGGGACACTTTTTGCCGGCTGTAGAAGGGATGAAAATCGGCCGATCGGGGAAAATTCGATTCGTGCATCCGAAGTTTGCTAATTTTCGGATTCGGCGCGAATCGAATTTTTCCTAATATTCGAAACGAATTCCACTTCGCCAAGTTCGATTCGCTCATCTCTAATGACATTGCATTGAGGAAATACCAAACTTCCTAAAATTGTGTGCGCCTGTGATACCGTGAAAAACAATGGTGCCCAAAAATCTCCACAGGCAACATTTTAAAAGCCTTTATAGCTCACTAGTCTAGAGATAATTGTGAGATCTGGCACTAGAATTATTGCTCTCACTCAACATTTGCAGCGATAACTCACATGTGTGGTGTGATCTCGGTTTACAAACATGTGCGCACCCTGGGCCACATTTGAATTTGTGTGTATGTGCAGAACAATAAGCATTACAATTTTGTTTGGTTTTAATACTTTTTTTTTATAATTTTATTCTTTTAAAACTTTTTTATTTATTTTTTAAATGTAACTTTATTGCTATCACAAAGGGTTAACAAAACCCCATGTAATAGCATTGGACAGGTGACAGGTGCTACTTACGGAGACATTGGGGGTCTAACAGACTCCAATGTTTTCCCTGCCCACACATGTAACTGAGCTGAGAATGAGAGAATGATGGCTCTGAAACTTTAAGTGACAGAATCATCGTTGCTTCCAGTTTCATTCTGGGCAGAGGAGATCGTAGATCGAACGTTCTTCAGTTTCCTTCCACCTGCCATCTTGAAGCCCATTGACATGATCCTGGGCTCCCAGGAAGAGCAGGAGAGCAGGGGAACAACGTGGGAGGGGGGACTGCACTGCCCGCACTGTGAATGTGATTGTCAGCTATACAGCCATTGGATCACTTTCACTTTATTGCCAGGAGCCTGATGAGAAAAATGAGCACTATTATTGAAGCCATCAGCTTGTGCTTAACCCTTTACTGTTTGGATTTATTAAGTACATCCAAAGAGCTGGACTAGTTAAATAGTAAGAAATAAAAAAAAAAACAATAGTTATTAGATACCACAAAAAAATGCTATATATGTTGCATATAGAATAAAATATGTTGCATAAATGATATAAAAATAATTTAGGTACACTATTGCCTGACAGACTAAATGTCATTCAAACTATCACAGAACTGAAAATTGAAAAATAGCTTTAACTCCAGGGGGAAGGTCTTCCCCTGAAAAAATATACAATGTCTGTCAAATCTTTTTTTTGGGCTACTCATCATTTTGTAGTATGGATGTCACAGGTGTGCACAGTCTATTGTATTAGGGTGTGCACCCCAAAGCTCAAACACACATGCATGTGTGTGTGTGTGTGAGTATATATACTGTATGGATGCTTTTTGAAGCGTAGGGATTTTCATGACATGAAAATGTGTTCCCATGGAGGGCATTCACATATTTGAAGTCCAGCCGCAGTGCATTTCAAAAAAGGGCCCTGTGTGAGTTTGGAGCTGTGCGATCCTTTTTTGCAGTCTATAGAGTTTAATTGGAACCACATGTGAATTGGTTATGTGTTCAGATGTAATGCGATTCCACTGCATGAGAGAGAGAGAGAGAGATTGGATTGGAGAAAGAGGCAGGTATTCTGATCATGTGACTGCTGTGATTGGCAGTCACAGCAGTCACATGATCGGAAAGCTCCTGATTGCAAGTATGCATTGTGCTGGGACTGTTCAACTGTGCTGGGACACATATGTGTGGCCTCTCAGCGGTAAGGCTGTCTGGAACTGATTAATCAATCCTTTAGTACAATGCTTTTGATTGCAGTTGGGTGGGTCAGCAATTTCAGGGTTAAAACGGGTGGTAAGGAGATGACATATAAAAACAATGAATTGGTACTGTGCTACTCTGTGCATGAACAATAGACAATACATGAAACAAATAATGAATACACATATGACCCTCATCCAAGTGGGAAAACAACATATGCAAAAAACATGAATAAGTGCAGACAATAACAGAAAATAATATTAATAAATTGATGTTTGATGTGATAAAGGGAATAAGTCCCAAAAATTGATAGTAACAGTCCCAAAAAAACACCATGAGTCTTCAATACACGCCGTGAAACATCCAGTTTATATATATATATAAATAATCCTCCATCTACTAGCATGCGCACTCACCTTCAAAATGCGACCCCCAAGGAGTCATAAAGCATAAAAAAACCTCAAACTATCATCCCAAATAGATGGTCCTCGAAAGCAATCAAAGAAAAAGGGGTTCTCTCCAATGGCGCTGACAAACACTCACAGACATGCTCCAGATATGACCACAGACCTCTATCACCTCCAGTACCTCATATGAAAGATTCAAGCAAGAAGACTCCCATAGTAAGTCAAATACTTTATTGTAAAAAATATCCAAAATGACTACTCACATTTAAAATCAGGTCCGCAGACCAAAACAGGCAAATTTAATTCAGCAAACAGTGCACTGTGTATAGGATCAGGAGTACCAGGATATGATGTCACCATGCTTCCGTCCTACGTGTTATGTCACGGGTCACGTGACTTCCTCAGGATCCCTGAGGAAGCCACGTGACCTGTGACTTAATGCTTAGGACGGAAGTGTGGTGACATCATATCCAGTATGGACAGGAGCCGCCATCTTGGTACTGCCAATCCTATACACCTTCCTTGCAGTGTTTGTTGCATTAAATTTGCCTATTTTGGTCTGCGGAACTGATTTTAAATGTGAGTAGTCATTTTGGATATTTACAATAAAGTTTTTGACATATTACACCATTGGAGTCTTCTTGATTGAATCTTCCATGTGAGGTACTTGAAGTAATAGAGGTCTGTGGCCATATCTGGAGCATGCATGTGAGTGTTTGTCAGCTTGCCATTGGAGAGGACCCCTTTTTCTTTGATTGCTATGGGATCATCGTTTAAGGTTTCTTTATGCTTTATGACTTCTTGGGGGCCTCGTTTTTTTTAAATATGTATTGGGTTTTCACAGAACAAAACAAGGCAAGGTGGTGAATGAGCATATGATATGCATATGACATCTCATCAACTTAGGAGGGTTATAGCATATAGGTCTTCAATCACATATTATTCTATAGGGAGTTACTAGAAAACATTTGTATGCCATCGGGCCGGAAGATTTCTACACCCGAGCAGATGGGAAGCATTGAGTATGAAAGTGGTGAGAAGAAGGCAGGTGTAGGGGAAAAGAAGAGATATTGGCAGGTAAAGACAATGATTTAGAGAAACAAGATGAGGTTATAGCATGAGTGAAAGTAGTCTGAGGCTGGGTACGTGGGATGTTTGAAGATGTCAACTGATATCCGCCACCAGCATAGAGAGAAGGAAAAGTAATAACAAACAGAAACAGGAAAAATGGGGCTGAATAGGAGTGTAAGAAAAGAGAAGGGTGTATAGAGGGAGAGGTACTGGAGCAGGAAAAAAGAAGGGGGCTGCGGAGAGAGGGAGAACAAAAGAAACAAAAGTGTGAGAGGGAAAGGGGGAAGGCAGGTGAGGTAGCTGAGGTACAAAGGGAGAGGCAGGGAAAAGGAAAGGGAGGGGAAGGGAGCGTAAAGGAGAAGGCAGGTATTACCCGGGGACCCAAATAACCTGGAGAGGGATGCAGAAAAGATAGAATAGAAGGTGAGCGAGTTGGTGTTGAGTTCAAGAGAGAGAGTAGTGAATTGAATGGGAACAAAGACACAAGAAAATGGAAGTCAGAAATCAGTGGCTCCGGGTTCCACCAGGAGTGTTGCTAGAGGGTGTACAGCTCCAGCTGTTTGGTATAGGTCTATGGTGTGGGTTGAGAGCTAATGTTCAATTGACCCGGTGTTAGAAGGCATATCAATGCACCAAGTCAAAGATGGAGATGAAGAAAGTAGTAGAAGGAGGGAAAGGAGAGAGGCAGGTAGAGAAAAGAAGCTACACAACAACAGCATATCAACATAACAGGGTTTACAAAAATGTGCAGAATACTGTGAGATTGGCACCATTCCTACATGTCATGTGAGAGGTTTCGTGAAGCGACTTAAGACGCTAGGGTCCTGGAGAAAGAATGCTTGGTCTTGTGCGGAGAGAGATCCTGTAATGTAGGACTTCCACTTTCGAAGATATTGTCCCTCTTTGGATTTGGACGGAGAGGTGATTATGTTAAGCCTGTCAAGGCATAATAGGGATTTTAGATCTTGCTTTATGTCCGTTGAAGTTGGAGGAGAGTTGGAGACCCATTTCCTAAGGATGGCCCTTCTCGCTATCAAGAGACAGGTAGATATCCAAGGCTTATGGCTTCTGAGAGCTGATAGTTGAGAGGGAGATGATTTTGTATGTGCCTGTTCCATGTAGCCGAAGAAAAGAAGCAGTGGATCGAGGATCAATTGGGAAGTGGTGATGAAGGTTATGAAGTTGATCACTTGCTTCCAGAAGGTAGATATAGCAAAGCAGAGCCAAAGTCTATGACGTATTGAAGGTTTGTGGCTGCCACAAAGAGGACATGTGGACAGAGCCGGGTCAGTTCTCGAATAGAGACAGGGCATATAAGCATGATGTAGGATCTTAAGCTGTTGTTCGCTCCAAAATTCATTGAGGTTGAAGGCACATGTGGTGTTGAAGCCTGATAGTAGTTGGTCAGATGTAAATGCATTGTCAAAGTCCTTTACCCAAGATTTCACAGAGTTAGATGACTCCAGGGGTTTTGTGTACAGAAGATGTAGAGGTCTATATATGTTGGATATTTTGTAGTTTTGAGAGTTTGCCAGGACATCAATTAATGTCGTACGGAATCTAGTGGATTTGTGGTGCAACGGAGTCGACAAAGTTTCTTACTTGTAGTACATAAAAAAAATGGTGTGAAGGTAAATTATAGGCTTGTAGGAGGTTGTGAAGAGCCTTTGGGGAACCCGTACAAGTGTCAAATAGGTGCTGTATCAAAGTTAAATCTTGTGCGGACCAAGTTTCATAGGCTGCATGAGATTGCGGAGGAGAGAAAGAGGGATAGTGATGGATAGGAAGGAAGCGAGAGAGCCAAGGAGAGACCCCCAACTTACGCCTGACTTCCCGCCATGTAATAAGGGTATCGCGAATAAGCGAATTGTGTTTTAGATGGGGTGGGAAAGAATTAATATTTTAATGTAGGAGGGCTGTGAGATCGAAGGGATGTGCTATAGCAGACTCAATGAGATGGTTGGAGTACCTGGAGAATCGGGTGAGCCAGTCTAGGCAAATACGAAGCAGGCAAGAAAGGTTGTATATTCGTGTGTTTGGAAGGCCGGAGCCTACTTCGCTTTGCGGTAGAAATAATTTAGCAAGTGCTATGCGTGGGCATTTGTCCTCCCAGAGAAATTTTGAAATTGCCCAATTTAACTTTGTTATGCCGCTGTGTTTTAGGAGGAGGGGTATAGTCTGGAGCAGATAGAGAAGTTTCAGGAAGCTCACCATCTTGAATAGATGTGATCTGCCCAAAAGTGAGAGCGATAGATCCTTCCACATCTCTATTTCTCCAATAATTTTGTTAATCGTGTGCGTAAAGTTAAGCTTGTATAGCGATGATGCTAGTTTCCCTATCTTTATGCCTAAGTATGTGATGTGCTTAGTTGCTATTTTAATTAATTTTGGGACCACACGGGAGGGCGGGCATGGAATAGTGTAAGAACCTTACTCTTGGAAAAATTTATACGAAGCTCTGAGTAGAGGCGGAAAGCTGAAAAGACATCTTGAATGTATGGCAGATCAAGAGATGGGTTTGAGGTGAAAATTTAAATATCATCCGTGAACAAGGAGATTTGCAATTCTTGTTGACCAATTGTAATTCCATGAAGGTCAGAGTAGAACAGTAAAAAGCATGCTAGGGGTTCCAGGGCCAGGTTGAAGAGTAAAGGAGATAATGGGCATCCCTGTCTGGTGCCCTTGTGGAGTCGAATGGGGTTGGATATGTGGCCTGCAGCTAAGACATGGGCTGTTGGTGATGAATACATGGCTCGAATCGGGTGCATGAAAGGGCCCTCAAATCCAAATTTCCTCAGTGTTAAGAAGAGCCAGTCGAAATTGACATTGTCGAAGGCCTTTTCAGCGTCTAGCGCAATAATTGCTGCATCTCGGGGTGAGCCATTTGCGGCCTGGTTCAGGACCGATATTACCTTATGAATATTTGAGGCGGCCAAGCGGCCCTGAACGAAACCCTCTTGCGAAGGATGGATGAAAGTGGGTAATATAGCGGCTAAACAAGAGGCGACGATTTTTGATAGAAGTTTTGCATCTAAGTTCAGGAGGGAAATTGGTCGATATGATCTAGGGTCTGTCAGACCTTTATCTTTTTTGGCTATCAATTTAATGTGGGATTGTAATCCAGTAGGGAGGTAGCCCCCCCCGGATTGACTGGAACACTGACTGTAAGGTAGGGGAAAGGGTGTCGGCCATGAGTTTATAAAATTCGGCTGTATAACCATCAGGCTCGGGGGCTTTGCCATTCGTAAGGGATTTTATGGCTAATAAGATGTCTGATTGAGATATTGGGGCGTTCAGGGATTGTAACGTGGTTGGATCTAGATGCGGTAGTGAGATATGGTCCAAAAAGGAGGTGGCCCGGGCAATATCTATAGGATCTGAATCATATAGATTCCAGAAGAAATTTTCTAAAATGGAGATAATTTCATTAGGTTTGCTTTTCACTATTCCCTGGGAGTCCCTAAAGGACGTGAAAAGGGTGGGTATAAAAGGTTTTTTGCATAGTCGTGCTAACAGCTTGCCCGGCTTGTTGCCGAATTTGTGAAAGTTCAGGTCTGTATGGGACTCTACCATGGAGAACCGCCTTGCCCATTTCTCATAAGAGGTTTGGATTTGATTGGTGGGCTGCGTTTGTTTCGCAGAACTCAGACCAGGTATTGTGTAGAACCTGAAATAGGTCCTGATTATTCACCAGGAAAGATGGGAAACGCCATGTCAGAGGGTGTTGGTTGGGTTGTGAGTGATGTATAGTTATAGAGATCGGGGAGTGATCGGAAATCACAATGTCAGGGATATTGGAGCCCGTGATTTTTTGTAGTAGAGCGGGATTGGAAAAGAGGTAATCAATTCTGGATACGGTATGGTGGACAGGGGAGAAAAAGGTAAAGTCCCTTCCTTCTGGATGGGCCAGATGCCAAACGTCCGTGAGTTGTAGGGCCTCTGCAAAATTGCTCAGTAACGTGTGTGATGAAGGCTGAGTGGTGGGAGGTGGGTGGGTTAGATTAAACGATTTTGATTTGTCCTCCTGTATGTTCATACACGAGTTGAAATCTCCTCCCAGGATAAGTGGGAGGTGCATGTTGTTCGAGATTTTAGAGGACAGTCCTTGGAAAAATTGCTTGGATGGGGAATTTGGGGCATATATGTTGACCAGGGCCAGGGAGGAGGAGCCTAGTTTATTGTGCACAGCAACATAACGTCCCTCATCGTCTGCATCTAGCGAGACAATGTCAGGAGAAAGTCGTTTATGAATGAGAATAAGTACTCCTGCTTTGTGATTAATTGAGGGTGAGCCTAACACCTGACCTGCCCATAATTTGTTCATGATTGCAAAATCGGATTGAGTTAAGTGTGTTTCTTGAAGAAACGCAATCTCTGCTTTCAGGCGTTTAAGATGTCGAAGAATGGCCATACGTTTATGAGGCGATCTCAGGCCCTTAACATTCCATGAAACTATGCGTGTCATGATAACGTGGTTGTGAGGGTGATTGTAGAGGATTGTGAATCATTCCTATACGGTATTGGCTTGGCGAACTCATCACCATTATCTAGGTTCTCTTGGTGTAGTGTATGGAGCTGGGGTGTTGGGGGGTCTCCAGGTAGGGAGAGAGTAGAGAAGGGGGGGAAGGGGGAGATACAGATACAGGGGTGACCCAACAGGGGTCTATGGAGTAGGCAAAAATAACAATAAACTTCAAAGGCATTTTGAGCATCACATTATTCTGCATGTTATCTCCAATCTTTGACCAGCATAACCGGAGATGATAGGGTTTGGAACCTGCATCAAGGGGTTGTATAGCCATAGGCAAGGAATGAAGGGAACCCCGAAAGCCTCATGGTCTACCAGTGAGGAAGGGGTCAGCAATCCCTAGTATCGGCATTGGCACAGTGGTCAAAACATAGTATTGGAACATGACATACAAAAACATTCTTAACTGAGAGCCAGAGCCCCTGAATAACCTGATAACTTTATGATCATAACAGCAGGTTAATCACATTAAAGTACAATAATGAAGGCCATTTAATGCAAATAAACAGGTATTCGAGTGGGGTGAGAGTCACTTGTGTTGTGCAGAGATTCACCAGTGGAGGGAGAGGGAGCAAGAAACAAAAAGAAGAGACCGAATGAAGGTCAAGGACCTGGTAAAATAATAGATAACAAGCAGGTCAGCAAGGGAAAAAAGAGGAGAAATTAGTGGTTACTTGCTCCGTCAGGGTGGTCTTTGTTTAGCCGAAGTAAAGTTGACGCGTTGCCTTTTTGGTGGGTCTTTTCGCGGACTGTGCTGGTCTCTCGGGCCTGGGTCTCGGGGTGTATGGTGGGAATTTAGAGGGCCCACAATATCAGATAAATTGGCTTGCAGGTACAGGAGGGCTTCCTCTGAGTGCGTGAATGATTTAGATTCCCCTGTAGGCATCGTGAAGTGGAGTGTAGCAGACTTGGCGTTGTCTCCCAAGTCCTTTCTCTATACCCTGCGTTACTGCTCTGTCCACTGCTTGAGTAATAATAGGTAGTAATAAAGAAGCAACAGCCTGTGCAATCCTGTCGTATTGGTCCATGGGAGTAAGGGTGTCAGCATGCCCCAGTGAGTTTGTGGTGAATGGCTGTGCTTCTGCCATACCTGCTCCAGTGTCTGTGTCCATGCTGCTGCCCAAGCTGCTGCTATGCTGGATTTGATTGACGGCCATCTTGGCTGCATTAGGGGGAGAGCTGTTCCCCTGGAACCATGCAGCGGGACCGGAGCCGGGTGGAGCTGGCATCAGGTACCGGTCCATGCAGAGGGGATCGGGGGAGGATCCGGGGGCACTTTTCCCAGGTGCAGGGAGCTAGTTTTATAAGCGGTTGTACCCGGAGCCGCGGGTCCCGGTCTAGTGCATGCGGCATGGGGTCGTGTTTTGAACGTGGTCGCGCATGCTAGCCGGTGAGGATTATTTATATATTTTTACAGCAATGGATGTTTCACGGCATGTATTGAAGACTCATTGTGTTTTTTTGGGACTGTTTCTATCAACTGTTGGGACTTATTCACTTTATCACATCAAACATCAATTTATTATCATTATTTTCTTATGTTCACTTTAGTCACTAGCACAGTATAGCACATTGTGCTGTCTTGATTGTTATCTGTTATTGTCTGCACTTATTCATGTTTTTGCATATGTTGTTTTCCCACTTGGATGAGGGTCATATGTGCATTCATTCTTTGTTTCATGTATCATTTATTGTTCATGCACTGAGTAGCGCAGCACCAATTCATTTTTTTATTTGCTTTCACTATTTGGAATATGGTTAGGTGTCTGCGGCCACTTTGGGGGTCATTGCAGTTAGGTAGGTAGCGCAGGAGGATTGTCCCTATACATTTTCTTAAGGAGACAACATATGGCCTCCTCACCACCTGTCAAATGCCCTCCGAAAAGAGATCGCTTTTCAGATGGGTAATAGTATAGCAGCAAATAGGGATGGCCCTAAGATCTTCCTCCTCTTATTGCAATATTGAAGGTGGTGCCCAACTGGCATTCCTACCTATTGTTGGGAGAAATATCAGTTCATACATCTCCCTTACTGACAGTTCCTGTAATACTGAATTAGAAATATAACTATAAATCTGGTTCACAGAGTCAGCATTAAGCAAAGTTGACAAAATAACAAAAATGAACAGTAAAGTGAAGCATGGTGTATTGACTAAGTACTAAAAACCCAGGGTGAAGTGATATGGGTGGGCGTGAATAGAAAATCACACAAATCTACCAAAACAAAATTTTCTGCTGGCTGGTTAAACAGCTGAATCACATCTGTTTTCAATTGTCCTCAACTGTCTGCACTTAGAAACACAAGTTTATTACCTGGGATCTAAGCAGCAATCTCAAGCTTATTCATATATACATCATCTCCCAAGAGAAGACTGCCATTTCAATGGGTTTGCAGAGATTCAACAACTTTATCCTGGTTAACAAAATCCATGAACAAGTAATTTGTTTTTATAAACTGCCTGCAATGGCATTGTTTGTTTTCCTTTGCCCTTATAATTTCCCAGGTAGATATAAAAACGCAAATGAGCACAATTATGTATTAAATAAAAAATAATAATGGTATTCCTAAAACCCAACAATGGGTAACTGAAAAATTATCCCTTGCAGTGGGACTGTACTTGTGTATTTGTGTCAAACACAAGGCCTGTGGGCCAAGTCTGGCTTACCAGGCTTTTCATGTGGCCCTCACACCTCTCCTGCAGCTGCAGCAACCCCCTTGTCTCCTCCCTTACCTTGTCTCAGCAGTCGGCATCAGAGAAAAGGACACAACACCTCCACCAGATCCTGCACTTTTCTGTGCAGCTGCAGCACCCCCTCATATCCGTTTCCTCTGGTCTCAGAATTAAAAAGGCTCTGGCAGCCAACTCCAGCCCTCCTCTGGTCTTCCTCCAGACCCTGAACTTTCTGTTTCCCAACTCTTCACCAGCTTCTTCACAGCAGCAGCACAAGGTAAGGGGGGGTTCAATGTGGTGTAAGGGAGGGTTAGGGACTATTGATTGCTGATGGTGGGGGGACTGTTGACATCTAATGTAAGGGGGGATGGGGTGCTCTGGACATCTAGTCTTACAGATACAACTGGCACATTGAGGACAACCATGATGCTGATGCAGCCCACAATGAAATTCAGTTGTCTAGGGGAAAAAAAACAAAGATTTACTTACCTAATCCTCTTCTCCTTCCATAAGCTAATCAGAAACCTGCAGCTTCTTCTATCCCACACACCAGTGGTCTAGGGTCCTGACATAATCAAGATCAAAACAGAGTCCATGGCCCTGCACAGGATGTAGGATGCTGAGGGACAGTCCATCACCAGTGCGTGGGGGAGAGCCATCTGCTGAGAAAGTGGAGGATCAGGTAAGTAAAACTGTTTCTCCTCTCCCCTAGACAAAATGATCTATTACTTGTTAGTACTGATAGAGATCATTTTTTAGTTGCCTGGAATTGGGCTTTAAATGTAAGCACCTGAGTTTGTCTCGATATCAATCTTTTGTAATCCCAATACACCATCCACCAAACTGGGAGAAGAAATGAAAGCACTAGGTACCAATATGGCTCTTCTGTGTGTGCATTCAATGCTAGAAAAGATGCTAATAAGAGGGGAGGGCAGAGTGAGTAGAGGGATGAGTTCATCAGTCTGCTGCTTGGAGGTCATATATTTAAGTTTACTGTGTATTTTAACAACATATGGAGCTGATTTTCTGTATGCACTCTAACATCTCTTATGGTTCTTGGATGGTATGTGGCATAGTGTATAGGATTTTAACTTGTTTAAGTGAGGTTGCTCAGGAACATTTGTGCATAAATGGAAGCTAAAGAGTTCTCTTCTCATAAAGTGACCTTTTCTTTGCTTTTATAGCAATCAAGATGAGAGCCTCTCCTGCTTTGGTCTAGCCCTGGCTGTCACATGGGCCTGGGAAAGGAACCCAATCAATTTGGAGCTTGCATAGGGCTTCCTTTCCCAGAGTGAATGGTGAAGGAATATGAACATATGCTGCTCTATAGGGGGAATTAGGTGACCCTATTATAAAGTAAAGTGTCACTTTAATGACTAATTTTGGCCATAGTATCCCTACTGTTATCTCTTTTGGAGCACAAACTTTTGCTCACGTTGTGATGAGGACAGAAAAAAAAAAAGATTGATTTAGTGTGTAATATGTTGTCATTAAAAAATATTGAAAAGTAAATATCTTCGATCTTATTGGAATAAAATATTCTCTATAGCTACCTAACCCTTCCCTTGCTTCACTACATTTAGGAATTTAAAAATTTCCTCTAAACACCAGAGTGGTAATCATCCACTTACTTCTTGCTGCTAAACTCTCTATTACCAGAGTCTGGAACTCAGCGAATACCCCCTATATAAGAGACAGATGTCTACATTAAGTCACCAATGTGAAATGAAAGAACACTGGTTATAAAAAACTAACTACTCTCAAATTCCATAACCTCTGGTTCGTATGGTAATATAACTCCAACTGCAATTAAGGATTGTTAATGATTCTAATGCTTAACATTGTGTAGTGAATGGACTTTTCTGTTCTTACTATGTCATGCAACAATTTAATACCTGACTGGTAACTTGCTTGTTCTTTTTTATATATTTATTTATATATACTTATTATACAGTACCTTTCTTTTCAAACCTTTAATAAAGAAATATTAAAAATACGGTAAACAAATAAGATAGCTTATATTATTATGAAGTTCCGCTTTAAGGACTGGTCCCCAGCTCCCCGTTAAGGATTGGCACCTTTGGGGACCTGGGGAGGAACGAGTACCCGAAATTGACAGGTACCCGCTCCCACTTCTGCTGTGATAGCCTAGGCGATCGGAAGCGGAAGTTGTCCTCCCCCACCCTCCCTCCCCCTAGTCTTCTGGGACTTGTGACAGGTCACAGAAGACTACAGGGCCAATCACAAAGCGCAGTGCTTCTCGCGCATGTGTAGTGAGCACCCAGCTGTGAAGCTACAAGCTGTCACAGCCGGGTGCCCACACTGAAGATGCCGGCGCCGGTAACACAGGGCGACCAGTGAAACGGACTGCAGGGGGGCCACTGCAGGATCTAGGTACAGGTAAGTGTCTTTTTTTTTAAAAGTCAACGGTTACAGTTTTTGTAGCTGCTGACTTTTATTTTTTTTATTTTCACTGGAACTCCGCTTTAAGATGTACTAAAAAGAAATTATTTGAATGCTTAGAGCAAAGGGGACAAAGGTTGTTTTATCTTATCTGAATATTCATTAAAAAAGAAGATACACTATTTATTTTATATATATATATATATATATATGTACAGTATATATTGTACACATACAGTACATATTTATAAGATTCCACCCTCAGTTTCACGCTTCACACTGTCAATTTGGGCAGGCATAAAAAAAAATACAGTGGGGATAAACCATGACCAGGAATCTGAGGCTATTTGTCTCTAATCACATGTAACATTTACCATGAACTTCCTATTTTAAGTAGAACCGCACTGCATCTGAGTACCACAAACCAGAAATACTATACTGTAATTCATTTTTAATATTCAAAACAAACTCTTCCATCCATCCATGTCTATAGGATTTATTTTGCTGAGAAATCATTTTGAAAAACACCTCCTGGCATTTCTGGCAGTGGCTATCTTGTGTAAGGGCAGATTATTCATGTAGCAGTTACTTCCTGGAATCCATCTGTCCTAAGCTCAGGCATTGGCTGAGCTGAGAGCCCTCCCCCGCTGAAGACTCCTTTGGTGTATTACATCATTTGCCTGGGCATGGAAACCAGGAAGTAAATGAAAGAATGCAAAAAAAAGTTTTCAACAAGCAAATATGATATACGTTTCTATCTATTTAATAATGCTAGCAGAATAAAGATTTTAAAAAATCCATGTTGGTTGAGAGAGTGAAGTTCCTCTTTAAGCCATGCCTTTGCACTTCCTGTTTGCCAGATTATTGTGCTCTTCTCCAGGCAAATTTTTTCTCTTATCTCTCATGGTAAGGTCCGTATCTTTACTACCACTCATTAGAAACCTATGCTTCCACTCGATCCCAACCTGCAACCATTCGTTACTGACTTACTGGCTTGTTCCTCAACTATGCTTCAGCTTGATTCCAACCTGCAACCATTTGTTACCAACCTTTGGCTCTTTTACTGACTACACTTCTGTTTGATCCCTACCAGCTATATCTGCTATTGGACCCCGACTTGCTCACCTCCTGGTGAGGTGATCTTGAGGGCCATGACCTCACATTAGCATGCAGGAAAACCCATCTCCACCATCAGGTGCTCTGGTGTGCTTAGACCCCAAACCTTGGGTCCATGTAATTTGCCAGCGTGACCTGCTTGTGTACTCCACATCCAGCTGACTGGTGGAAGCCTCTCTACTGCTTTAGCTACTGGTCTCTGATCCTGAACCCTGACCTTGACAACTACCAGATTGTCCATTAAATCATGCCTTTAAAGCAGAATTTCACTTAAAATTGTAAGTTCTGCTTATCCTCCTCCTCCTTCTCTGCCTATAATGTAACCAATTTTTTTTTCTGTTAGATACCCACTCCCACTTCTGCGCTGAGCAGAAGTTTGGCCCCTCTCCCTGCACACAACCCCCTAAAAAACATCACAGGTCTCAGGAGACTGCAGGGCCACATGAAAACAGAAATCGCATGCGCAGTGGGGAGCCAACTGTGAGCCAGCAGGAAGTCATAGCTGGCTTTCCACACTCAAGGTGGCATCACTGGGCACAAGAAGACTGGTGAAGAACCTGCTCGGGTGATGACTCTGCTGGTTCCCTGGGCAGATGAGTACCTGTTTATTAAAAGTCATCAACTATAGTATTTGTAGCTGCTGACTTTTATTTTTTCTACAAACAACTGGAGTTCCTCTTTAATGATGTATGACCACCATTTAGTGCAGTGATACGATAAACCCAGACCCAATGACACACCCCATGACAACCTGGGCTCACAGGAAGGAATTGAATGACACTAGCTGACATTCAGTTAAGACATGGGCAGTAAAGAGTAAAAGAATTTGAAGACCAGCTCTTCACTATCGAAATGATGATTAGTGCTATAAAACAAATCAACACCTGGTGTAGGACAGAGTAGAAAAAAAAAGTTCTATTCTAAATGGAATCAGCTGAAACCTGAAAAAGACATGATAATATGATATATATGATGAGTATGTGTAGTCATCTTGCTACATCAGGCAGCTAACCCATAAAAAAAGACCTTGGATAATACAGTCAATAGGACTAAATAAGACTAAGGTGACAGTCTACATAAAAAATATGAAACTCATATTTCTGATATATGTGTATATATATGTATATATATATATTACATGTAGAGATGAAAAGCAACAAAAGCTACTGATGGGCATTTTAAGTTCAAACTGGTTATTTTGCACTTCTTTATATATATTGAATTTCAAGTGAATCTAGAAGGGCACAAAGTTAAGATCAATATCTGTTTTTCATCTTTATTTTTATTTTTATCAAATTGAAATTTAAATCGCAAATTATTTTAATAAGGAAAATCAACATAAAATAATGGTCATCTATCATGTATTTTCATGCATTGCAAATGATTGCACAGGCAAGGGAAGGAGTTAGATATTACATCATGGTCGTACTTGAACAAGATATTTGTGAGTTAAAATATGATCTCTCTCTCTCTCTCTCTCTCTCTCTCTCTCTCTCTCTCTCTCTCTCATCACCACCTATCTATATTTAAAAAAAAAAACCCTATCTATGGTATACTACAACTTACAGCCCTGCATATTTATTTATTTTGAAGCCATTAAATTTTCTATGTAAAAATGTTTTATTAGACAAATCTGTACATTCAAAAATAATAACAATTCTGTATATATCATGTATATACAGTAATTCATTATATATGATTATCAAATAGGAAAAGACTATTAAATCTAAAAAAAATATAGCTCCATATACAGTAACTGGGCTAAAATGCAAACTGCTAAGATACATTTTAATTAATCAAAAATGACCAAGCATGTTTAGAACTAATATAAACCACATTTTATTCACATTCATTGCCTTTTTGTAAATGATGGTACAAAGAAATTTATTGTCTAGACTAACCTGATAAAAAAGATACATTTTAAATGGCAGAAATTAAACTTGCCCCCTAAATAATAATTCCAAATTATTTTTTGTTTCCATTATTGTATCTTTTGTGAAGATTAATTAGTTAAAATATAGATTAATGTATTGCTTGAAAGCCTGCTTGTTCTGGTAAAATGTGTAATTTAAACCAGTCTTTGTCCTTTAATAATAACTAGTCAAATAAAAAAAAGAATGCAGAACAATCTTTTTGATTTCTTTATAATATATTTATTAAAAAAAATATTACTAGTATGCTATAAAGATGTTGTCAAACAATAAAATGTAATGTGTAAAAACATAGTAATAAGAAAGTAGACCTGAAAATTAAAAAAAAATGGACATAAAAATGACCTATCATCATAACCTGCCAACGATCAGATAACACATCTCAAACATAACAATATCCTCTGACTGCATATTCTCATTTTTTTCTACATGCTTTTTAAACAGTATCTTTCACTGACAGTCAATGCATATCAATTAGCATACAACAAGCGTTCTCTCCTTTTCAACACTGCATATCAGATTTATCTGTAAGAGAATAATACTTGTCATTTTATTGACATAATAGTACATTACAACCTATGATAAAGGTGGCATATTAAATTATAGCAGGGAAGCTTTGCTAAAATTGAAGTTTATCATTCTGGGTTCACAGAGAACAGTTATCAAGAAATAAGCTTACAGGCCTGGTATTGTGTGAATTTAATATTTGAGAATAAATTGCTCTCAGAAGTGAATGTTTTTGGTGACTATTTTTAGTTTAGCCTTTTGGATTTCAATGGAATTTTTTTGTTGAAAATGTCAAATATTACTATGATGCAATTGGCCACGAATGTTAAGAGCAAAACTGATACATTAAGAAACTGTTTTACATTTTTTCCTTTTTTTTAACAAAGGAAAAAAAAAGATAAAAACCTACAGTCACCCCTCTCAGACAAACCATTGATTTTCAGTCTGTAATTTACTCTCCATCAAGATGTTCAGTGTAGACTAACTAAATGAGGGAGGGTCGAGAAGGGATCGTTAGGTAAAGAGACGGAAGGTTTTTTTTTGGGGGGGGGGGGGGCAGACGGCTTCTTCTCATCTCCAATCTGCATAAAATTTACTATTCAGTAAGTTACAGCATACAATGAAAAGAAAATGTCAGCGCAATCTAGAAGATATAAAGAAATGAGTGGAAAAAAAGCTGTATGCTAATAATCCACTCAGTAATTAAATGAAGATCGCTGCCAAGCGGCTCTGCCACTTTCAAAGGGTAATTTGTACAGGAAATCATAGAGTCATTGTCAAATCAATTCAAGATAAAAGGAAAGTCATCAACGGAGATAAGATAAATGTAGGGTGTCTGCCAGCATTTGCCCTAGGAAATGCCTTTGCTATTTTTTGTAAACCCTTATGAACGTTGGGCGACACTAACTTGTCAGGTTGAAGTGTACATTCTTTATTAGGAGGATGGCCCATATGTATGCACAAATGCATTAGATAACCATCAGGAAAATGGTAAAACAAAATCAGTTAATAGCGGCTTAATGTTTAACAATCTAAAATGCTATTGCTGGTTAAGAACAGACATTCAGTTGCTGTCAGGGAGAACCATAATGTTTGAACTTGGTCTTCCATCATACTAAGTGCTGCAGAGTCTTAGCATCTAATGTCTCTGCCTGGATGTGATCTATGGCAAATTATTTGCTTGCCCAGGTGTTATATTTTAAACATATATTTGCTGCTAGTGCTCTTAAAGTTGAATACCATACAATTCAAATTGTGAGCAAATCTACGATGTCCGGCCAGACTGCTTGAATTTTTTTTTTTCAATTGTGAGTTTCAGAAGTAGCTATGCTGAAAGTTAAACACTAATTCTTAGCATGGATCTAGAGTTTTTTTTAAACATACTGGAAATATTGAAAGATTTATTCACATTTACACAACATAGTAATTCAGAGTAAAAGATATGGTCAAGCTCACATTTAAGTAAAGCAAAAACAAAGAAAGTGGGGACTAGTAGAGTTATAAATGAGTAGATATATAGCATAAAAATACCGTTACAGGAGAGCAATCTCAAATGTACAGTTGCATAATCACAGTCAAGCATTTAGAAATACAATTTGCTTTTTCTTTTAGATCCTAGAAAAGGGATGTATTGGAGACATGGTAAGTTGACTTGTGGAAGTAAGTAAGGATGGTGGTGGTGGGGAAGGGCAGTAAAACATCAAGACATGGAATTTCACTTAAACCAAAACATCCTATAGCATCCTATATAGGACTAAGTGATATAGACATTGAAATGTTTAGTACAACAAAAGAGACCATAACTGAATACAGTAATAACATTGAGTTTGTCCAGGGGAAGGGCCCAAACTGATTTGTGAAGACTAGAGTCCTTAAAGCATGAATGCTTCTGGATTTAGTGGACTGAGGTGTTGTTTTTTTTTTGTGAAAGGGGTAAAGAGCTTGTACCTGCTCCTGACTGTAGAAGGTATTCTTGATGTAGTCCCACAGGAGTTTCAGAAAAAAGGTTTAACTCTGCATCAAGTTTTTCCTTTAAATTTAAGCGGTTTTAATGTCTGCGATGGTGAGAGTGTGAGGAGAATTCCACTTTTTGTGATGGAACATCTAGCAGCAGGACAGACATGTTTCTACTTAGATTCCACAGCAGGGGCAGACTGACCATTTGGAAACTCGGGCACTGCCCGAGGGCCAGGGGTCAGTAAAGGGCCCCATGAGATGCCCCTGGTACCTTTTTCATAGGCTTTTTTGAGTTTGGGCAAGGACACAGGGGCCCCATGATCCCCTATTGCCCGGGGGCCCCATGAGTTGTCAGTCTCCCCCTGTTCCACAGGTTAGGGTTTTGGTCATAATATCTAATTGTATAAAATGTGGAAGGGCTAATGGTTAAGTATGAAAGTTTTGTTGCTGTTACAGGCCCAACTCCTTTGTAGAAAGTTTCTCTTCATGGTAAACAATGCATTAAAAAAACTAAAGATGTTACAAATCAATAGCTTATCCCATTGTTATTAAAGTGTAGCTTCAGGGAAAAAGATAAACACATTTTATTGCTAAATAATTTATCATTTCAGCCAGCCCTTCTTGTGAGGCAAATGCCTCTGCTGGCACAGGTGAACGCTACCTTCCAGATTACCATTATTGTTTCTTGGATCAGCTTCGTGTTCATTGGACAGCATTACTCATGATGATTCACTGTCCAATGATCAGCAATGATTCCAATGATCATGGAATCTTAAAATCATTTTAAAAATTCAAATAAACTGATAAAATTTTAAACCTCTTTTGAATAAGGGAGTCAACACTTGAGATTCATTCACAGTTAAACATAAAATGTAATTTTGACACTGAAAGAGCCACCACATCATGGCTGGAGAACATCATGACACTACAAAAGAATTGGATGCTCTCTGAGATATTGAGTGGATGACAGAACAGCTGGTGTTGCTTTTTTGGTAAAGAGTGGAAGAGTTATAACACATATTATTGGGAAAGCTCATTTGACCTTACCTTAAGTGGGGGTCAATACTGGAGGTAAGCAGCGGCATTGAAAGATGGAGGCATATGGTGGTGCAGCACGTGGATATGAGCACACATGTTACACATACAGTATATGTGGACAATATATTTGAAGCATGTTTATGGAGCTAATTTACATCAAGAGCGGAATAGTTTTTTAAAGGACTATTTGGACTTGGACTTCACTCACATTTTCTTTAGCGGGTTACGCTGTCACATTTTTGTGGCTTTCGCTATTTTTCTTACTGTCAATACAGTATATAGTATATTACTTTATTATTTATATTTTTTTTGCACACACACACATATATATATATATATATATATATATATATATATATAAAATGTTTGTTGTAATTGCTTATTTATAGATCTGGCTGCACAGCACTTTATTGCATTATACTGTATATTTATTGATGTGGAAACACATGACAGTTGTTAGCAGCAACACATATTTACTTTAGGACTTTTTGACACATTATTTATTTTATTGGCTAGCGTGGGATTTTTTGGGTGTATACTATTGGTGTTTCACTGTCCAATAATCAGCCTGCAGTGATGGCATAGGATGCCATAAAGCTAAGCCAGAAAATAAGCATGTCTGTCTGTACAATATGCAATATGCAAGAGATAGGAGAGTAGGATTTCAAATCTTTTGACAGATACGCTATTAAAGTATTTCAACTGTGTATTTAGATGTCCAAATAGGGGTTTCACATTAATTGTTGACTTATGTTTCCTAGAAATGTATTTTACCAATAACTGTTAATTGAAAACTGGTGCAAGGGTAATTGTTCAGAACTGTGGTGTGGCAAAAAGTAATCATGTTTTCATTCACTTTCCTACAAGTCAGTAAAAGTGTGAATCTAGCCAAAACAATTTTCCCTAGTTTTAAATTGAGTAGGGAAAGAATAAAACCCTGTCAGACTTCAACAGAGAGATTTTACTTACTGTCCTTGTGACAACGCTTCTACAAAACGGGACGTGAAGGAAAATCTCTAACAGCAACACACACAGTAAAAGTAAAGTAATATTAGAGAAAAGTCAAAGTTTTAGGGAAAGTCAAGATCTCCTGTTAGAGGAACCATTCCACTTATAAAAGTCCAGAATAAGATTTTATTTGTAATAACCAAGAAAGCTAATAGCAGTCCAGCATCCCTTGCTATTACAAGAGTATCATGATCTTCATTGCTTTCTGAATCCCTTTTGCAGATTTTCCCTCACTTCCTGTCTGTGTTCAGAAGTGAGGGGAAATCATTCTTCAGGAAACCTGGATAGCAGTAACTGGATAGCAGAATTCTCACAGGAATTCTAATTCTTCCCACTCTATCCAAAACTAAAGAAAAGAATATAGCTGAATACACATTAAAGCAGAACTTAAAGTTGAAAGCAAGTCAAAACCTAACTAAGCTTAAATCTGCTCCCACCCCATTCTAAGCCTGTTCTATCTACCCTGTAAAATGAAAGATCCCCCTACTTATCTACTCTGAAATTGCTCTGGTCACTTACCTGGTTGATCTCTCTAGCTTTTTTTTATTTCTCAAACAAATAAATATGACCAACTATCATCTTTGGGCTTTAAACATAAAGTTAATTCTGCTTAATCATTAAAATGCTAATGACATTTTAAAATAAAAATAAAACCTTTCTATTTTCATTACATATTTTGTTTTGGACTCAGTGTCATCAATGGTCTTTGGGCTTCTCTATGCAATGTAGGCAGATCATGGCTCTACATAGCTTCTGGAAAGCTTCCCCTCAGCTCTATTTAAATGCTATGATGGGTGCATGCCATTCGGGAGCAGCAGGCATTCCTTGGCAAGGTAGGCTATATTTACATGTAGATCATCCTAGGTACAGCCTAAACGTGATGCTGAGCTTCCATTTTTATTTATTTATTCCAGGTACTTATATAGCGCTAATTTACGCAGCGCTTTACATATATATTGTACATTCACATCAGTCCCTAACCCTCAAGGAGCGTACAATCTAAGGTCCCTAACTCACATTCATACATACACATACTAGGGCCAATTTAGACAGGAGCCAATGACCTACCAGCATGTCTTTGGAGTGTGGGAGGAAACTGGAGTACCCAGAGGAAACCTATGCAGCCACAGGGAGAACATGCAAACTCCAGGCAGGTGGTGCCATGGCTGGGATTCAAATCAACGACCCTAGTGCTGCCAGGCGGAAGTGCTAACCACTGTGCTGCCTCTTCCATGATTGAAATTTAATGGGGTGGGGTGAATAGGCAGACAGGGACAGTCAGCCAAGAGAGGAAAAAACAAGATGATGCTGGATATCCTCCAGCCAGGACATGAGGCCGATTCTATCTGATGTTCTACAGCTTCTAATGCACACTGTAAGAGGCTAACAGTGTGCAGCAAAAGAGTAAACAATTTCAGTATATGATAATAGCTTACAAACTGTACAAGAATGAAAGCAAGACTGCAGTTCAGATTTAACTCAAAACCCCAAAGGATCTTGAAGCAATCTTTTAAACTTGTCTTTAGTTGTAGAGTCTGAGTAAAGGAATTTATGGTTACTCTGTTTTACATATAGTTTCCTTATTCATTTAATTGCAACATCTGCATTGGATAAAATAAAGTGTTTTGTGTATGTATAGTGATACTGTTGTGCCATAAACCCTAATGGAGCGTGCTCACTGCATCGTCATGTTCGGTTTTGCTTGTTGAAAAGATAAATGCGCTAATATGTCTCTTGAACGATTATCACATTCCAGCCTTCTCGAAGAAATGGAATATTTATACAGGAGGACTGTAGAGAGAGAATCTATTAGGAGACTCCCCGCCGCAGTGCCCTCACTTAGTCATAAGGGTACTATGCACCAGTGCTTTAATATATGTCATATGCTGTGGCTACTCCTCGGCGATAAATGACTGTTGTTACTTCAGTAATCAGTCTATGTCAGAGCAATTACTTAAAATCATCCATCCTGGTTGTTTGCACCATCCACTTCATACTGAGCAGAACAATGGTACTGACAATCCGAGCTCTGCAGATGGAATTACTAGAGCTCGCACATTGTCTGAGTGACATGCCAGCAGGAAGGGGGGGGACCCCTCCATGTAGAGATGCTGCCAGCCGGCTTGTAGCAAACAAGTTATGAAAAAGAGGTTGACAAGGAGAAATAGTAATATATTGCCATTTCCAGCACACAGGTAGCTTGCAAAAATCAGCATATAAAAACATAGGATCAGTAATTTGATTATTGGTCTACGGCTTGTTTTTTTTCCATATTAACATTTTTTTTAGATCTTTCAAATGCTTGTTCATAATATAAATTGATTTTAGATTAACAGTCAAATATTTTCATAAAATAAGTTAGCAAACATTTAATTACAGAAGAGAAATTTATTTTTTTTTACCAATGTTTGGGATATCAACTTCTTTTGTTTGCATGCATTTTTATTTTTATAGAGGTAGTTGGTCACCTGCAAAATAGACCAACCGTTGTTATACAGATACTATCATTTAATCATGTTTTCAGCGTAAATCTCTTAATTGTTTCCATACAATAAGGCAGCCTTTCTCGACCTTTTTTACTCCAGGGGAACCCTTGAAGAAATGCTCAGGTTTCATGGAACCCTTGATAAAATAAGTCCATCAGGGGTGATTGGTAAAAAGCCTCTTTTATTGGTTGTGGTCAGTAGAAAGAATGCCCCTTTTATGATTGTGGTCAGAATGCCACACTTGCAGTTATGCCTTGCTCTACCAAGTGGCCCTGAAACTATGCAGGCACCATCACATGGGAGGTCAGTTAGCCACAGCTCAAGTCCTTAGCCACCTCTGGAGGAACCATGGTTGAGAATGGTTTCTGTAAGGGTTTCTATTTATATGCGTTATTTTATTGGCCTTTCTGCTTCCATTTTTTTATTTACCACTTATAAAATGTTAGATATTCTTTAGTATTTTCACATTTCTATTTTTAACTAGTATTAATGATTATGATACACTTCATATGACATGCATTGGGGTTGATTCACTAAACCTGGAGAGTGTAAAATCTGGTGTAGCTCTGCATAGAAACCAATCAGCTTCCAGGTTTTTTGT
This sequence comes from Staurois parvus, assembly GCF_062004578.1. Classification (NCBI taxonomy): domain Eukaryota; kingdom Metazoa; phylum Chordata; class Amphibia; order Anura; family Ranidae; genus Staurois; species Staurois parvus. Next base: position 1,597,464 of record NW_028318026.1, on the reverse strand, counting down.
CAAAGCTTAATTGCACAAGCTGAAGTTAGAAACGGATTGATTTCTATGCAGAGCTGCACCAGATTTTGCACTCTCCAGGTTTAGTAAATCAACCCCACTGTACTGAAAACTGTATTGTTTCATTTACAGCTAGTGGTGGGTGAATTAGTTTGAAAATCAGATGAATCAGCAAATTGTGAATGTTTTTTTTCCCACCTGGACATATGCATACAGATTTCATCAGTCTGCAGAGAACCCTCAATTAAACTGTCTTGATTCCTACATTTCATAAATCTCTGCACTACAAATAGATCCATGTGCAGATAATTAGGGGAGCAACAGAGTGATGATTTGGTGATATACCTGATCAAGGGCATAAATACAGATCATTGGGCACCATAGCAAAATTTTGATTTCTCCCCCAACATCCACCCTACCAACATTGACCACAAAATAAAGTATGTCTAAATCAAGAACAGGCAGCAGGAAAACTGTCAGCATAATCAATACATAACAAGGGAGCAGTGCTATGGACCGCAGTTGTCAAATAAGATGGAGCCCAGTGCAGAGAATACATTTTTTTTTTTTTTGTTTACAAACGATTTTATTGAATATAAGTAGACTGTAAAACAACAGCACACTTTCAAGTGTTATTTTCAACGAAAACAAGGCACTTTTGAAATGTACAATACAGAAAAGTATATTAAAATAAGAAAGAGAGAAAAAAAAAAAAAAGGAAAAGAGTAAATTACGAGTGCATGAAATACGTGAACAATAAGATAAGCTAAGAGATACATCCGTCAACAGTACATGTCAGGCAACTTTTACTGAGAATATTGTTAAACATGCAATAAGTGTCTACAATCTCTCCATGACTCCCATTTTTTATCATATAAGTGCATCTTATCCAGTAGGGTATAATGAATGCGGTCCATAAGCATTACAGTATCAATTCTGTGTAAAACGGAGTCCAAGGGTACAGCATTGGACCTCCAATGTAAGGCAATAGACCATAAAGTGGCAATACATAATGTATGTATCAATCTCAGATTGGCATCAGAGACCCCTGGGATATTGGCCCCCAATAAACAGGTCTGTATGGACAATCGTATCGGGGTACCCGACAGTGAGGTAGCCACCTCAGATATCTTACACCAAATCAAAGATATGGTCGGGCAATCCCAGAATATATGAACCAAAGTACCTGTGAGGCCACAGCCCCGGAAACATAAAGGGGACGTTTGTGGAAACAATACATGTAGTCTTGATGGGGTATAATACCATCTGGTTAAAACCTTAAGGGCCGTCTCACGAACCGAAAGAGATCTAGAACTCTTGCATATATTATCCACCATGGAATCCCAATCCTCATCTGAAAAAGTGATACCACTATCCTCCTCCCATTTTTGTCGATAAGAGGGGGGTGTATGAAAAAGGCAGATCAAAAATTGGTGATAAAGATCTGAGATAAGACCCCTACCCCTAGGAGAGTCACGGCTGATACGTTCAAAAAAAGAAATCGGGGAAGATGGCATAAGGCCAAAGTGTGAATTAAAAAAATGTCTAATCTGTCGGTAGCGAAGGTACTCGCGAAGAGGAACATCAAACAACACACGTAGCATATCAAATGTAATATAAGATCCTCCTCTTTGAAAATCCGATAATCTGATAAAGGATCGATCATACCACCAAGAATACATTTTTTTAAAGGGTAAATGTATTAAACCAAAGCAACCAAAGGCAGAGTAGCAGAAAACCAAAACATGCCAAACATGGCAGCACACTGAGATGCAGCTCGAAAGAGTACAAAAATAGAAGAGAGACATCCAGTTATCCATACAAAACAGCACCAGAAAGAAAAGCGGGATCAAGGAAAGATCCCAAGGCAAATCAAACATAACAAAATAATAATACAGAGGATATAAAGGTGAATATGCACAAAATACCTGTTAGCCAATAATAGTACAGGGTCATGGGTATAGGCACACAAGCACTATACTGGAGGAACCTAGCCAGGGATACCAAGCTTTTGTAAATTTCTTAGGGTATTCTCTCACTTCATAGGTTTGTTTATACATAGGGATAGCTTGATTAAACAGCTTCAGCCAAAAAGATAAGGAACATGGGGTTGTAGACTTAGACATAGAAAAACAACAATTGTATAAGTATTTTCATCTTTATAGGGAGAGTATCCTTCTCCACAAAAACCCAGTAAACATTGCATTGCAGATATTGGGAATTTGAAGACTTGTGCTAGTAAATTCAGTGACTAATAAGCTAGGATAGAAAGACACTCCCAGAGCTTATGGTTAAATGAGCCTACAGTCACAGAACATTTAGTGCAATCAGGAGGTGGAAGCCTGCCAATCCTAAAGAGAATATCAGGGGTATAGTAGAAGCGGTGGAGGAACTTTGTTTGCAGTACCCTTTCTCGGGCATATATAACCATAAGGGATTGTAAGGGTAAATTTCTTGCCACATCTCCTCCGTGAGATCAGATACATCTCATTTACAGCCAGATCCAGTTCGATCAAGACGCTTAGTGTTGGTATATATAATAAGTGGAAATATGTTTAGAATGTTCTGGTTGGGAAAGCATCTGTCCAAGCCTGGAGATGCGAAATAACACGTTTGCAAGCCCGAACTGAGCAGTCACTGTATGATGAATCTGCAAATATTGAAAGTGCACGGTAGCAGGAACAGTATGTTATAGTTGCGTTGAAAGTCTACAAAGGATTTAAAAGACCTCCCTTGATATAATTGTGTGACAGTTTTAACATCATATCTGACCCAGAACAATGCATCCTCCCTGAAGTAAGAGAATTCACTTTTACCATTCATTTTCCAGCTAACCTTTCTGTCCTAAGTAGCTCAACACTTTTTAGGTTCTCAGATATCAGAGCCTCAGGTGTAAATTCTACACCCTACCACCATTTCCACTCCTGCCATGTCAAGTCAGTAAAAAGAAAAATAAAGTTGTGGTAGCAATAATAATAACCATCATAGTACTTTAGAACATAATTGTTAGTACTCCTGCACAAAATTATTCTTTAACCCTAATACAAACCTTTTTTACCTGGATTATTTTTCAGAACCAATCACAGCTGTGCTGGGTTTCTGTTAGATATTCTGCTTTGATAGGGATACTCTTTTTTTGGGGGGGCCGCTTAAAGCAGCCCCAAGGCTGAAGGGACAAAATTATTTCAGCATAGAATTATCAATGCCCCTTCTTCTGGGGATACTTACTAAAATTTGTGGGGGCCTGGGGTTGGTAGTGTTTGGAAAGGTGGCATAGTTTTTTTAAATTCTGACATATACTGTATATATTGTTTTATTTTTTTCAGACCTTCCACTATATTTATACTGCGAATGAGTGGCCCCACTGTGCCGGATCACGTACATGTATGTGAGCCAGCATTTCGAAGTATAGAGCTCAGACATTGTTAGGTACACAGGTAACCCTTTGATCTCCCCTAGATGTTAGCCCCTTCCCACAGCCAGTGTCATTAGTACAGTGACAGTGTACAGTATCAGCACTGATCACTGTATTAGTGTTATTATTGATGTCAGTGTCAGTTAGTGTCCCTCTCAGCCAGTGTCAGCTAGCTCCAGATTGCACATCACACTATCACAGTCCCATTGCAAGTCGCTGATCACCGTCATTACCACTACAGCGTCATAGCTACATAAATTCCAGTAAATATTCCATAGCTTATAGAAGCTATAACTTTCACACAAGCCAATTAATATACACTTATTGGGATTTTTTTTACCAAAGACATGTAGCAGAATACATTGGACTGACCATATGGAAACTCGGGCACTGCCCGAGGGCCAGGAGTCAGTAGGGGGCCCCATGAGATGCCCCTGGTACTTTTTTCATAGGCTTTTTTGAGTTTGGGCAAGGACACAGGGGCCCCATGATCCCCTATTGCCCGGGGGCCCCATGAGTTGTCAGTCCGCCCCTGTGCATGACCCAGCAATTGCCAGTTAAAGTAGCACAGTGCTGAATAGCAAAAAATTGCTCTGGGCATGAAGGGGGTAAAAACCTTTTGAAGCTAAAAAAATAAACACCTATCATGTGATGAAAGTGTAACTAGCATCAGTCTTCTATACTCTACAGACATGGCTCCTGACCTGCTATAAACGGACCTGCTTTTCATTTCAACCCATAATAACAAATAGCAGATTTTTCTTCCTGCACGTTTGCCCTTTGAAGACCCCAGTACATTTCATCATCATGTTGCTTAAACCTTTTTCTATTTCAAGACCTACCCTGTCCCAGTTCATACTGGGCGGTTGTATGTCAGCAAACTCCATTTTGTGTTAAAGCTGAACTAAACCTACTGATTGAACTGTTCCCCAAAACAGTTACATTTAAGGTGGAACTAAAGTGTAAAAAATCTGAGAGCAGGCAGACCCTTTATTGCTGATGAGACATGCCATGTCTCTTCTGAAATAAAACAAACTTAATGGCCTATTCACAGTCTTTTTTAGACTGTGTATGTGCAGCTCAGGGTACATTCTGGACAAGGTACCTTGCATGGGAGTTATGTCTGTAGCACTACCCCCTTAGGAGCTGCTGAGTATTTGGGTCCCCCTGTAGTTCTGCACAGCCAGGCAATACGCATTTTGTATTCAGACCTGCGATCAGTCCTTGAGCTTGTTTTGATATTTTATTAGGGGATAATAAAACTTGGATGGGGTTAGGGGTGTACGGGAAGCCCAATGAAACTGGAACTGAGGACATACTTCCTAAAACTATTTATAAGTCTGTACAGCAAAGGATCCTCTTCTGGAGAGCTAGCCAGCCTCTCCCAGTGTATCACCCCAGACCCAAAACTCTCCTCTATCTGGCTGCCTGGAGGAATCCCTGAGCAGGGGATCCAGTGTCTGTCACTTTAAGACAATAGGACAGTGCCCGGCTACAGCTAATCTTGTTTCCCAACAGAGTGCTCTTTCCCCTATTTGACTCTGGGGTGCAGGTCTATTCATTCAGTCCTTCTCCTGTGCTGCTGGTGGGTCAGTGGTTGCTACCAGGCCTTCCAGCTGGGTCGCTCCTTCCCTGCCTCACAGGTGGTCCTCTCTCATGGGGTCAGTGAAGTCCCATGTTTTCCTCCCTGAAGTCCTCTGCCTGTAGGTGAGCCCCTCTCCATCTGGGCCCCCTCACAGGCTCCTGCTTCCAGTCTCATATTATTATTATTATACAGGAGTTATATAGCTCCAACAGTTTGCGCAGCGCTTCACAATATAAGGGAGACAGTACAATTACAATACATTTCAGTACAGAAGGAATGTGAGGGCCCTGCTTGTGGAGCTTACAATCTAAAGGAAGGGGGAGGTGATACAAAAGGTGATAGCTGCCGGGATGATCTGGTGGAGGTGATTCAAGTACAGTTCTTAGGTGGAGGTGGGGTAGGCTTCCCTGAAGAAGTGAGTTTTCTTCGCCTAAAGACAGACAGGGTGGGGGCTGACCGGACATGCTGTGGTAGGGAGTTCCAGAGGATGGGAGAGGCTCTGGAGAAGTCCTGGAGGCGAGTGTGGGAGGAGGTGATGAGAGAGCTAGAGAGGAAAATATCTTGGGAGGAGCGGAGTGTGCGATTTGGGACGATATCTGTGGATGAGGTTGGTGATGTAGCTAGGGGAAGTGTTGTGGATGGCTTTGTAAGCTGTGGTTAGTATTTTGAATTTTATATGTTGGGTTAGTGGAAGCCAGTAAAGGGATTGGCAGAGAGGGGCAGCAGATCAGTTGGTAAGATGTATGAGTCTAGCAGCAGCATTCATAATAGACTGAAGTGGGGATAACCTGTGTAATGGCAGACCAGTGAGGAGGGAGTTGCAGTAATCAAGGCCTGATATAACCAAGGCGTGGATAAGTTGTTTTGTGGTGTCATTGGTCAGGAAGGGGCGGATTTTGGAAATGCTCCGGAGGTTGAGGTGGCAGGATTTAGCCAGTGAGTGGATGTGGGGCCCAAAGGAGAGGTCAGAGTCTAGGATTACGCCTAGCACCCTGGCATGAGGAGAAGGACCAATAGTTGTGCTATTGATCTTAATGGTAAAGTCATGAGTGGGGGATCGGGGAGGAGGAAATATTACAAGCTCAGTTTAAGGTAGTGATGTGACATCTATGCTGATATGTCGCTTAGTAGATTTGTGATACGTGAGGAGATTGAGGGGGTGAGCTGGGGAGCGGAGAGATAGATCTGGGTGTCATCAGTTTACAGGTGGTATTGGAAGCCATGGGAGGTTATCAGTTGGCCCAGGAATGAGGCATAGAGAGAGAAAAAGAGGGGCCCAAGGACAGAACCTTTGGGTACCCAAACAGAAAGAGGAAGAGGAACGGAGGAGGAGGAGTTGTATGTGACACTGAAAGTGCGCTGAGAAAGGTAAGAGGAGAACCAGGAGAGAGCAGAGTCACGGAGGCCGATGGAGTGGAGTTTATTGAGGAGGAGCGGGTGGTCGACTGTGTCAAAGGCAGCGGAAAGGTCAAGGAGTATGAGTATGGAGTAATGGCCGTTGGTTTTAGCAGTTAGTTGGTCATTAGTGAGTTTTAGTAGAACAGTTTCTGTGGAATGTTGTGGGCAGAAGCCAGACTGTCGGGGATCAAGAAGGTTGTTGTCGGGGAGGTAACAGTTCATACGGTTGTGAACAAGGTGCTTGAAAAGCTTGGAGGCAAACGGGAGCAGGGAGATGGGTCTTAAGTTATTCAAACAGATGGGGTCCAGCGAGGGTTTTTTGAGAATGGGGGTAACCAGTGCATGTTTGAGTGGGGAGGGAAAGGTGCCCATGGAGAGTGAGAGGTTGAAGATGTGGGTTAGAGAGTTTGGGATAGAGGAGGAAGGAGGCTGCAACAGTTATGAGGGGACAGGATCCAGGGGACAGGTGGTGAAGTGGGCCTTGGAAAGGAGTTCGGTAACTTCCTTGGTGGTAACATTCTCTCTGTCTTCGACCCAAACTCTCCTCCAACTCTCCTGCTGCTGAGCAGGCTCGATCACTTTTAAGGGTTGTCTTGGTCCCTTGCCTAGCCTCTTGTTGGGGATTGGCCAGGCTCCCACAAAAGTGCAGATCAGCCACTCCTCAGATCCACCAACTGCTTCTAGACTTCTCCAAAGTTCTAGAGCAGGGGGAAATTCCAGAATGCTGGTTTGCAGAGCCTTTCAGCTCTGACCACAATTTGACCCCTGCTAACTATTACTCCAAAGCTGCTACTCAGCCCTAGCTAACAATTGGAGTATAGCTCCCCCTAGCTAACTAGGAGGGTATTACATGTCATTCTGCACCCGCCAATCAAGATGTCATGTAGTATGAGGATGCTGCACATCACCAGCTCGGCAGGTAATACTGTGTGAAAATGGCCTCAGATTCTCCTAGGCCACACTCCTTGATGCATTTCACCCCAACCCCAGGGCTTAATTATGACCTTTATGCCTAAGCCATGGCGGCAGGGTGAAATGTATCAGGGGCGTGGCTTAGAAAGAGCTGAGGCCGTTTTTCCACAGTATTACCTGCTGAGCTGGCGGTGTGCGGTGTCCTTATATTACATGACTGAAAAGCAAACTGGTTGAGCTTTTGAAATGCCTACATCCTTCTTCAGCTGTGGATCACCAGAGCAATAGAGTTGGAGGGCACTTGGAGCAGCACCTCAAGCTGTCATAAGCCAATAAAGATGGCTGAAGACCTGGAGCTGGAAAGTTGATAACGGACAATGGACCTTATGAATTCAGATCATTGGAGGGAAATAGATATTTGTGGCGTTTAGTTCCACTTTAATGTATTCCTTTGGTGATAACTGTCACGGTCGCTAGTGCGCATATGTCAGCTCTCAGTTAAACTTTTAAGCCATCAAATGTCTGCTGTCATAGCTGATTACATGTGCAGAACAATGGCAACTGCAGATCAAAAAAAGGCTAAGATATCGCCATCTTCAGATGAAAAGAATAGAAGGGTTTAGTTCCGCTTTAAAGTATTTGTGAATCCTTACCTGCTAAAACAACTTTTAGTTTAAAATAGAAATAAAAGATGTTGACTACTACACTGGATGACATGTCCCATATGCAGATAGTAGTGTGATGGTCACCTCCCCCAGGAGCCCATCCTTCCATAATCTGGATGTTGGTGCAGCCCACAGTAAACACATAAACCAACTGGTTGATATACAGTATCTATTGGTTTATTGCTAACAGGCAGTAATAGAGGACATTGTAATTTGTTTATTTCTTATTTTAGGAAGCTCTGTGCTTCATGTGTATTGCATTGTGTTATTTTTATTCTTCTCACATTTGTAGACTAGATCACTGTTCTGTACGATTGAATGTTTCCACCTGAATGTTGCATCTTATTTGGCATTTGCAACATAAAGTTGCTTTGTTTGTGTAAACTTTAAAAAGCATAACTCAATAAAAAAAAAATGAAAGGGAAAACATTTGTGTGTGTGTGTATATATATATTATATATACGTATAATAAAACCTTTTTTTGTTCTTTTTTTAATATGGGATCACATGCCCTCTGTTCTCAGCTGTAGAAGGGGCTTAGAAAGATAGGGGTTGAGATTGCAGGGTGGTGTGTGAGCAGAAGTCAGAGACACAGCAGTACACTGATCTTTCCAGTGAAGAGCTGTGCAGGGCAGTGTATCAGCTCAGGTCTGGGTAATTGGAAGACAAACTGGCTGTGCTCTCCAGACAGCCAGAAAACTGGGTTGTATGTGTTCTTGTGCCTAGCGAGGTCAGGTTGAAAATAGAAAACAAGGGGGGACAGGGTTAGGATCACCAGATGTTTCACAAAGATGAAGCAATGCAAAGAGAACAGGATACATTTTAGGACAAGTGAATGGTACAACAGGAACATAGTTACATAGACTGGTTGAAATAAAAAAGACACAAGTCTATCTAGTTCAACCATTAAAAGGGGAAAAAATATATATATACAATCCTATATACACAATCCTATACCCGCAGTTGATCCGGAGGAAAGCAAAAAAACAAACAAACAATAAAACTTGATCCAATTTGCTCCTGCAGGAGAAAAATATCCTTCCTGATCCCCCAAGAGGCAATCGGATATTCCCTGGATGAACTTTACCTATAAATATTAGTATGCAGTTATATTGTGACCGTTTAGGAAAGAATCCAGTCCTTTTTTAAAGCAATCCACTGAGCTGGCCAGAACCAGCTCTTGAGGGTGTCTATTCCACATTTTCACAGCTCTTACTGTGAAGACGCCTTTCCTTATTTGGAGATTAAATCTCTTTACCTCCAGCTGTAAAGAGTGCCCCCTTGTCCTCTGTGATGACCTCAGGGTGAATAACTCTACACAGAGTTCACTATGTGAACCACTGATGTATTTATACATGTTGATCATATCCCCCCTTAATCTCCTCTTCTCAAGAGAGAATAAATTCAGTTCCTCTAATCTTTCCTCATAGCTGAGCTCCTCCATGCCTCGTATCAGTTTGGTTGCCCTTCTATGCACTTTCTCCAGTTCCCCAATGTTCTTTTTGTGAATTGGTGCCCAAAACTGAACTGAATATTCCAGATGAGGTGTTACTAATGATTTGTACCGGGGTAATATGATATCTCTCTCTCTGGAGTCTATATCTCTCTTAATACATGAAAGGCACATATGAGGAATATGAAATGTTGGGGTAACTGTAAGGCAGCAGGCTTTATTATTATTTATTTATGTATTTGGGGATCTTAAACCAGGACACAATCAGCATGTGTGATGAGTTGCAACTGCACAATAAATATCTAACAGAACAAACATAGCTCCAATCAAACCCTTACCAACAAGTAACAATATAACATAGCACAGATTATCCAGCTATGTGCCATGGAGTCCTCTTCACAGCATATTGCAGAAAACATTTCCTTCCTGACCTGACTACTGTAACACCCTACTAACTGAGTCTTGGCTTTACATAAAAAGTTCCTCTTCAGTCAGTCCAGATTGAGCACAGCTGGTAGAACGATCTTTAGACTGTTTCACATATTCTGCTGGTCTGCCAAACACTGCAATAGCTCCCATTTTTATATAGAATAAAAATATATAATTCTGACACTTTCTATATTTTATATAGAAGACTATTTTAATGCTGTAACATCTTAAAGTGTTACTAAACACAAAACAGTAAATTCAGCCTGTATATGCAGTAAAGCATACTTGATATATTCATTGTGGAACCTAAGGGGTTAATCCTTTGCATTGCGTAAAAATAATGTTTGATCCTGACTTCTCTGATCCTCCTCTTCTTCCAGTGTCTCCCTTATCTCTTGATAAGACATATTGTGTGGAGTCACTCTGCACATGCTCAGTTTGATGTGTATTGTTTGAGAGTTTTTTTTATCTTGGGAGAGTGCATGTGATCAGCACAAGGCCAATCAGCACTGTCCAGACAGAGGTCAGGGGTCCTGCATCCTCCTAGAGCAGAGAGAAAACTCCCCCTACAAGTTTTAACCAGTGCTCCGCTGGACACTGATAGAAGTCACAAGACTGCTCTAACTGCTGATGACAAAAGGTATTTAGCAGTTTATATTTACTAAAATAATTGCATTTCCATGTTCTGTGTACTATGGCAGACCAGATATGCTGAACGCAGCATCCTGGGTTTAGCACCAGTTCAAGTCTCATCTCAATCCACCTATTGTCCTACATGTGCCCTCCAATCTACTAAGAGTCTGCAGTTCTCTGCCACTTTCCTCCCTCTGATTTTTTCAGTGTTGTCCGATGGGAAAATTCACTTTCTCCAAACATTAAGAATGTGTTCTAATATTTAAACAATAAGTTCACCTTTCGTAACATGTTAAATGTTATACCCATATTCAGGGTGTGACATGTAACATGTTACGGCCCTTTGCTCCTCCCAGATCCCCATTTTGACAGCTAACGGGGGATCATCTCCCCATTCACTATTAAATGTAAAAAAATGCGGCCTGGGTGTGCTGGTGACATTCTCCCTTGCCAATTCTGCTGGGTTCCAGCCAACGGTTGCTGCAGCACCCACTTTTACACACCGCCATTTTTCACGCAGGAACATGTGTGTTTCAATTGCATGTGAGGCTCCACCCACACAGCTGCATCACTCATTCACTGTCATCTGTGAATGAGAGACTACAAGTCCCGGCAGCTTGTAGTCCTCAATGAACTACCATGGCTCTGTGAGGCGCCATGGTAGTTCATTCATTCTTCCTGTCAGTACATCTGCTTGCTCGTACGTCCCACACGGAAGTAGATATACTGACAGATCTGGAGGAGACCTACATGGCACCAGTGATCTGTTGATCACTGGTGCAATGATTTACAGGCTCCTGCAGACAAAAATAATAAATGCACATTTTTTTACATGCAAAAAAAATGCGCATTTATTATTTTTCTCTAAAAGTTGAACTTATCCTTTAAAGTAGAAATAGCAGATTTCTTCATCGTCCAGACATCCTAGTGTATGCCATAACTGCCTACTCTCTAGATGGCCATCTCTTCCTGCTTTTCCTGATTATTTCCTATCCGCAGTCACTGTACGCCTTATTCCAGTGATACCCTGTGTAATTAACATTTGCCCCTTCTGCACTTTGTTTCTGTCATTGCAAACCGTCTGGCTGGGTGATGGGTTCATGCATCATTAACATTAAATTAAATCTGATAATTAGATATGGCTCATCCTTTGTACAAATAAACACGCGCTCCTCATATCTCACATCCCCATTGTAAGCTCTTGTGGACACTGAACGCCTGCATTTTGTAATATATTTTCTGCTGCACCATGTTAATTATTGTGCTTTTACTTGTGCTGTGCCATATTAAAAAAAAAAATAATAGTATATGAGTGCTGGGTTACATATATGCAGATTAGATGCAGTTTGAACCCCATCTATTCTGCATGACATGTGAAATAACATTGCTTCCTATGGTTCCTGTTCACATATGTCCAGTGCACTGGCGGTATGGATTTAGTGTAGTTTGAAAAAAAGTCATGTCCGATTTCTGAGCAGTGCGGTCCAGTTCAGGTGAGCATTACAGGCTATTGACTTCTACTGGAACCATTCCTAAACCGCCTATGTGTGAACAGGATAAAATCCTGACCTGAACCTGATGTAAACCTGACATGAACTGCTGAACAACTACTGTATCAATTAGCTGTGAAACCTGAGCTTCAATCTGCACCACACATGTGTGAATACGCACTGACCCCTGGTTCACATATCTGCATTCCTGCGGGCCACGTTTTGTGTGGGCACGAGAGCCCATTCATTTGAATGGACTCCCGTGTCCCGGGACACGCAGGGAAGAAGTCCCTGCCCTTCATGGAAACTGCAGCCCGTACGAGAACCTCGGTTCCCAGTGTGGTTTGCGATTTCCAGTGCGTCTGGCGTGCCATTAGAATTAATGGCACCCGCCCGCGGGTCCGTATTCTTCTGTGTGGGTGGTGCGGCTGCACAGATTTTTGTGCTGCTCCACAGTGGCACCACCTGCACAGATGTGAACCTAGCCTTAGAGTTTCAAAAACGTGAAACAAGCTAAGTGATTCTGAAAGCCCAATTGAACTTTTCATTTAACCAGTTGCCCTCCGCTCTATAGCAGAAATACTGCTACAGGGCAGAAGGGCTGCGCAAAATCACGTATATATACATGATTTGCATTTGTGGGTAGAGGGCGCACACACCGCCCTACCCATGCTGCCATTGGCGGCTATAGCTGTCAATCACCTGGTCCGGGCTGGAGATTCAACACCGGCACTCGGCAATCACCAAGAAACACTGACAGGGGAGAGACCTGTGTGTAAACAGCACAGGTCTCTCCCCTGTCAGCACCGACATGCTGCTTTGTATTTCTCTGCACAGCATGTCTCCCTAGTAAAATAGCACACAGCACATCATGTAAAACAGCACACAGTTAACCCTTTGATCAGCCCAGATGTAAGCCATGTACCTGGGTGGGCTCCCCAGGATACAGTAAAGTCACGAACGAGGAAAGCAACCCCAACACCAGCTTTTGCCACAACAGAATTTTACTTAGATGTGGCAAATAAACACAACCACAAATGCTGAGAACATACAATAAATTTACATACACCCAGCCCAAAGGCTGAGACCCTTGTGCTGCACAGCACGGCGCCTCCTGATGGATGAAGGTAGAAGGTGTAGTAACTTACCTACTGGCGGGCACAACTAAGCTGCCACACCTTACCCGTTATTACCCTAAAAGAGCAGGAATCAGTGTATAGGTGTATGGTATGGGCTAGCCTGTGGTGCAGCACAACAGCTTACAATCTTACACAAATCTACAGTATTCCCCCTCCCATAACTGGTCCTATAGCACGTGCCTGAGTATTCCTTCTGAGCAAAACGCCAGTCTGGCTTGAGTTTGTGGGATGTTATCAGCTCTCCAATGCGAAATGTCACTTTAAGTTATGGAGTCCTTCCAATGATCAGTAATAACACTTGTGGCCTGACACAAACAGAGACCCTAACTAACTAAAGACCTGGACTCAGTCTGTAGGCGCCAACACTGAAATGAGGTGTGTACACAATCTTATCGACCCGAGTCTGCTTTTCATCCGCTGGTGACTCTGAACAGAACAAATGTCTCTCCAACAAGCATGCGGTATTGCAGTGTATGTTGCTTTGTTCCTCTGCTCTCATCAGCATTCCTGGCAGCAATCTTCCTTTCTCTGAACAGGATCAGGGTCTTGGACATGGTCAGCTTCACTTAGCTGCAGCTCTGGTTCCTGAGGGATGTTCTCACACCTGGATGCCATCAGATTCTCTGTTTACATGGCTCCTGCATTCACCATCCTCCAAAACATGGCTGCTGTCTCTCTCCTTCCTGTTCTCTAAACTCTGTGTGAAAAACCCCACCTCTTCATGAATATAGAAATATCTATGCAGTCTGAGGCTATGTTAGGAAAACAGTGTCATCTTGTGGCTAAACCACAGAATGTCACTCCAGAACATTTAATTTACTCCACACAATAATTTACTGCACACAAACAGTGTTCAAACAATGAGAGCTGTTTCCCCATCTCACACAGATGTTAACCCCTTCCTGCCCAGTGTCATTAGTATAGTGTCAGAGTTTTTTATTAGCACTGATCATTGTATTAGTGTCATTGGGATGTCAGTGGCAGTTAGCCAGTTCCCCCCCAGTGTCAGAATGCTAGCAGTCCCACTATAAGTCGCTGACTGCCACCATTACAAGTATAAAAAATAAAAATTCCAGTATATATACCGCCATTTGTAGACCAACCAGTTGAATGGATCAGATTTAGTGGTCAGTAATGTGACTGAGTGCAACTGGGGGGATCAATTTCACCACACTGCAATGCAAAGCATTACATCTGCGGCATGTGTGCACCTCTATTCTCTTTGCCACTTTAGATGGAGCAGTGAGGGGGCAATAAAAATGCAGCTCAACTTCATGTTTTTACCACCCCAAACTATGAGTTTAACCACTTGACCTTCGGAAGATTTACCCCTTTTCATGACCAGGCCATTTTTTGCGATACGGTACTGCAGTACTTTAACTGACAATTGCGCGGTTATGCAATGCTGTACATAAATGAAATTTATATAATTTTGTCCTACTACAGTAATAAAGCTTTCTTCTATAAAACATATCCAATAAAAATTTTTTAAAAAATCATATTTCTTCATAAATTTAGGCCACAATGTATTCTGCTACATATTTTTGGTAAAAACAAAATCCTAACAAGCGTATACTGATTGGTTTGCACAAAAGTTATAGCGTCTACAAACCATGTTATATATACTGGAATTTTTTTTTTAATACTAATAATGGTAGCGATCAGCGACTTATAGTGGGACTGCAATATTGCAGCAGACAGTCTGACCCTAACTAACACCATGTAGGAACCAGTGACACTAATACAGTGACCAGTGCTAAAAATATATAATATATACACTGTCACTGTATTAATGACACTGGCTGGGGAGGGGTTAAACACCTAGGGCGATCAAAGGGTCAACTGTGTGCCTTAGAAGAAACAAAGAACACAGCGCCTCTAAGTGTATACTGTGATAGTATTTAATAAAAAGGTAAGGTTAAAAACAGGCTCATAGGGAGGTGATGTACAACGTCTGTAGCCAGATGTAAGGTGACTGATTCAGAGAGGAGATAGCCTAGGTCCGCCAGCAGAGAAGCTGTGTTCTTTGTTTCTTCTGCAGTTTGCTTCGCTCCATTGCAGCTTGCCCTTAGTGCCTACTAGACTACCCCTGCCCACTTTGGAACTCATTACAATATACACATAGACTGCTGAACCATGCGCCTGTCATTCTCCTCAACTGTGTGCCTAGCTATGTGTTTTGTGTACACGGTGTGCTGTTTTTACCAGGAAATCTGCTAGATTTATTTCCCCTGCTTTGTAGGGAAAAAAATCTAGCAGGTCACCACTGACAGAACTTACAAAGGCAGAGCTGTGTTCTGTCAATGTCCTCGGTGATCAATGTGTGACGTCACTCATCCATTGGCCAGCACTTGTTGATTGGCTTCTGCTGTGTCCAATTACAGCATAAGCGGTGCTGCAGTGGCACGTGCGCCCCCTATACCAAAATGCAAAATCACGTTAGATACGTGACTTTGCACAGAATGTCAGCCCTGTAGCAGTAAATCTGCTATAGGGCAGATGGAAAGTGGTTTACTAGGCCTAAGAAAGGAGTCACATGCTGTAAAGAAGAACCACGGCTCTCTGTATGGAAGCAATGGTCTCTCTGAAGAGGTCCAACATGCCCCTCTACTGAATCAAACCTATAGCTTGGCAATCAGCAAAACTGATGCTCTCTGATGATTGGAGATGTCTAGTTCTGAATCAGCATGGGGTATGTCAGACCACTGCAGAGACACCACTGCTTCCACACAGAGGGTCAGGATTTTTCATTCAAGGAGACAGGCTTTTTCACTTTGACCCAACTGTTATCCTGTATTGTCACCCCATTACACAGACTTACAATGAAGGCTAGAAGTGGCCATTTCAGTGAGCACTACACAGGTATGGTCTACTATCATTACCACCGGGAACCTCTGAGATCTACTACACAATTGGGAGCATGTGGACAAGAATTGGCAGCAAAGGGCTTCTGGAAATCAGCAGATACAGTATTTTATTTAAAAAAAGGCAATTGTTTCTGATAGACAGTACTTTCAGTTAGGGTTTACATCTAGTTTAATACTGACGTTGGACATGTGTAAGTATTTATGTGCCATACCTGTGGGATCCCTGTGGAATCTGGAAATCCCTTTAGTAGGCTCCCCTACTATAGTGATCATCGTTAGCCTCCTGATCCCGTGCTGAGTGACTGCCCTGCTGCTTAGTCAATGCAGGTGACAATGATCGGCTATGTCCAATCACAACCCAGAGTCATGCGTTGGCAAACAATACAGGGCTCTGTACAAAAGGAATGATCTCTGCGCTGAAAAAACAGTGATCTTTAGTAAAAAGCAGCACACATTACACACGTTACACATTGTTAGGCACACACTTAACCCTTTGAATACCGCCAGATGGTAACCCCTTCCCAGCCTGTGCCATTAGTACAGTCAGGGCCAGCTGTGGACTGACAACTCATGGGGCCCCCGGGAAATAGGGGATCATGGGGCCCCTGTGTCCTTGCCCAAATTCAAAAAAGCCTATGAAAAAGGTACCAGAGGCATCTCATGGGGCCCCCTATGACCCCGGGCCCTCGGGCAATGCCAGAGTTTCCCAATGGTCAGTCCGCCCCTGGTCAGGGCCGTGGATAGGGGGTACCACCAGTCCACCTGTATGGGGCTCAGGCCAGCAGGGGGGCCCAGGCAGCTAAGTTAATCGGATGGACAGGGAGAGGGGTGCAATTACTGGACCTGATCCCCTGTATGGCTCTCTGTGCAGCAGCTGGCCTCTCCTCCTCTCCTTCCTGCTGTCTTTCAGCTACTGCAGAGAGAGGCATACAGGGGATCGGTTAAAGTAATTACCCCCCACCACACCCATCAACCCCCACATGGAAGAAAAATATATTTGAAATATATTTTAAAAATATTCTTCCCAAATATATTGACATATATTTGAAATGCTACAATTTTGGCCATATCCAATATATTTCTAAATATATTTCAATATATACATATACTGTATATATACTGTATGTTGAAATGCGTTTTTATTACAAAATATATGAAAAATATTTTTAAAAATACATTTCAAATATATGTCTTAAAAAATACAAATCTATATTTTTGGAATTAATTTACAAATATATGTTAAAATGACTTTTTTATATGTTAAAAAAAATCTGAAGAATATATTTTAAAAATATATATTTTTAAAAATATTTTTTAAATATATTCTTCAGATTTTTTTTAACATAACAAAGTCATTTTAACATATATTTTTACATATGTTTGTAAATGCATTCCAAAAATGTAGATTTGTATTTTTAAAGACATGCAGTATATTTGAAATGTATTTTTAAAAATATTTTTCATATATTTTGTAATAAAAACAACGCATTTCAACATACAGTGTATATATATATATATATGTATATATATTTAAATATATTTTGAAATATATTAAATATGACCAACATTGTAGCATTTCAAATATATGTCAATATATTTGGGAAGAATAATATTTTAAAAGTATATTTCAAATATACTTTTCTTCCATATGGGCCTCCCTATGCACCATACATTTCCCCCTGCTGCCTAGGCCCCCCTGTGTGCCCCCATCCCCGTAGTGCTGTCGACTTCCATCCTCTCCTTCCCACTGTCAGCTGCAAGTATGCAATAGGATCCTTTAGGATGGAGAAGCACATTTACCAGCATCTTCCTTTCCTGAATGAATGCAATGAGTGACCGGTAGTGGTCACTCACTGTGATCATTCATAACTGAAGCATAGTAAATTGTGTTTTGTTTTTTTGGGGGAAGGCCTGTAAAGTTGCCTGTATGGGGCCCCGTGGTTTCTAACAGCAGTCCTGAGTAAAGTGACAGTGTACAGTATTAGCACTGATCACTGTATCAGTGTCACTGGTGATGTCATTGTCGGTTAGCTAGTTCTCACAAAGTGTCAGTTAGTATCAGATTGCCACCACACTATTACAGTCCCACTGTAGGTCTCTGATCACTGTAATTACTAGTATTAATTAAATAAATAAAAACTCCAGTATATATACCGTATTTTCCGGCGTATAAGACGACTGGGCGTATAAGACGACCCCCTACCTTTCCTGTTTAAAATGTAGTGTTTGGGCTATACTCGCCGTATAAGACTACCCCTCTTCCAGTGCACACCAGTGGGAAGAATCCTGCCCCATCATTGGTGTCAGTGGGAGGAATAGTGCCCCATCATTGGTATTAGTGGGAGGAATAGTGCCCCATCATTGGTGTCAGTGGGAGGAATAGTGCCCCATCATTGGTGTCAGTGGGAGGAATAGTATCCCATCATTGGTGTCAGTGGGGGGGGGGAGGAATAGTGCCCCATCGTTGGTGTCAGTGGGGGGGAGGAATAGTATCCCATCATTGGTGTCAGTGGGGGGTGGAATAGTGCCCCATCATTGGTGTCAGTGGGGGGTGGAATAGTGCCCCATCATTGGTGTCAGTGGGGGGTGGAATAGTGCCCCATCATTGGTGTCAGTGGGGGGGGGGGAATAGTGCCCAATCGTTGGTGTCAGTGGGGGGGGGGAATAGTGCCCCATCATTGGTGTCAGTGGGGGGGAGGAAAAGTGCCCCATCGTTGGTGTCAGTGGGAGGAATAATGCCCCATCATTGGTATCAGTGACACCAACGATGGGGCACTATTCCTCCCACTGACACTTGCTGACTCCTGTTCCAGTACGGTGCTGCTGCAGCCAGCATATGTGGTTGCAGCAGCACCTAAGCACGGCACACTTACCTGCATCTCCACTCGATTTTCACGGGGCCGCTCAGCTCCGCCTACTCGCCGGTGATTGGCAGCCTGTGTGCC
Organism: Staurois parvus; assembly: GCF_062004578.1. Classification (NCBI taxonomy): domain Eukaryota; kingdom Metazoa; phylum Chordata; class Amphibia; order Anura; family Ranidae; genus Staurois; species Staurois parvus. Next base: position 1,578,536 of record NW_028318026.1, on the reverse strand, counting down.
TTTCCTGACCTACAATTCTTGCGGCCAATCACCGGTGAGGAGGCGGAGCCGAGCAGCCGCGCGAACATCCAGTGGACGAACCGAAGGAAGGAGCAGCTGCGCTTCCTGGACCGGATCGTCGTGGGATCCGGAGCCAGGTAAGAGACAGCAGCCCCTGCCCACCCCTGTACTTAGTTTCCCTTCTGTTGGAAGGGGGGGGCGGCGGCGGCACCGCGCCGCCCCCCTAAAAAGTGTCAGCATGCCGTTACCGGCGTATAAGACGACCCCCGACTTTTGAGAAGATTTTCAAGGGGTAAAAAGTCGTCTTATACGCCGGAAAATACGGTACCATCATTTGTAGGCACTATAATTCTCACTTAAACCAATTAATAGGTTTGTTTTGATTTTTTTTTTTTACCAAGACATGCAGCAGAATACATTTTTTTTAAATTTTTTTATTGGATATGTTTTATTGGAGAAAAAAAACTATTCTTTTTTTTTAAATTTTCAGTCATTTTCTTTTATATATTAACCGCTTCCACTCCGCACTATAGCAGAAATACTGCTGCAGGGTGGCACGGGTGCGCAAAATCATGTATATATACGTGATTTCGCAGATTGTTGCATGACCGAGCAATTGCCAGTTAAATGGCACAGTGCTAAATAGCAAAAAATGGCCTGGTCATGAAGAGCTTGAGTGGTTAAGAAGAGGCAGAAAGAAGTCCACAATGATGCAAGAAGTGGGCAACCAAAAAACACAAAGGACGGATGCAAATGTTTACAGAGCAGGGGCGGACTGACCATTTGGAAACTCGGGCACTGCCCGAGGGCCCGGGGTCAATAGGGGGCCCCATGAGATGCCTCTGGTACCTTTTTCATAGGCTTTTTTGAGTTTGGGCAAGGACACAGGGGCCCCATGAGATGTCAGTCTGTCCCTGGGACAGAGTGTGAACCTTCGCACGCTCAGATCCAAGATTGAGTGTGCGAATGATGACAGAGCAATTGAACATGAAAAGGGAAACGGTACTGCGTGACTTGAATCTTGACAGAAGATCAGAAAGAACGTCTTCTTCAAATTTAATCCGATCTTTTGTAGAATGCAGAGGTATAGACATGTGCAAAATTAAAAAAAATGTTTTGTTTTGTTTTGTTTCTATTCATTATTTGACTCATTTTGATTTGTTAAACTCATTTGATTTGTATTAAATAGTTTATTAGAATTCAAATTCACCCAAATTTGAAATTTTTAATGGATTTGAAATTGATTCTGAGAATTCATAATCCGCAATCCATATGTGTTTTTGATGGTATATGGGCTATATAAACAGTTTCACAACCATATTAGAAATGTCTATTTTTTTCAGCAAACTTTTAACAGTAATCACTACTCATATCACCATAGTGCAACTTACAATATTTTTTGTTAAGTATTCTTTTCTATTCTATTATTTTATAATTTATTCTAATGTATTTGGATTCATTCATTCTATTAAAAATTAGAATTTTGGAAGATAGTTATATTCTTTCTATTGTATTGTGTTGTATTCTATTCTTTTCTATTCTATTCTTTTATTTTCTATTCTAATCTTTTCTATTCTATTCTAATCTTTTCTATTCTATTCTAATCTTTTCTATTCTATTCTAATTGATTCTTTTCCTTTCAATTCTATTCCTTTATTTTCTATTCTATTTTGTTCTTTTTTCCCTCTATTCTTTTCTATTTTATTCTATTATTTTCTTTTCTATTCTATTCAAATGTATTCTATTCAAATTCAAATTCATTCTATTCCAAATTCGAATTTCGGAAAGACAGGTTTATTCTTTTTATTTCATTCTATTGTATTCTATTGTTTTTCTATACTATACTATTCTTTTCTGTTCTATTCTTTGATTTTCTATTTTAATATTTTCTATTGTGTTCTTTTCTATTCTATTCTTTGATTTTATATTCTGTTCTCTGATTTTATATTCTAATCTTTTCAATTCTATTCTTTGATTTTATTTTCTAATCTTTTAATTGATTCTATTCTTTTCTATTCTATTGCTTTATTGTCTATTCTATGTTATTCTGTTTTTCTCTATTCTTTACTATTCTATTCTTTTCTTTTGTATGCTCCTGTATTTTTTTATTTGCTATTCTGTTCTTTTTTCCTCTATTATTTTCTAGTCTATTCTTTTATTTTCTATTCTATTCTTTTCTGTTCCTTTATTTTCTATTCTATTTTATACTATTCTTGTTTTCAAATTCGTATTTCTTTAAAAAAAATGTAGAATTTGAATTTGTTTTCTAATTTGTTTTTGAATTCGAATTAATTCGAATTTTGGCCGAATTACATTTCATCATTTTGGATACGTTTAAATTCGTTACTATCGTAATTCGGAATTCAGATACACCCGAATCTCCAAATAACAGAACGAAATGAACTGCACATGTCTACAGATGTATTTAATATTTTTTACAGTCCATTCTAGGAATAAATTGTCGCACCTTGTATGCATATCCAACCTGGACCTATATAAAACTATAACTGTAACAAAACAATCCATACCTAAACTTCAGCTTTTAATTTAATGGCAGTTTTGATGCTAGCACTGATGCAGTGTTTCCGGGACAGCATTTTTCTGTACACTAACTGATTCACTTATTACCTGGGTCGCTCTTTACCGTCACACCTTGGGAATGGCACCGCTGTTGTATGACATAACACAGAGTGCACAGTCAGGTAACAATCAATTTGGAACCCTCACGGGAAAAAAAACCATCACTATAATACAGTGGCAAGGGAAAGCAATTTTAAGCTATTTATTTTTTGTGTGTTAAAAGTAAATGTTTTCTTAACAGCTCACACACAGAGATGTTGGCTAAATCCCTATGTGTTAATTTCCAAAGACCTTACAAATACCATTTGCACTAAAAGTTGCAAACATAACAACAATATGGTAATGGAAGATAACACACAGCTAAAATTAGACATGCAAAAAAACTATAACTTAGGAAAGCTGTTGTAAAACAGAGAGAACTTGGAACCAATCCAAATAAATGCATAGGATTGGCAGTGAGCTATTTAAGTCTTTCTGCTGGCTACAGAGTATTTATAAACCGTGGAAAGCTGTTTTATATTCCTATGCCTCCAGCAGATACAGTCTCATGAATCACTATTTGGGGCTGCCTGCAGAGCCTGTACAGCATAAGAGCATCAACCAGTTCTAGAGCTATTCCTGGGAGAGAACTTCCCCTGTGTTAATGTACAACAATTTATTTAAAGTGAACCTGTCTGTGCAAATATCTTCATGATGTAATCCTAGAATTCATTAAAATTCCATAAGGTAATACATCACTGCCCATCTGTTTATAATTGTATTAATTCTTTCCAGTTGCATTCTAATGGCCTGTGTTACTGTACCTCTCAACTTTCCAATCAATAGCTGGCCCCATCTCCTTATTGTAAGTACATCACCTATACAGCTCTTACATGCCCCGCTGTAATACCACAGGTTAGTCTGTGTGACTGCGCTCCTCAATATTTTAAAAATTAAAAACCACACTCCAAAAGACCACTATCCTGGGCATCACACGTATGACTTATGTTGCCACATGGTATGAAAAGGAGAACAAGATCACAACCAAATAATGTCAATATTTCCTGATCAGAGAACAATGTGTAGTTCTACTCCCTTAAGAGTTGCTGAGTTTTGGGTCCCCCTATACTCTGCATGGCCAGGCAACGCGCATTTTTCCACACCGTGCACACTAGAGTCAATAAACAGTCCTTGAGCTTGGTTTTGTGATTTTATTATTAGGGTTTAAGAAGTTGGATGGGGTTTAGGGGTATATTGAATGCCCGGGGAACTGAAGGACTTGAGGACAAACTCCTTAGCAACTATGTACAAAAATGTGGATAGCAACAGTCTCTTTCCTTCAAGAGCTCCAAAGACTCTTCCTAGTGTACCTCCTCAGACCCCTGATGGCTACCCCTCTTCACCCAGCTGCACTGAGGGTATTCCCTGGACAAGGGGCCCAAGAAGCTGCCAATTTAGCACAAGCAGTCCCGGATGAGAAGCTAGTTTGGTCTTGCACCTGACTGCCTGCTCCCTTTATCCAGCCCAGGAGGTGTAAGAATACTCACACCGGCCTTACACTGGGCTAGCTCCTTCCCTGCTACATAGGCAGTCCTTCCTGGGAGATGATGAGGCTGTGGAGATCCTCTTTTCCAGTGATCTGCCTGTAGGTGGGCTCCTCTTCCTGGTGCCCCCTCCCAGGTTCCACACTCCAGCTTTCCTCAGTACATCTTCCACCCAACACTGCCCACCTCCTCACAGGCTCTGCCACATTTGAGGGTTGCCCCGTTCACCATGCTCAGCCTTCTGCCAAAGGATTGGCCAGGGTCAAACATGCAGATGTGGGGCTCCTCCCTTCCTTCACCCCTCCTCCAGAAAGCTCAGGGGGGTGGGAGAGCTACAGAAGCCCTAACCTGTTAGAGCCTCCCAGCCTGTCCTGAGGTAACCTCACTACCCCTCACTCCCCAGGCTGCTACTCATTTTTTATAGAAGACCTGCTTTTAGGGGAATGTATAATGTAACAGAGTGCCCATTTACTCAACATGTTCAGATGAGGGTGCTGGCCTCCCTTGGGGTCCTAGCAATGCTCAGGGAATATAAATTCCATATCTCATAAGTCAGAGGTAGCTTGGCAAGTGATCTGTAGCCAGGTGAGTGATACTACGGTTTCAGAACTGGCTTCTCCAATAGGCCCATTTACTCTGCGGAGACACTGTTTGATTGCTACTAGAATGCTCTACTTCTAGTTAGGTGGCCTTTTGTACTTGGGTCTTGGATCCCTCCAGCTGTTCACCATGTTACCAAAGCTATCCTGGACTTTGAGGAATGCTGTTTACGAGGCTGTGTTCTGGTCTCTTTTACTGAAGCAGTAATTCTCGGCTTGATTGGCAGGAGTGTGTAATACTCCTGTTCCATGGCAGCTGCTGGTCTCATTCCAGCATCTCGGTTTTGGCTGAGCTGATGTAGACACAGCATCTGGGTGGAGATAAAATCTGTTTTAAGCCTGCCAAACCCTTAGTGTCATGCTTGTGATAGTGTTTGCAATACATGCTTCAAGCTCCCTGTTTGCCTGCCTTATTCCCGTGCCTTGATCTTAACCTTTGCCCGATCTCCACCCTGCCAGCCATTTTGGAGTTCCTTGTTATTGATCTACTTTCTGAACTCAGCCTGCCTTTTGACCATGGATTTTGCCCTGACTACTCTCTGCCCTGAACCCAGACTGCAGTTGGACCACTCTGCTTGTCTGATTGCCTGCCCTGAACCCAGACTGCCATTGGACCACTCTGCCTGTCTGCCAACTGCAAGTACCTCTTTGCTGTACTTAGCTCATGCCTGCCACAGAGAGGTAGTCAGGCATTATAGCATTGTGTATAAGACCTGGGGGCAGCCGAGTACCGGTAGGCCTGATTGCCTTTTGAGAAAGGGGGGCTGCTATAGGTGAAGAACACAGAGCCAGCTATAGTGCCTAACCAACAATGCTGGCAGTAGGCATGACATTGCCCCTTTGTTGTTCTGGAGTCTTATAGAGACTATATTATGCAGCCACATGTTACCTGAGTCACATTGCTGTGAAGAGTCCATGTTCATACCTCCCAATAGTCCCTGATTGGGCGGGACTTTCCCGCATTTTCACTTGGTCCTGGTGTACAGGGGCTTTGTCTTGCATTACTCTATCTATTCTTTATATGCTAACATCCAGCTGAGCAGGACCTTCAGCAGTGTGAACAGTATGAAAATCCGGCACAACCAGGTATTGGTGGACAAGCCAGTGAGTCTTACAGCCAAAATGAGAGAGTGGGCAGTTGTCGACTCCAACCTGTGATGTCGTGGATGGGCAGGGCCCCTGAATCGCATATTGGCCCCGGTTGGACTTGACAGCTGCACTCTCTCTCATTGCAGCTGTATCTCCACTGGCTTGTTCGCCAATCCCTGACTGTGCTAGACGTTCACTCTGCTGCAGGTCCTGCTCAGCTGCGCTCATTTGTTATATATCTGATGCCGGCATTCTTACCTCGGCTCCTATATACTGTTAATCAAGATTTTAGAATGCAAGTTTATGTTTAGTTGGTGTCTTTGTGGTTTGACTAACTTCTGAACCTTGCACTCTGTACGTAATACATCCCTGAATACTGCAGTCTTTGTGAAACACACACTTAAACCTTGCACTCTTTTCGTAGCGCATTCCTGAATCCTGCACTCTGTATGAAACGCACTCCTGAATCCTGCACTCTGTATGAAACGCACTCCTGAATCCTGCTTTCTGTGGATAATACAATCCTGAATCCTTCCACACTCTTCCACAGTTTGTGCAAAACCATTTGTAATGGAAGTGTTTTATTCTTGTGGCACAGCAATCAAAGCATATTTTATAGGTACAAGGAAGTCCGGGTTTTGTTTAACCTTGCCCCTTAAGCCCCTCCCATTGTTAAGCATGTGGCCACACCCATCTTTGCCACAGTGTGCTATGCATGCCGCAGGTCACTTCCTCCCTCAAGTGTCGCTCATTCTAAATTTCAAAAGTTGGGAGGTATGCATGTTTGTGCAGCTTTCATTAGTCTGCAGTATTTTCATATTTTTGTCATTCTGTACCAGTTTTGCATTCTTGCTTCTAACTTAGTACCTGTTTGGTAAACTGTAAGTTACAGTTACTCCCTCTCTGATCACTGATCATTTGGCAGATTGCCTATTCTGTTAAAATAGTCTTTTCTTTTCGTTAGATTGACATTCATAAGAAATTAGGATGAATATATATATACAGTGGGGATGTAAAGTTTGTGCACCCCAGCTAAAAATTTGTATTAATGTGCATAAAGAAGCCAAGGAAAGATGGAAAAATCTCCAAAAGGCATCAAATTACAGATTAGACATTCTTATAATATGTCAACAAAAGTTAGATTTTATTTCCATCATTTACACTTTCAAAATAACAGAAAACACAAAAATGGCGTCTGCAAAAGTTTGGGCACCCTGCAGAATTTATAGCATGCACTGCCCCCTTTGCAAAGCTGAGACCTGCCAGTGTCATGGATTGTTCTCAATCATCGTCTGGGAAGACCAGATGATGTCAATCTCAAAGGTTTTAAATGCCCAGACTCATCTGACCTTGCCCCAACAATCAGCACCATGGGTTCTTCTAAGCAGTTGTCTAGAAAACTGAAACTGAAAATAGTTGACGCTCACAAAGCTGGAGAAGGCTATAAGAAGATAGCAAAGCGTTTTCAGATGTCGATATCCTCTGTTCGGAATGTAATTAAGAAATGGCAGTCATCAGGAACAGTGGAAGTTAAAGCAACATCTGGAAGACCAAGAAAAATATCAGACAGAACAACTCGCAGGATTGTGAGAAAAACAATTCAAAACCCACGTTTGACTGCACGATCCCTCCAGAAAGATCTGGCAGACACTGGAGTTGTGGTACACTATTCCACTATAAAGAGATACTTGTACAAATATGGTCTTCATGGAAGAGTCATCAGAAGAAAACCTCTTCTACGTCCTCACCACAAAAACCATCATTTGAACTTTGCAAATGAACATATAGACAAGCCTGATGCATTTTGGAAACAAGTTCTGTGGACCGATGAGGTTAAAATTGAACTTTTTGGCCGGAATGAGCAAAGGTACGTTTGGAGAAGAAGGGGCACAGAATTTAATGAAAAGAACCTCTGTCCAACTGTTAAGCATGGGGTTGGATCAATCATGTTTTGGGGTTGTGTTGCAGCCAGTGGCACAGGGAACATCTCACGAGTAGAAGGAAAAATGGATTCAATAAAATTTCAGCAAATTTTGGATGGTAACTTGATGCCATCTGTGAAAAAGCTGAAGTTAAAGAGAGGATGGCTTCTACAAATGGATAATGATCCTAAACACACCTCGAAATCCACGGGGGATTACATCAAGAGGCGTAAACTGAAGGTTTTGCCATGGCCTTCACAATCTCCTGACCTCAACATAATTGAAAATCTATGGATAGACCTTAAAAGAGCAGTGCGTGACAGACAGCCCAGAAATCTCAAAGAACTGGAAGACTTTTGTAAGGAAGAATGGGCAAAGATACCTCAAACAAGAATTGAAAGACTCTTGGCTGGCTACAAAAAGCGTTTACAAGCTGTGATACTTACCAAAGGGGGCAGTACAAGATATTAACTCTGCAGGGTGCCCAAACTTTTGCAGACGCCATTTTTTTGTTTTCTGTTATTTTGAAAGTGTAAATGATGGAAATAAAATCTAACTTTTGTTGACATATTATAAGAATGTCTAATCTGTAATTTGATGCCTTTTGGAGATTTTTCCATCTTTCCTTGTCTTCTTTATGCACATTAATACAAATTTTTAGCTGGGGTGCCCACACTTTCGATCCCCACTGTATATACACTAATAAATAAGATGCCTGTGCTATAACAGAGGCTGGCCACACCCTCAAATAGACAGTATGAAGTCCATAGGACCAATGTCCAGTAATAATGACAAATAGATGAAATGGTGACTTGTTACTCCCAGTGAGGCACTCGTCAAAACCGTGCAGAAAATATAAGAAATGCGCACTCACCAGATGCGCAATGAAAAAGCGCAATAATAAGAGCCAGAGGTCCCCTCTTATTCTGTGGAAGGTGCAGCTCACACTGGACAGACTTTCCCACAATACTGGCGCCTTGAGAGATCTTCTCTAATGGTGGAAGCTGCGATGGGGGTCAGCATGTATGAATCACTCTCCTCTGGGCCTCAGGGTAGTCACCATATGGTCCTGGGGGATTAAATGCTTGATGTGGAGCAGAGAATAGTGGCCATAGTGTAGTAGGTCAAAATATTGATTCTTTTATTAATGATAGAAAGTGATGAGCATACATAAAAACAAATGGAAGCCTTCGCCAATGAAATATAAACAAAGCATGCAGTAAAAACGTTCATGAACCATTCAGAACACTGACCAGCTGGATAGTCATGGAAGCCACCGAACCTCCTTGATCCGGTGGCGTGATGTCTCAGGCGTGTGTGGCTCCTCCTTAATGCGTTTCGCACAAAAAAGTGCATCCTCAAAAGGGGTGATGCCAAAGCAGCCTGGACGTCTGTGCTGTGCTATTTATAGAAAATGTTTGACACTAGAAAAGCAATCGGGCACCATTTTGCCGATGACCGGCATGAACTGGGCATGTGCAAGAAGTTTGGGCGCCATTTTCTTGTAGCCCTCTGAAGCACTGAGCAGCTGGCAACTTATGGAGGTGTGCACTATCCCAATGGCTGAGCTAGTCATCCTAGGGAAGTGCACACCATCGGGGCTGAATATACCTGTTGTCTATTGTGTGACTGAGCCTTGTGAACTCTCAGTATCCACTATTGGTGGTCCCCCGTATGGCGCATGCGCGCGAAAGACCTAGTTGTTAGGCCTGCTGACAAGGGAGGAGGGGTGGTCGTTTTAAGTAAGAATAATTACATGTCTGAAGTGCACAAGATTTTGAGTGACGAAGACACTTATCGAATTTTACCTAGTATCCCACTGATTAGTTATAAGAGGACCTTAAAGAATCTGATTAACAAAGGATATTCCAGCGACAACATAAATAAAAAAGAAAAATATTTTCTATGCCCTAAGGCACCTAGACTTCCTATTTTGTATTGTCTCCCCAAAATACATAAGGATCCAATCAATCCTCCTGGCCGTCGCATAGTTACCGGGATAGGCTCTTTGTGTTCCAGAATAGGTCAGTACATCGATTATTATTTACAACCTCTAGTTCTGACCACTCCGTCATACATTAAGGACACAAAACAGGTACTAAATGAAATTAGTACCTTAACTTGGGATCCACAGTATGTAACCTATTTAGTTACTGCAGACGTCTCCTCCCTGTATAGCAACATTAACCATGAAGATGGTATGTTGGCTGTTGAATATTACCTTAACATCACTGATAATATTTCAATAGTACACAAATCTTTTATACTTTAGTTACTAGACTTCGCGATGCAAAAAAACTATTTCTGGTTCGTTGGGAAATTCTAGTTGCAAACCAGAGGCGTCACGATGAGTGCAAAGTTCGCTCCCAGCCTGGCCAACCTTTTTATGGCCAGGTGGGAGGAGGACTTGATACATTCCAGAGAATGGCCGGAGCTCCTCTTCTATAAGCGGTACATAGATTACATACTTCTTCTATGGCAAGGAGAGGAGGAAGCTTTGTTCAACTTCTTCGGCACACTGAATAACAACACCCACAACATCAAATTGACATTTAACCACAGCACCACCGAAATTAATTTTCTGGATTTAACTCTAGTTAACAAAGGGGGACATCTTATATCAGAGGCCTTCTTTAAGACAACTGACAGAAACAGTTACATCCCTGTCGATAGTTGTCACCACCCCTCATGTTTGGTGGGGATACCCAGGGGCCAGTTCATGAGGGTGAGAAGGAACTGTGCAGAGATTAATACATACCATACAAAAGCAAATATTTTAAAACAACGGTTCCTGGAAAAAGGGTATAAAGAAGAGACATTGGATAAAGATTTAAAGTCTGTGGCGGCTTTAAGTAGGGATGCTATGCTGTCTAATGTGACAAGACAAAAAGACGGAATGTTCTGCCCTTTCATTACATCCTTTTCCATCCAACATAAAGTGATACGCAACATCATAAAAAAGAATTGAGATGTTCTTAAAGCAGACCCCGTTCTTTCAAAGGCCCTTCCGGATGAGCCGGAGATTGTATTTAGAAAGGCACCCACAATAAGGAATAGAATTTCTACTAACATCATTGATCCGCCCCTCAGGACTACTTTGTTTTCTGACTTGAAGGGATTCTTCCCATGCAGAAAATGCATAATATGCAGACAGAGCAAGAACCCCCTTAAAAAAGTGGAAACATTTACATCTTCCAAAACTGGGAATAAATTTGACATTTCTACATTCATAACATGTAACAGCCGCTATGCGGTGTACCTTTTAGAATGCCCTTGTCGGTTGCAGTACATTGGCCGCACCACAAGAAGGCTTAGGGACCGCTTCAGGGAACATGTTAATAACATTAAGAAAGGTTTTAAAGACCACTCCCTTTCAAGACATTTCAGATACCACCATCAGAGAGACCCATCCCATTTAAAGTTTATGGGTATTGATTTGGTTCAGAGCCATTGGAGGGGTAATAATAAGAAAAGATTGGTCTCACAGATGGAGACCCGATGGATATATGACATGAAGACCTTGACCCCCTCCGGCCTGAACATCGAAGTAGATATCAACTGCTTCATAGATAACAGTTGATTCTACGTTGCATTACTCTCTTGCCTATCATTGTGTGTCTAAAATCCAGTTCTTTATACAGTTCTCTCCGTTCGTATGTCATTATAGTTTAATGTCATGCATTACAAAAGATCAAGTGTTTTATATTCTGTACTATTTTTAGTGCATTTAGTCTATATTTTATTGGATAGTATATGCATCTATATTATAGATTACATCAGTAGATATATTTTATCAGGTACATCCATGTCACAAACCCATTAAGGTTCACCCTATTCCGGTCGGGTTTATTCCGGTCGGGTTTATTCCGGTGTATGTTGACCGTGTGAATTATTTTATATTTTACATCATTTTTACATTTTTTATATTTATATATCTTTATTCACATTCTATCTTTATTTTTATACATGCTTTCGTGTCTCGTTAGCATACTTAGCATATCGTTTTTATCTATCATATAACACATCATATATGGCTCCAACACTGTAGATTAATGGACCATAATATTTGTGACTCATGTGAAACTTAAATAAATAGTGCACTAACAGAGGTACGTTATACCACAGAGCCACATGGGAAGCCTAGGACAATAGATGGGGTTACTAACGTTATGCAATAAGTTGCTTTTCCCCCTTTGTAATTGATTTCTGGTCTTCATTTGTTTGGCTCTAAGAAAATGGCGCCCGGAGCAACCTGCGCATGCGCACTGGCGCAGTAGCGCCCGTAAATTGATTTTTAATTTTATATTATGTTTAATCTCTTTCCTTATTAAGAGATATATATGTGCACAATCCTATATATAGCTGTTCATTATTCTTCATTTTTAAGTGATTATGGCAATGTCTATTTATCTATTTAGTGTATGCCCTGTCCTGAAGCTTTGGGAAAATGGCGCCCGCATGTTCGCGCATGCGCAATATGGGGGACCACGATCGTGGATACTGAGCGTTCACAAGGCTCAGTCACACAATAGACAACAGGTATATTCAGCCCCGATGGTGTGCACTTCCCTAGGATGACTAACTCAGCCATTGGGATAGTGCACACCTCCAAAGGTTGCCAGCTGCTCAGTGCTTCAGAGGGCTACAAGAAAATGGCGCCCGAACTTCTTGCACATGCCCAGTTCATGCCGGTCATCGGCAAAATGGCACCCGATTGCTTTTCTAGTGTCAAACATTTTCTATAAATAGCACAGCACAGACGTCCAGGCTGCTTTGGCATCACCCCTTTTGAGGATGCACTTTTTTGTGCGAAACGCGTTAAGGAGGAGCCACACACGCCTGAGACGGCACACCGCCAGATCAAGGAGACACCAGAATTGACAAGTCCGCCACTAACGCCCTGTGTTTTTCACAGATGAAAGCAGGTTCACCCTGAGCATGTCACAGACGTGAAAGGGTCTAGAGAAGCCCTGGAGAACGTTACGCTGCCTGTAACATCATTCAGCATGACCGTTTTGGTGGTGGGTCAGTGATGGTCTGAGGAGGCATATCCTTGGAGTAATGCACAGACCTCTACAGGCTAGACAATGGCACCCTGACTGCCATTAGGTATCGGGATGAAATCCTTGGACCCATTGTCAGACCCAACACTGGTGTAGTGGGTCCTGGGTTCTTCCTGGTGCACGACATTGCCCGGCCTCATGTGGCAAGAGTATGCAGGCAGTTCCTGGAGGGTGAAGGAATTGATACCATTGAATGGCCCCCATGCTCACATGACCTAAATTCAATTGAACACCTCTGGGCTTTCATGTTTTGGTCCATCCTATGCCGTCAGGTTGCACCTCAGACTGTCCAGGAGCTCAGTGATGCCCTGGTCCAGAACTGGGAGAAAATACCACCAGGACACCATCTGTTGTCTCACTAGGAGCATGCTCCAACATTGTTAGCCATGCATACAAGCACATGGAGACCATACAAACTACTGAGTATCATTTTGAGTTGCTGCAATGAAATTTCAGCAAAATGGACTAGCCTGCTGCATCATTTTTTCACTTTGATTTTCAGGGTGTTTTTGAATTCAGTCCTCTGTAGGTTGATCATTTTCATTTCCATCAAACAATGGGCATCCTTACACTCCTAACACATTGCCCAGTCCATATCAGTATAGATATCCAGCATGATATTTTTCCCCATTGAGATCTGATGTGTTTTCAAAGTCTTCCTTTAATTTTTTTGAACAGTGTATATACATGTGGGCAGCCATATTTGTTCAACTGATATGCAGACTCTGCTTCTACCTTTGCATTGCAAAACAGCAGTTGTTGTTTACTGCTCTCTTGAAATTGTAAGTCTAGTCTCATAGAAAATGTTCACTTAGCAAAGTGAAGGTTAATTCAGCTCAATGTGAAAATGTATTCACTCTAATAATCCAATAATGTGCAAGCAATAGCTTTTTTTAAGGAAAACTGAGCATAGCTTCATTTTATTCACTAAGTTAAGTGAACAGTTACTTTTGAAAAAAAGGCCATTTTCTACTACTTTAGTATATGAATCTTGAACTGTGGAATGACTCATTGAAATCAATGCATCCCCTGTGTGTTATCTTATCTGAACAGTTGGGAAATAACTGAGCCATTAAAAGCTCACTCTACCTGCTAATCTACAAATTGCTATTGTTAACAAAGTAACAAAAACATCAAAGAGTAAGCTTGTAAAAATGTAAAAGTCAAATAAAATATTATAGAAGTACAGCAATAATAAATTAAAATATGTGCTCACTAATAGTTCACTATATTTTACATTTCAGCACATTTTGAATCTAACTCCAAATTCAGTGAGCTATCACCAATAGCCCTGGTTGAAAAAAGCAAGACCCCCCCAAAAAAATTAATTGGAGTTTATTTAGAAAACTTAAGCCAGGTACACACATCAGCAGAAACCGGAAGATTTTCAGTATGTGTGTACTATTCTATGTTCAATAGAAGCTGAGAGCCAACCCGGGTAAATAAAAAATTGTGTGTATACCCAGCTTTAGGTTTAAGATCTAATCCTGTTACCTGGTCTCCTACTGGTCATCAGCAACTCCTCATACTGGACTAGGGATACTGTAACCTTGTGAATTACAAGGTGATTGGGATTGCTGATTCTGCAACTTGTAAGGAGGGATCCATCCTATCCTTGTCCTTGTTAAGATACAGTAGTGCCAGGACCTTGTGACATGATTCAAGCTCCCCTGTAGCAGGCACCACAGTTCCCAGGTTTCTTCCCAAATAATAAACATCCAGCCATAACTTTGTCTTCCAATGCTTTACAAACCTGTGAACATCATAATACTTCTCAGCCGTGGGGTACATGTTCAACACAAGCACATTTTTTGCAAAGGGGGTTGCCAGCCAGCATTCAATTTTCTACGCTCTGCTAATCCTCTTCCACACTATGAAGATCAGTGGAAGGCCTGATAAAACCTGCCAAGGGAAAACACTTGTGGTACGTTTCCTAACACATGCTGAGGAATACCAAGACTTCTTTTTCTCCTCTGCCCCTTATAAAACTCTTCCTTTTCTTTTTATACCTTCTTCCTGGGGAGGGAACCCAGCTCACATCACACTAGGAACAAGGCGGTGTATCAAGTTAAAAGGAATGCTAACCCCTGCTTAGACTCAAGTCTCTAAAAGACTGCATCCACATGCCATCTTCATTATTAGGCTAGGCTGTTTCACCTGTGTACACACTTGTAAATCTTTTAAGACCACCATCGGTCACCCCAAGAAAAGATTATCTGGTGGCTGTTTGTCACATGAGGAGCCTAAAGAGCAGTTTCACCAATGAGTTCTTCTGATTTAATCCTTTCTTATGTAGCACTACCCCTGTAGGATCAGCTTGTGTTTTTGCCCGGGTCTTCCCTATCTTCATCTCACAGCCAGGCACAAAGTATTTTCCATATCCAGGTGCACACACACATTATTATTATTATACAGGATTTATATAGCGCCAACGGTTTGCTCAGCGCTTTACATTATAGTGGTAGACAATACAGTAACAATACAGTTCAATACAAGAGGGACAGGAGGGCCCTGCTCCTTGGAGCTTACAATCTAGGAGGGAGGGGTGAGTGGTACAATAAGTAAAACTGTGGGGGATGGAGTGGTTGGAAGCGTAGAGGATTCCAGTATTAGCAGAGGGCGGGATAGGCTTCCCTGAAGAGATAGGTTTTTAATGATCGCCTAAAGGTCAGTAGAGTAGGTGATAGTCTGATAGATTGGGGAAGGGAGTTCCAGAGGATGGGTGATGCCCTGCAGAAGTCTTGGAGACGAGCATGGGAGGAGGAGATAAGGGAGATAGAGAGTAGGAGGTCTTGTGAGGAGCGGAGTGTACGGTTTGGGTGATATTTAGAGATAAGATCGGATATGTAAATTGGGGCAGTGTTGTGGATGGCTTTGTATGTCATAGTTAGTGTGTTGAATTTTATCTGTTGGGCAACTGGGAGCCAGTGGAGGGATTGGCAGAGAGGGGTGGCAGATACAGAGCAGTTAGTGAGGTGGATGAGTCTGGCAGCAGCGTTCATGATAGACTGAAGGGGGGATAGCCTGCAATGAGGTAGGCCAATGAGGAGGGAGTTACAATAGTCGAGGCATGATATGACAAGGGAGTGAACAAGTTGCTTAGTGGCTTCCGGGGTGAGGAATGGTCGTATTCTGGAGATGTTGTGGAGGTGAAGTCTACATGATTTTGTCAGCAATTGGATCTGGGGCTGGAAGGACAGATGGGAGTCTAGGATTACACCTAGTACCCTGGCATGAGGGGATGGACTAATGATTGTGTTATCGATATTTATGGTGAAGTCAGTGGAGGTGGCACGGGCAGGGGGGAATACTAGGAGCTCAGTTTTGGAAAGGTTGAGTTTGAGGAAGTGGAGTATGTATGCCGATATGTCACTTAGTAGGCTAGCGATGCGGGTGGAGACTGAAGGGGTGAGGTGAGGGGTAGACAGATAGATTTGCGTGTCATCAGCATAGAGATGGTAATTGAAGCCATGGGAGTTTATCAAGTGACCAAGGGAGGAGGTGTAGATGGTGAAGAGAAGGGGTCCAAGGACAGAACCTTGAGGGACCCCTACAGAGAGAGGGAGTGAAGAGGAGGTGGCAGCGTTATAGGTAACACTGAAGGAGCGCTGCGATAGATAGGAGAACCAGGAGAGAGCAGAGTCAGAGTGTAGTTTTTTGAGTAGGAGGGGATGGTCAACTGTGTCAAAAGCCACGGAGAGGTCGAGTAGTAGGAGTATTGAATAGTGGCCATTGGTTTTTGCCACTAGTAGGTCATTAGAGAGTTTTAGTAGGGTAGTTTCAGTGGAGTGTAGAGGGAGAAGGCCAGACTGTAAAGGGTTGAAAAGGTTGTTGTCAGTGAGGTGGGAGCTCAGACGATTGTAGACTAAGCGTTCTAGGAGTTTAGAGGTAAATGGCAGCAGGAAGATGGGTCTTAGATTGTTCAGGTTGGTGGGGTCTAGGGAGGGTTTTTTAAGTATGGGAGTGATGTGCGCGTGCTTTAGAGGGGAGGGGAAGGCACCTGAAGAGAGGGAAAGATTGAAGATGTGAGTGAGGGAGCATAGGATGGAGGAGGAGGGTGACCGAAGGAGTTGTGAGGGGACAGGGTCCAGGGGGCAGGTGGTGAGGCGGGCTTCTGAGAAGACCTTGAGGACCTCTTCGATGGTAGCGAGGTCAAAGGAGGAGAGTGTTGAGGGAGGTATGGTATGAGGAATGCTAAGTGGATTGGGTGTCTGTGTAGTGGCGATGTCCCTACGAATTGCGTCAATCTTGTTTTGGAAGTGGTTTGCAATCTCGTGGGCAGTGAGTGAGGCGCTGGGTGGTGGTGGGGGCGGAGAAAGTGGAGAGTTAAAGGTAGAGAAGAGCCAACGAGAACTCGAAGAGAAGGTATTGATGAGAGTGACAAAGTAGGCTTCTTTGGCAGCGTGAAGGGAGGAAGTGTATGTTAGGAAGGCAGATTTATAACAGTTGAACGCTTGGTGGGATTTGGTTTTAATCGCTCCAGCGCGCGACTGTGTCATTTGAGATTCCGGGTGTGGTCAGTCTGCCAAGGTTGTAGAGGTCGGGGCCTGATGCTTCGTGTTGTTAGGGGAGCAAGCGAGTCTAAAGCGGATGAAAGCGAGTTGTTGAAACAGCAGTGGCCAGGCCGGGGCAGGACAGGGGGTTGATGCTGTCATAAAGTTGGTCAATTGCAGAGTGGAAGGGACCCGGGTTTAGGTTTCAGAGATTTCTTCTGGTAATTGTTTGCTGTTTGGTGGGAAAGGTGTTAGAGGACGAGGAGACTGTCAAGGTGATGAGATTGTAATCAGAGAGAGGAAAGGGGGTGTTTGTGAGGTTATAATGAGTACAGTGGTAAGAGAAGACAAGGTCTAAGGTATTCCCGTCGGAGTGAGTGGAGTATTGTATACACTGTGCTAGTTCAAAAGAAGAGGTTATGTGGAGGAGTTGGGATGTAGCTGGGTTATTGACATTAATAGGGATGTTGAAGTCTCCAAGGATGATAGTGGGTAGGTCAGAGGAAAGAAAGTAGGGTAGGCAGGCGGCAAAGTCATCAAGAAAGCGGGACACGGGTCCAGGAGGCCGATAGATCACTGCAATCCTCAGGGAGATCGGAGAGAATAGCTGGATGCAGTGGGTCTCAAAAGAAGAGAAGGATAGAGAGGGAGGGTTAGGGAGGACTTGAAAGGTGCTCAGTGGTGACAGAAGTAGACCAAACCCGCCTCCTTTCCGACCACTGGTCCTGGGTGAGTGGGTCAAGATGAGGCCTCCATGGGAGAGTGCTGCGGGGGAGGCAGAATCTGCTGCTTGGAGCCAGGTTTCGGTGAGTGCAAAAAGGTTAAGGGAGCGGGAGATGAAGAGGTCGTGGATAGAGGTGAGTTTATTGAAGACCAAGAGGGCATTCCAGAGTGCACATGAAAACGGGAGGGTGGTTTTGGGGAACAAGGGGACAGGTAATAGATTGAGTGGATTCCTGGAAAAAAGAGGATGTCTTGTGTGTGGGCGAAATAATGGAGGACCAGGGTTCGGGGAGATATCCCCAGAGGTTAGGAGGAGAAGGAGGGTGAGGAAGGTGGCATGTGAGCGGGATGTATATGAGCGTGCATGGCTTCCAGTCCTGGTGTTAGGGTCAGCAGGAAAATGAAGTATCAGCAGGAGGTAATGAGAGCAGTAGTAGGGAGATGGGAGCAATGAGGGTGAGATGTACAAGTTTTTGGGTGGAGTACAGGGACAAAGAAGTGAGGTTTTGGGAACACAGGAAAGGAATATGAAAAGGAGTAGAAGAGGCATTTAAAGGTGCAGGGAGTTGGGATCAGATGTGGAGAGATGGTTTCCAAGGGCGTTTGATTGAAGATTGTCTAGCATGCAGTAGCATTTCTTGTTGTAGTATCTTCCTGCAGCTAGAGTTCTTCTCCTTTGGGTCAAGCTGGGTTGGGTTCAGTGTGAGTGGTGTCTGAGTGGTCAGTTCTGGAGCGCTGCATTGCTATTTCTTGAGGGAGGACGTACGTGCTTTTGTGGAGATTTGCTTGGAGTTTAGTGGCTAGCTTGGTGAAGAGTTACAAGGCAAGGTTCAAGTAGAATTTATGTCCCTTGAAGCCGATGGAGAGAAGCCGATGCGAGGGGAGCAGGGGAACCATATACTGGCCTGGCCTCTGGTATGGGGTTAGGTGAGTTGACTCAGATGAGGCCTGCATGTTGTCTTCAATGAGCAGTCTAGGGGATGTTATTTTTATATTTTTATTGTAGAACTGGGCACAGGGATGGGGTATTTAGTAAGATGATCCAGAATTAGAACTAACTACAGTTGAGGACATCTAACTGATCTCTTAGTTAAGCACAGTTGAAGTCCTGGCTAGAAGCAGATAGCAGACTTCTCTTTGGTAATAGTACCAAGTAGTTTAGGAGTGAGAAAAGTCTGTTTAGCAGTAGTAGTAGCAGGGCAGAGCTCCTAAGGTACAAGCCAGTTACAGCAGACTGTGGCAACCCAGAAGTAACAGAAACTGAGCAAAGTCCTATGCAGTAGCAACAACTGGACCAGCTCTTCAGAACACTTGCATGTGTTCACTTTTCACAGACCCACGCTGACTATCAAGCACCAGAAGGATAGCAGAGCACACAGAGTCCCCAAGAACTCTCAGTGTCTGTACTCACAATGCCCAAGGACAGAATGGTAGCCTCCTTCCAATTTTCCAAGCAACACCCTCCAGTGATACCAGACAGATCTTTAGCAGATGGCTCCCCTCAATTAGCGTAATGAAGAACCAGGGTCACTCTCTCTTACTTCAGGCCCTCAGGTCATCCACCTGAGGCCACTTGGCAGCATGTGCCAGTCGAGGCAAACCTGCCTCCAGCCTGGCTTGCTGCAATCCTCTCCAGGAAAGACCCTGAGCCCATGTGCTCACAGAACATAAATACCACTCCCTTCATGCAATGGGGCCACCATCACCTGTAATTGGCCAGGACCATATCCATATTCAAGTTGTTCATTTGCCTAGCTTTTGCCTATGTCCTGAAGGCACTACTAGTTTCCAGAAGACAGGTGGAACTCAAGACAAACTCAAACAGCACCAACGCATTATGAGCAGTTCTGACTAATCAATTGCAGCACTCTGTTAAGCAGAATGTCAGACTGAATTTACCTAGCAGTCTCTCTTTTAAGTGGAGAAACACAGCTTTACTTATCTTAACTGTAAAAAATCCTAGCACCTATCTAGGGAGGGTGTGCTTCACGTAGACTTCATTAGGTCCAGAAACCACCATCATTCAAGGTGGTGATGCACAGTGTATAATAGCAAGCGGATTTACAGTTATTTGGTTCTTGTTTTGATTCCCAGTGTGTGTGGGGTTCTTTTTTCTTCAGTCTGCAAGCCATGTTGTCATGTTAAAGATACTCTGTTGCCAGAACATTAATTTCAACAAAAAAGGTCATATAAAAGTATATGTGCATTTGAAGAAGGACTAAAGGCAAAACATTTTTTTTTCAATTTGGATAGTGTACGGGAGGGTTATAACCCCTATCAGGATTTTTTGTCATTAGTGTTCAAATGGGGAGATCTCCCTTCACTTCCTGTCCATAGCCACAACAGGAAGTGAAAGGAAACCCCTCCAAAGTGGAGAAATCCATGTTTGTCACGAGTCAGCAGAAGAAGTGTCCCCATTGGAAGATTTCCCCTCTATTACTATTCTGGGGAAAACCAAGAATATTGGATTTTCTTTCACTTTTAGTTTTGGTCTTAAATGTAAACAGGACAAATGGGAAGGGTGAATCTCCCTAATAGAGACACAGAAAGCAATAAAATGCTGACAGATGTTCTAATTCGTCTCTACTCTATCCAAAGTTTTAGAAAACGTTTTGCCTTTAGTCATAATTTAATTTCTTTTATCCATGCTATTTACCTGTAAAAGCCACCTTCGCATATACATCCAAAAGGCCTGCGACTGCAGCCGCAGCTGATTCAGGGCTATCACTCAAATAACCCTCTCTAGTATTCCCCTTCATTCTATCCCTGGCAGCTGTATAAAGATTTTTTAGGGAGGAGAAGGAGGAGTTGGGTCTGCACAGAGAGTTTTTTGACACTCCTAGAAGATAAAAGGGCTATAATGTACAGGTAAGAAGAGGGAAATGACTGGAGTAGCTAACATTTTTAGCACGTTCAAAGGCACATTGCAAATAAACAAAAAAAATCATTAAAGTGTAGGCAGGTGCAGCCTGTACTCCCTGTAGCAAACTAGCTCATAAGAGTTGGACGCGGAGTTCCCCTTTTTCTTTTATTTTAGTGGAAGTATTCCTTATTCCTCGATCATTTACTCCCTACCCCCTCCCTTCCTGAGTGACAGATGGTGGGGGGTCAACCACAGGCTAGGCATTCCTAGTTTGGTGCCAGCCGTCTGTGAAAATGTAACCTTTCTCATCTACGTTCTGATAAGGCCAGCATTTCTCAGAGAATTGGGAAGCACTGACCCAAAACTGTGTAGGCCCACACATCATAAAACTGACCAGCACTAATTGAACATTCCTCAGGTCAACTGTATGTTTCATATCATGGAGTATGAAGCTGTTAGCTTAATTCAGAATTCCCCTGACCCCTCCCAACACAGCGTAGTTAGAGCAACCCCCTTTTCAGAGGGATTTTTAAAAAGGACAGGCTGCAAGCCTGAAAGTTGAGTTTTTAACACATCTCCTCAGCTGAACATTGTAACAAAAGGAGATCAAAGAATCATCCTGCTCTGCAACTTGGATCTGCAAACCAAGGCATATGGGCAAGTAACTTAACCCTGTAACTTTCTTCCTATTATCTCTTTGCTGTATCTTTATATACATATATATATATTTTCGTGACATCTCTTTGTAAATATTGTATTGCACCTGTTTGACTCTTTTAGTAATAAATCTTTCTTTTTTAAAGTGTTAAACTGTTTTTAAATGCTTACTTGCAATTCACGAATTCCTGCCTTTTAAAGAGACGCTACTGTGTTTGTTTACTTTCTGCCCAATTGGCCTGTAGTTGACTATATTGGACAGGTGACTTTTCAATCATTATAGTGTATTTCTGACAGAGTTTCCGTCTTCTCTGTACCAAAGACAGTGGTGGCAGTTTGAAAGGGTCAGTTGCGTAATTAACCCGACCCAGTAACAAGCGCATTCAGGCTGCAGGCACCGATTGTAACCCATTAGCTGGACAATCGCTGTGCAGGGTGCAGCTGGGTGGGGCCTTGTTACGTACGTCACACCGCGGTTTTAGATAGGCCGGTCCTTCGGTCATGAGTTGGTGAGAAGGTCTGGGGTCTGACGCCGTGGGCGGAACGTATTACTGTTAGTCGCGGTCATACAATTGTTGCATGTTGGTGGCGGCGACCGTACGATCGTGAGACTCCCCACTGCAGGTGGCGCTCAATTGAAGCAGCAATGAAGAAGGGGGTGGAAGTAGTGAGGCACTTGGCTCCTCTATGACTTCATCTGATCCGAGTGGACACTGGCGCCCCGTGTGAACCCAGCAGCCATCTTGGGTCAGGCAGAGTATTTTTAAGAGTTTGGCTCACAGGATTGGTGTGCGTTATGCAAGTGGCTACGGTAGGGACAGTATCCCTGTCTGAAAAGGTCAGTGCATAGTGATAGGGAAAGGATCCAGAGCAGTTGGGACAGTGCAGAGACTATGTCTACCCCCCTTCAGGATCCTCCCTTGGTGTGTGGACTAGCCAGGCCATTTCCTGCTACTTGTTGCAGATGCTGTTGGCATCTTCAAGTCTTCTGACTCCTGTCTCTCTTTGTTAGTGTCAGATATGTGTGCCTACCCGCCGAGCTTGAATAATTTGTGTTTGAACCTTTTCCTTCTTTTCCTTACTTTGTTACGCAGGTCTTTTTACAGTTCTTTTCTGCTCCCCATGGCTCAGTATCTAGACTGCTCAGTGCATCCACGTGAGAGCTAACAAACTTACTAACAATTTATACACAGACACTAATTGCAATTTAAAAAGCTACAGATGTGGTAAATTAACCTTTAGTTGCCTTGTCAACCCGGGTGTGTCACAAGGTGCTTCTGCACAAAGGCCAAACATTCCAGGGTGTAAACTTTTGATCAGGGTCATTTTGATGATTTCTGTTAACATTATGATTTACTATGCGATAACAAATGGCTCAAATTTATCCTTAAATAAAAGACAGTTTTGTCGGCATGATCAGTCATGTTTTCAATATAAATGCCAAAATGTCACTATTTCTGCCAGGGTATGTAAACTCTTAAGCACAACCAGGGGCGGACTGACCATTTGGAAACTCGGGTACTGCCCGAGGGCCCGGGGTCAGTAGGGGGCCCCATGAGATGCCCCTGGTACCTTTTTCATAGGCTTTTTTGAGTGTGGGCAAGGACACAGGGGCCCCATGATCCCCTATTTCCCGGGGGGCCCCATGAGTTGTCAGTCCTCCCCTGAGCACAACTGTCTCTTTATTACCTGAATTGGACTGTGTGTTTTACTATTCTCCAAATCACACTGCAACTTGCTCACAACTGGAAAGGGAAGACACTTTCAATAAGCATTACAAAATTGATTTTATGTGCTTTTACCTACAATTTTTTAAAGCTGGTAACGGTATCTCTTTAATTGACATCTTTCAAAATAGGCCATAGATTGTGGGTGGTAAGAAGTCCCTATAGGGCTAGGGACTGCTGCAAATATTTACATTATATAGAATATGTAAAGACTACAATGAATCACTCATTCTTACCTTAAAGGATAAGTTCACTTTTAAAAGAAAAAAAAAGCATATGTGTTTGCAAGTAAAAATGAGCATTTATTATTTTACTCTCAGTAACCTGCAGAGCATTGCACCCATGATCTATGGATCTCTGGTGCAATATCAGGCTCCTGCAGCCACTTCATACAGCTATCTATCCATACCTCTGTGCAGGCAGAGTCCCACACAGACACAACAAATTTAAATGTGACAGTGGCTATGCAGGAGAGGAACCCCCTTATATTGTCACAAGGGGGACACAAGGGGGTGAGGGGGACTGATGATTACCAACACGTTACATGTTGTACCCTAAATACAGGTGTAACATGTAACATGTTTCTAAAGGTGAACTTAGCCTTTAAAAAATAACTAACACTGCCACCCCTTTTAAAAAGAGCCTGATATGAGGTTAATGCTTGCACTGAATTTTCTTTTAGGCCCCTTTCACACGGGCGTTCTGTTTTTTTCATCAGTTCAGAAAAAAAACGGATCATCAGTTCACATCAGTTTTGCATCAGTTTTTCATCCGTTTACATCCATTTTTCATCCGTTTACATCCTTTTTTTGATCCGTTTACATCTGTTTTTGTTCGTTTACACCCGTTATCTGTTTTATGTCTGTTTACATCTGTTTTTGTCCGTTTACATCCATTTTTAATCCGTTTACATCAGTTTTTGTCCGTTTACATCTGTTTTTCATCCGCTTCATTTTTTTAATGGAAGAAAATAGGGTTTTCCTCCATACAAAAAAAGGATGTTAACGGATGCGGACAGATGATCATCTCTTTATATCCGTCATAAAAATACATGCGTGTTAATTTTTCAACCGTATATGAACAGATGAAAAACGGACATATGGAACACGTGTGAAAGTGTCCTTGGAATTTGCTAGCTCCCTATCTCCCATACTTACCATCTGGTTTCATTACACTGTAACCATTATTTACTAAAACTGCATGGTGCAAGATCTGGTGCAGCTTTGCATAGAAACAACCAGCTTCCAGGTTTTATTGCCAAAGCTTAATTGAACAACTTAAAGTGAGAAGCTGATTGGCTCCAGTTTTAGAGAATCTTCCCCTGTGTGTCACTGACATACAGTCATGGCTAAAAATATTGGCACTTTGCCCCAAAAATTGTTGCAATTACAAATGTTTAGGCATTCTCAAGACATCCAGTGCCTGAAGCAGCAAAGCAACCCCAAAACATCAGTGAGCCTCCACCATGTTTGACAGTAGAGACTGTTTTCTTCTCTTTAACCTCTAGCCTACAGGGCACTTCTACCCCCTTCCTGCCCAGGCCAATTTCCAGCTCTCAGCGCTGTCACACTTTGAATGACAATTGCGCGGTCATGCAACACTGTACCCATATGAAATTTTTATAATTTTTTTGTGACAGATAGAGCTTTATTTTGGTGGTATTTCATTACCTCTGGGTTTTTTATTTTTTCTTAAACAAACCAAAAACCACAGAAAATTTTGAAAAAAAAAATTGTTTTTCTTAGTTCTTGTTATAAAATTTTGTAAATAAGTGATTTTTCTCCTTCACTGATGTGCGCTAATGAGGCTGCAGTGATGGGCACTGATAAGATGCACTGATGGACACTGATAGGTGGCACTGATGGGCACTGATGAGGAGGCACTGGTAGGTGGCACTGATGGGAATTGACAGGCATCACTGATGGGCACTGAAAGGCAGCACTGATATATGGCACTGATAGGCGGCACTGATAGGCGGCACTGACTGGCACTGTTAGGTGGCACTGATTGGCACTGATAGGTGGCACTGACTGGCACTGATAGGTGACACTGATAGGCGGCACTGACTGGCACTGATTGGCAGCACTGATAGGTGGCACTGATTGGCATTGATAGGTGGCACTGACTGGCACTAATGGGTGACACTGAAAGGCAGATCAGATGGACACTGATGTGCACTGGTAGGCACTGATATGTGGCATTGATGTGGCACTGATGGGCACTGGCAGGTAGCACTGTTCAGCACTGACAGCTGGCACTGATGGACACTGACAGGTGGCACTTCTGGGGCCACACTGATCTTCAGGGCACACTGATCATCAACAGAATGCCGATTACCGGCTCTCCTCTCCTCTCGAGCTGTCAGCGTGACAGCTCCAGAGGAGAGAAATGCTGAAAACCGGCATTTCCCTGTTTACATATGATCAGCTGTGATTGGACACAGCTGATCACATGATCGAGCCGACATCTTAGGCTCTTTCCATGGATCGGTGATCCACTGTATCCGAGGGACACAGCGCACCGCCGATCGCCGCGCTGTGCGCTCCCTCAGCCGCGCATGTGCGGTGAGAATGGAAGGATGTCATATGACGTCCTATCAGAACGAGAGAACCACCTTGCGCCCATCATTGGACTATATGGGGGCGGTAGGTGGTTAAAGACCTCATTGTTTTTTCTGAAAACAGTAGAATAATGAGCTTTACCAAAAAGCTGTCATTTTGTTTCATCTGTCCACAGCACATTCTCCCAAAAGGATTTTGGCTTCCTCAGGTAAGTTTTGGCAAACTCCAATCTGGCTTTTTTCTGTTTCTGTGTCAGCAGTGGGGTCCTCCTGGGTCTCCTACCATAGTGTCTCTTTTCATTCAGATTGCTACGTACAGTGCAAGCTGACACAGTTGTACCCTGTGCCTGAAGGTCAGCTTGAATCTGTCTGGAGGTTGACTGAGGTTCTTTATCCACCATTCTAACAATCCTTTGTTGAAATCAATGATCAATATTTCTCTTTTGCCCACGTCCAAGGACATTAGCTACAGTGCCATGGGCTGTAAACTTCTTGACAATGTTGCACACAATGGACACAGGAACATTAAGATCTCTGGAGATGGACTTGTAACCTTGAGATTGCTATTCCACAATTTTTGTTCTCATATTCTCAGACAATTCTTTTTCATTATAACTGGTTGCCAGTGTGCTTTCCATATTGTTAGCACCTGGTAATTGATACAGGTGAGTTTAATGACAAATTACAGGAGCATCACATACTTGGAATGCAATTATTGCTTACAATTTTGAACAGGTGCCAATAATTCTGTACAATCCAAGTTTGGAGTTTTGCATGAAATGTGTCAGATTTTGCTTTTTTGTGTCATACCAATACAAACAAAAGAAATACACATGAGAATGCCAAAACATTTGTAATTGCAACAATTTTCTGGACAAAGTGGTGCATTATCTGACAGAAATGCAGGGGTGCTAATATTTTTGGCCATGACTGTAGATCAAGCAGACTGTAAGAGTTAAAGTGTTACCAAACCCACAACAGTAAAATCAGTCTGTATATGCAATAAAGCATGCTTGTTATACTCACTGTGGAACCTAAGGGGTTATTCCTCTGCATTGTGTAAAAAGGCTGTTTGATCCTGACTAATCTGATCCTCCCCTTCTTCCAGTGTCTCCTTCTTATCTCCTGATAAGACATATTGTGTGGAGTCACTCTGCACATGCTCAGTTTGATGTGTATTGCTACAGAGGTTTTTTTTTTTTCTTGGGAGAGTGCATGTGATCAGGGCTAATCAGCACTGTTCAGACAGGGGTTCTGTATCCTTCTACAGCAGAATGAAAACTCCTCCTTCAAGCTTTAACATGTGCTCGGCTGGACACTGATAGAAGTCACAAGACTGCTCTAACTGCTGATGATAAAAGGTATTTAGTAGCTTAAATTTACTAAAATAATTGTACTTCCATGTTCTGTGGGAGACCACATAATGTGAATGCAGGGTCCTGGGTTTGGTAACACTTTAAACCTGTATACTTGTGGATCACTGTCTCTCTAAATGGTAGATTCATATTATATAATATATATATTATATAAACTCGATGTAATAATAATAGCCAAAGAACCAGCAATATCTGACGGGAGTTGTCAATGGCAGTAGATATATAACACTCAAGACTGGTGTGCATTAGTATGTTGCTCCAACCACGTGGACCTGAACTCTATCATATAGGAAACGTAAATGTGTCTAACCAGTACCATGGACAATCTACCTTAAATTTTGCATTTGTCCTGAAATAACAATGCACTGTCAGTGGATTAATCTCATAGCTGTATATCTGCTTCCTTTAACAGCTAGTCTTGTCAGATCAATCTACAGTGCTGCTCATTGTTTTCTTGGTCTAAGAAAAAGCTGGACTTGAGGTCCTGCATTGAAAGGATTTCCGTGCTTCTGCAGTCTATGGATCTGTGTCTGTGACACGAGGAAGCAAAGCCCTGCTCTTCTACCAAGATTGACATCTCCACACAGATGTACAGGATAAGACACGGTAAGTCAGTAATGTGGAAAAGATCACCGGCAGGGAGCCTAGAGACAATACTGGTGACTAGCTTGCCTTAATTAGAAACAGCTTCCACCTTAAAGGTCCTATTTAATATGATTGTAGGTTTTCCTATTAAGTGCAGCTTGCAGCCACATGACTGATGAAGAACCACAGGTCTCCTTGATGGTTGTTTGCTGACAGTAAGCCCTTTCAGCCAGACACTTTGGGGCTTATTTACTAAAGCTGGAGAGTGCAAAATCAGGCTCACTTCTGCATAGAAACAAATCAGCCCCTAACCTCAGCTTCTTCAATTAAGCTTTGGCAATAAAACCTGGAAGCTGATTGGTTTCTTTGCAGAACTGAGCCTGATTTTGCACTCTTCAGCTTTAGTAAATAAGTTAGAGTTCTAGTACACACAACTAAAATTGAACCAGTCTATGTCATTGTGTCAGCTAAAAAACAATAACATAGCCCACCAGTTTCCAGTATGAAAAAAAAAACTGAAAAAAAGAATTTGCTGTTCTGTATATCAGCTTGGGAGGCATGAAAGTGTCACAGACGTGCTGTGTTGGGATCTCCCCAGACAATGCCCAGTGATAAATCAGGTTTGAGAGCCTCAAAAGCCATTTTTACATTACCCTTCTGAGAACTCTTCTGAAAATATATGATATGTCACTTCAAAGAAAAATCAGGGAAACAAAGGGAGATGTTCACTGTGCCCTTTTATCAGCTGAAAATAACTGTGACAGAGAAGACTGCAAGGAGTAAAAAAGTAGAAAATTTGAACGAAAAAATATTAAAAAATGTTGAATCAAAAAAAAATGAAAATGATTAATGAAATGAAGTAATATAAATCCATTGAAGAATACACCACAACTGCAAAATTATATTTAATATTATCATTAGCATTTGTTAATATTATTTTAAAGCTCATAAATTATAAATAATTTGGAAAAAGAGAACACAGTCAGCAGAGCAGGATTTAGAATGAAAAAACGCATGCAAGCACATGGAACATGAGACACTCATACAAATAGTGTCTTAGTCAAAATTCGAACCAGTCACCCTGGTGATTGCTAACCACTAGAGATGAGCGAATCGAACATGGCGAAGTGGAATTCGTTTCGAATATTGGGAAATATTCGATTCGCACCGAATCCGAAAATTAGCCAACTTCGGATGCACGAATCGAATTTTCCCAAAAATGGCGGCGACATGTGTGGCGACGGAGCGGGGATCTCTGGGAAGGCGCGCAGACAAGGCGCGCTGACCCATAATGCATTCATTCATGACATGTGATCACATTAGCCAATCAGCAGCCAGCCAGCCAGCACTGTGTAATGGTGGAGCTATAAATTGCGGCCATCTTACAATTCTCCATTAGCCTGCGGTCATTCAAGAGAGACAGACCTGTCTGTATTAGGGACAGAGTTAGGGCCACAGAGACTTTAGGGCCACAGAATCGTTACTTAGAGACACAGAATCGTTACTTAGGGACACAGAATTGTTACTCAGGGACACAGAATTGTTAATCAGGGACACAGAATTGTTACTCAGGGACAGACACAGAATTGTTACTGAGGGACACAGAATTGTTACTGAGGGACACAGAATTGTTACTCAGGGACACAGAATTGTTACTGAGGGACACAGAATTGTTACTCAGGGACACAGAATTGTTACTCAGGGACACAGAATTGTTACACAGGGACAGACACAGAATTGTTACTGAGGGACACAGAATTGTTACTCAGGGACACAGAATTGTTACTGAGGGACACAGAATTGTTACTCAGGGGCACAGAATTGTTACTCAGGGACAGACACAGAATTGTTACTGAGGGACACAGAATTGTTACTGAGGGACACAGAATTGTTACTAAGGGACACAGAATTGTTACTCAGGGACACAGAATTGTTACTGAGGGACACAGAATTGTTACTCAGGGACACAGAATTGTTACTCAGGGACACAGAATTGTTACTCAGGGACAGACACAGAATTGTTACTCAGGGACACAGAATTGTTACTCAGGGACACAGAATTGTTACTCAGGGACAGACACAGAATTGTTACTGAGGGACACAGAATTGTTACTGAGGGACACAGAATTGTTACTGAGGGACACAGAATTGTTACTCAGGGACACAGAATTGTTACTCAGGGACAGACACAGAATTGTTACTCAGGGACACAGAATTGTTACTCAGGGACACAGAATTGTTACTAAGGGACACAGAATTGTTACTCAGGGACAGACACAGAATTGTTACTGAGGGACACAGAATTGTTACTCAGGGCCACAGAATTGTTACTCAGGGACAGACACAGAATTGTTACTGAGGGACACAGAATTGTTACTGAGGGACACAGAATTGTTACTCAGGGACACAGAATTGTTACTCAGGGACACAGAATTGTTACTCAGGGACAGACACAGAATTGTTACTGAGGGACACAGAATTGTTACTGAGGGACACAGAATTGTTACTGAGGGATACAGAATTGTTACTCAGGGACACAGAATTGTTACTGAGGGACACAGAATTGTTACTCAGGGACACAGAATTGTTACTCAGGGACAGACAAAGAATTGTTACTGAGGGACACAGAATTGTTACTGAGGGACACAGAATTGTTACTCAGGGGCACAGAATTGTTACTCAGGGGCACAGAATTGTCACTGAGGGACACAGAATTGTTACTCAGGGACACAGAATTGTTACTCAGGGACAGACACAGAATTGTTACTCAGGGACACAGAATTGTTACTCAGGGAAACAGAATTTTTACTGAGGGACACAGAATTGTTACTCAGGGACAGACACAGAATTGTTACTCAGGGACACAGAATTGTTACTCAGGGACACAGAATTGTTACTGAGGGACACATAATTGTTACTCAGGGACACAGAATTGTTACTCAGGGACAGACACAGAATTGTTACTCAGGGACACAGAATTGTTACTCAGGGACAGACACAGAATTGTTACTCAGGGACACAGAATTGTTACTCAGGGACACAGAATTGTTACTCAGGGACAGACACGGAATTGTTACTCAGGGACACAGAATTGTTACTCAGGGACACAGAATTGTTACTGAGGGACACAGAATTGTTACTCAGGGACAGACACAGAATTGTTACTCAGGGACTCAGAATTGTTACTCAGGGACACAGAATTGTTACTGAGGGACACAGAATTGTTACTCAGGGACACAGAATTGTTACTCAGGGACAGACACAGAATTGTTACTCAGGGACACAGAATTGTTACTTAGGGACAGACACAGAATTGTTACTCAGGGACACAGAATTGTTACTCAGGGACACAGAATTGTTACTGAGGGACACAGAATCGTTACTGAGGGACACAAAATTGTTACTCAGGGACACAGAATTGTTACTCAGGGACACAGAATTGTTACTGAGGGACACAGAATCGTTACTGAGGGACACAGAATTGTTACTCAGGGACACAGAATTGTTACTCAGGGACACAGAATCGTTGAATTAAAGAGTATGTCAGACAACACGCAGAGGAGTGGCAGAGGAGGCAATGTTTCAGGAGCGAGCAGACGTGGCAGCAGAGGAAGGGGTCGAGGCAGCACTAGTCGCAGCCAGAGGCCAGTGCTCCCGGTGTCATCCAGCGGTCGTGTCTCCACCGACAACCCTGCCGTCATCGATTGGTTGGCTCGGTCGTCTTCCTCTTCCCAGGTCACCTCTGACACCTACAGCCAACGGTTGGTGGGTACGTCAGACACAACCGTTAGTTGGCATGGCCCGGGAGCAAGCCCACTGAAATCACGTGTCCTCTACCTGCCCCTGTCCTTTGGTGTTCCCTCACCAAGCGAAGCATCGCATGCTGTGGGCTCAGCCCCACTGTACAGTGAGGAAGAGCTAACAGAGGGCGGTCAGGAACAGGGGGAGACATCCGCCTCTTCAGCAGCCAGGCGAAGAAGTAGTGGCGAGGAGAGCTGGTCTAGAGACAGGTCTGTCTCCTGACCCACACGCAGCCGAGGGGTTAGTAGTGAGGCGGAGACCCTAATTGATGATGATGAGGCTGATCGCACTTGGCAGCCTCGTTGTCATCTGCCAGGCCCGTAATCTGCCATGGGCCCCGTACAGACTCCTCATGCTGCTGCCAGGCCCGTAATCTGTCATGGGCCCCTGTACCGCCTCCTCATGCTGTTGCCAGGTCCAGAGTGTGTCATGGGTCCCTGTACGACCTCCCATTGCTGCTGTCTCCATCGCCACGCTCTGCCATGTGCCTCTTTCAGGTCTCCTCACACTGCTGGTGGGTTCCATTTTGTCATAGGGTGCTGGCAGATTACGGGCCTCCCACTGCTGCTGCCAGGCCCGTAATCTGCCATGGGCCCCCGTACCGTCTCCTCATGCTGCTGCCAGGTCCAGAGTGTCTCATGGGTCCCTGTACGGCCTCCCATTGCTGCTGTCTCCATCGCCACACTCTGCCATGTGCCACTTTCAGGTCCCCTCACACTGCTGGTGGGTTCCATTTTGTCATAGGGTGCTGGCAGATTACGGGCCTCCCATTGTTGCTGCCAGGCCCGTAATCTGCCATGGGCCCCCGTACCGACTCCTCATGCTGCTGCCAGGCCCGTAATCTGTCATGGGCCCCTGTACCGCCTCCTCATGCTGCTGCCAGGCCCGTAATCTGTCATGGGTCCCTGTACGGCCTCCCATTGCTGCTGTCTTCATCGCCACACTCTGCCATGTGCCACTTTCAGGTCTCCTCACACTGCTGGTGGGTTCCATTTTGTCATAGGGTGCTGGCAGATTACGGGACTCCCATTGCTGCTGCCAGGCCCGTAATCTGTCATGGGTCCCTGTACCGCCTCCTCATGCTGCTGCCAGGCCCGTAATCTGTCATGGGTCCCTGTACGGCCTCCCATTGCTGCTGTCTCCATCGCCACACTCTGCCATGTGCCACTTTCAGGTCTCCTCACACTGCTGGTGGGTTCCATTTTGTCATAGGGTGCTGGCAGATTACGGGCCTCCCATTGCTGCTGCCAGGCCCGTAATCTGCCATGGGCCCCTGTACCGCCTTCTCATGCTGCTGCCAGGCCCGTAATCTGTCATGGGTCCCTGTACGGCCTCCCATTGCTGCTGTCTCCATCGCCACACTCTGCCATGTGCCACTTTCAGGTCTCCTCACACTGCTGGTGGGTTCCATTTTGTCATAGGGTGCTGGCAGATTACAGGCCTCCCATTGCTGCTGCCAGGCCCGTAATCTGTCATGGGCCCCTGTACTGCCTCCTCATGCTGCTGCCAGGCCCAGAGTGTGTCATGGGTCCCTGTACGGCCTCCCATTGCTGCTGTCTCCATCGCCACACTCTGCCATGTGCCACTTTCAGGTCTCCTCACACTGCAGGTGGGTTCCATTTTGTCATAGGGTGCTGGCAGATTACGGGACTCCCATTGCTGCTGCCAGGCCCGTAATCTGCTATGGGCCCCTGTACCGCCTCCTCATGCTGCTGCCAGGCCCGTAATCTGTCATGGGTCCCTGTACGGCCTCCCATTGCTGCTGTCTCCATCGCCACACTCTGCCATGTGCCACTTTCAGGTCTCCTCACACTGCTGGTGGGTTCAATTTTGTCATAGGGTGCTGGCAGATTACGGGCCTCCCATTGCTGCTGCCAGGCCCGTAATCTGCCATGGGCCCCTGTACCGCCTCCTCATGCTGCTGCCAGGCCCGTAATCTTTCATGGGTCCCTGTACGGCCTCCCATTGCTGCTGTCTCCATCGCCACACTCTTCCATGTGCCACTTTCAGGTCTCCTCACACTGCTGGTGGGTTCCATTTTGTCATAGGGTGCTGGCAGATTACGGGCCTCCCATTGCTGCTGCCAGGCCCGTAATCTGTCATGGGCCCCTGTACCGCCTCCTCATGCTGCTGCCAGGCCCAGAGTGTGTCATGGGTCCCTGTACGGCCTCCCATTGCTGCTGTCTCCATCGCCACACTCTGCCATGTGCCACTTTCAGGTCTCCTCACACAGCTGGTGGGTTCCTTTTTGTCATAGGGTGCTGGCAGATTACGGGCCTCCCATTGCTGCTGCCAGGCCCGTAATCTGTCATGGGCCCCTGTACCGCCTCCTCATGCTGCTGCCAGGCCCAGAGTGTGTCATGGGTCCCTGTACGGCCTCCCATTGCTGCTGTCTCCATCGCCACACTCTGCCATGTGCCACTTTCAGGTCTCCTCACACAGCTGGTGGGTTCCTTTTTGTCATAGGGTGCTGGCAGATTACGGGCCTCCCATTGCTGCTGCCAGGCCCGTAATCTGCCATGGGCCCCTGTACCGCCTCCTCATGCTGCTGCCAGGCCCGTAATCTGTCATGGGTCCCTGTACGGCCTCCCATTGCTGCTGTCTCCATCGCCACACTCTGCCATGTGCCACTTTCAGGTCTCCTCACACTGCTGGTGGGTTCCATTTTGTCATAGGGTGCTGGCAGATTACGGGCCTCCCATTGCTGCTGCCAGGCCCGTAATCTGTCATGGACCCCTGTACCGCCTCCTCATGCTGCTGCCAGGCCCGTAATCTGTCATGGGTCCCTGTACGGCCTCCCATTGCTGCTGTCTCCATCGCCACACTCTGCCATGTGCCACTTTCAGGTCTCCTCACACTGCTGGTGGGTTCCATTTTGTCATAGGGTGCTGGCAGATTACGGGCCTCCCATTGCTGCTGCCAGGCCCGTAATCTGCCATGGGCCCCCGTACCGACTCCTCATGCTGCTGCCAGGCCCGTAATCTGTCATGGGCCCCTGTACCGCCTCCTCATGCTGCTGCCAGGTCCAGAGTGTCTCATGGGTCGCTGTACGGCCTCCCATTGCTGCTGTCTCCATCGCCACACTCTGCCAT
This sequence comes from Staurois parvus, assembly GCF_062004578.1. Lineage (NCBI taxonomy): Eukaryota > Metazoa > Chordata > Amphibia > Anura > Ranidae > Staurois > Staurois parvus. Next base: position 1,543,883 of record NW_028318026.1, on the reverse strand, counting down.
GTGCCACTTTCAGGTCTCCTCACACTGCTGGTGGGTTCCATTTTGTCATAGGGTGCTGGCAGATTACGGGCCTCCCATTGCTGCTGCCAGGCCTGTAATCTGCCATGGTCCCCCGTACCGCCTCCTCATGCTGCTGCCAGGTCCAGAGTGTGTGATGGGTCCCTGTACGGCCTCCCATTGCTGCTGTCTCCATCGCCACACTCTGCCATGTGTCACTTTCAGGTCTCTTCACACTGCTGGTGGGTTCCATTTTGTCATAGGGTGCTGGCAGATTACGGGCCTCCCATTGCTGCTGCCAGGCCCGTAATCTGCCATGGTCCCCCGTACCGCCTCCTCATGCTGCTGCCAGGTCCAGAGTGTGTGATGGGTCCCTGTACGGCCTCCCATTGCTGCTGTCTCCATCGCCACACTCTGCCATGTGCCACTTTCAGGTCTCCTCACACTGCAGGTGGGTTCCATTTTGTCATAGGGTGCTGGCAGATTACGGGACTCCCATTGCTGCTGCCAGGCCCGTAATCTGCTATGGGCCCCTGTACCGCCTCCTCATGCTGCTGCCAGGCCCGTAATCTGTCATGGGTCCCTGTACGGCCTCCCATTGCTGCTGTCTCCATCGCCACACTCTGCCATGTGCCACTTTCAGGTCTCCTCACACTGCTGGTGGGTTCAATTTTGTCATAGGGTGCTGGCAGATTACGGGCCTCCCATTGCTGCTGCCAGGCCCGTAATCTGCCATGGGCCCCTGTACCGCCTCCTCATGCTGCTGCCAGGCCCGTAATCTTTCATGGGTCCCTGTACGGCCTCCCATTGCTGCTGTCTCCATCGCCACGCTCTTCCATGTGCCACTTTCAGGTCTCCTCACACTGCTGGTGGGTTCCATTTTGTCATAGGGTGCTGGCAGATTACGGGCCTCCCATTGCTGCTGCCAGGCCCGTAATCTGTCATGGGCCCCTGTACCGCCTCCTCATGCTGCTGCCAGGCCCAGAGTGTGTCATGGGTCCCTGTACGGCCTCCCATTGCTGCTGTCTCCATCGCCACACTCTGCCATGTGCCACTTTCAGGTCTCCTCACACAGCTGGTGGGTTCCTTTTTGTCATAGGGTGCTGGCAGATTACGGGCCTCCCATTGCTGCTGCCAGGCCCGTAATCTGCCATGGGCCCCTGTACCGCCTCCTCATGCTGCTGCCAGGCCCGTAATCTGTCATGGGTCCCTGTACGGCCTCCCATTGCTGCTGTCTCCATCGCCACACTCTGCCATGTGCCACTTTCAGGTCTCCTCACACTGCTGGTGGGTTCCATTTTGTCATAGGGTGCTGGCAGATTACGGGCCTCCCATTGCTGCTGCCAGGCCCGTAATCTGTCATGGACCCCTGTACCGCCTCCTCATGCTGCTGCCAGGCCCGTAATCTGTCATGGGTCCCTGTACGGCCTCCCATTGCTGCTGTCTCCATCGCCACACTCTGCCATGTGCCACTTTCAGGTCTCCTCACACTGCTGGTGGGTTCCATTTTGTCATAGGGTGCTGGCAGATTACGGGCCTCCCATTGCTGCTGCCAGGCCCGTAATCTGCCATGGGCCCCCGTACCGACTCCTCATGCTGCTGCCAGGCCCGTAATCTGTCATGGGCCCCTGTACCGCCTCCTCATGCTGCTGCCAGGTCCAGAGTGTCTCATGGGTCGCTGTACGGCCTCCCATTGCTGCTGTCTCCATCGCCACACTCTGCCATGTGCCACTTTCAGGTCTCCTCACACTGCTGGTGGGTTCCATTTTGTCATAGGGTGCTGGCAGATTACGGGCCTCCCATTGCTGCTGCCAGGCCTGTAATCTGCCATGGTCCCCCGTACCGCCTCCTCATGCTGCTGCCAGGTCCAGAGTGTGTGATGGGTCCCTGTACGGCCTCCCATTGCTGCTGTCTCCATCGCCACACTCTGCCATGTGTCACTTTCAGGTCTCTTCACACTGCTGGTGGGTTCCATTTTGTCATAGGGTGCTGGCAGATTACGGGCCTCCCATTGCTGCTGCCAGGCCCGTAATCTGCCATGGGCCCCCGTACCGACTCCTCATGCTGCTGCCAGGCCCGTAATCTGTCATGGGCCCCTGTACCGCCTCCTCATGCTGCTGCCAGGTCCAGAGTGTGTCATGGGTCCCTGTACGGCCTCCCATTGCTGCTGTCTCCATCGCCACACTCTGCCATGTGCCACTTTCAGGTCTCCTCACACTGCTGGTGGGTTCCATTTTGTCATAGGGTGCTGGCAGATTACGGGCCTCCCATTGCTGCTGCCAGGCCCGTAATCTGCCATGGGCCCCCGTACAGACTCCTCATGCTGTGACGTTGCAACAAGGTGGAATTCAACCCTACATATGTTAGACCGCCTTTACGAACAGCGAAAGGCCATCACCGATTTCCTGATGTTACAAGCGGATAAAGGTACTCCCCTGTGTAACTTAGATGTCAGCCATTGGCAGCTCATGCGTGACACCTGCCACTTGCTCAGGCCCTTTGAGGAGGCCACGCTATTCGTGAGTCGGCAGGACTATGGGATGAACGACGTCATTCCTCTGTTGCACGTCCTGGAACAAATGCTGTTAACAATGGCTGGTCAGGGTGCGGTAGACGTGGCGCACAGATCTCAACGCCACATGACCCCTGTGGGGGCAGGACAGGAAGAAGAGGAGGAGGTAGAGGAGGACATTGGTGCTCAGGAATTATTGAGTGAAATGGGTGGTTTTTCCACTCAGTTGACAGGAGTGGAGGAGCAGGAGCATCTGGTAGAGGAGGAGGAGGAGACAGAGGACCCAGACGCACCGTGGCAGTATGCTGTGGAGATGGAGGCAGGGAGTCCCTCGCATTCCTTGGCACAAATGGCCCATAGCATGCTCGGTTGCTTGCGTAGCGACAGCCGAATAATAACCATCAGACAGAGGGATGACTTTTGGCTGTCCACCTTGTTGGACCCTCGCTACCGTTCAAAAATGGTGGCCTTTTTCACACCTGCTGAGAGGGAGGCCAAAATAACGTACTATAAAAACCACCTATGTAGTCAGTTGGTCTCTGCCTTTCTGCGCCAACGTCCATCCTCAGACACTGTGGGCCCTGTGCGCTCGCGTTCCGCTGCCATGGCAGCAGGGGAGGGGTGGGGTGGTAGGAGCAGTGGCAGCTCCACCAGCAGCGGCTGCCTCAGTCTGCAGTCGATGATGAGTAGCTTTCTTCACCAGCGCAGTGAGGAAACTACTAACCAGCCGCAGCAGCATCAGGTGGACCTGGAGCAGGACCTCAAACAACAGGCTTGGGCCTACTTGGACAGCACCCTGCCAACCGAGGTAGACAATCCCCTTGACTACTGGGCAACGAAACTTGACCTTTGGCCCCAACTAGCTGAATTTGCCCTTGAAAGGCTGTCATGCCCGGCCAGTAGCGTGGCATCGGAGCGCATGTTTAGTGCGGCAGGAGGTATTGTAACTCCGCGGAGGACACGACTGTCCACCCAAAGTGTGGAGAGACTCACGTTTGTGAAAATGAATCAGGCGTGGATTAGTCTGGATTTCAAACCACCAGTTCCTGACACAACTGACTAAATCCGCCATGAATCATGCCCCAAACATGTTATTATTTTTAACATAGGCCTCTGTATGGCCTTCAATTTAAGCTGCTTACGCTTCGCCACTCTGCCATGGGCCCCTGTACCGCCTCCTCTTGCTGCTGCCAGGTCCAGAGTGTCTCATGGGTCCCTGTACGGCCTCCCATTGCTGCTGTCTCCATCGCCACACTCTGCCATGTGCCACTTTCAGGTCTCCTCACACTGCTGGTGGGTTCCATTTTGTCATAGGGTGCTGGCAGATTACGGGCCTCCCATTGCTGCTGCCAGGCCCGTAATCTGCCATGGGCCCCCGTACCGCCTCCTCATGCTGCTGCCAGGTCCAGAGTGTCTCATGGGTCCCTGTACGGCCTCCCATTGCTGCTGTCTCCATCGCCACACTCTGCCATGTGCCACTTTCAGGTCTCCTCACACTGCTGGTGGGTTCCATTTTGTCATAGGGTGCTGGCAGATTACGGGCCTCCCATTGCTGCTGCCAGGCCCGTAATCTGCCATGGGCCCCCGTACCGACTCCTCATGCTGCTGCCAGGCCCATAATCTGTCATGGGCACCTGTACCGCCTCCTCATGCTGCTGCCAGGTCCAGAGTGTCTCATGGATCCCTGTACGGCCTCCCATTGCTGCTGTCTCCATCGCCACACTCTGCCATGTGCCACTTTCAGGTCTCCTCACACTGCTGGTGGGTTCCATTTTGTCATAGGGTGCTGGCAGATTACGGGCCTCCCATTGCTGCTGCCAGGCCCGTAATCTGCCATGGGCCCCCGTACCGACTCCTCAGGCTGTGACGTTGCAACAAGGTGGAATACAACCCTACATATGTTAGACTGCCTTTACGAACAGCGAAAGGCCATCACCGATTTCCTGATGTTTCAAGCGGATAAAGGTACTCCCCTGTGTAACTTAGATGTCAGTCATTGGCAGCTTATGCGTGACACCTGCCGCTTGCTCAGGCCCTTTGAGGAGGCCACGCTATTCTTGAGTCGGCAGGACTATGGGATGAACGACGTCATTCCTCTGTTGCACATCCTGGAACAAATGCTGTTAACAATGGCTGGTCAGGGTGCGGTAGACGTGGCGCACAGAACTCAACGCCACATGACCCCTGTGGGGGCAGGACAGGAAGAAGAGGAGGAGGTAGAGGAGGACATTGGTGCTCAGGAATTATTGAGTGAAATGGGTGGTTTTTCCACTCAGTTGACAGGGGTGGAGGAGCAGGAGCATCTGGTAGAGGAGGAGGAGGAGACAGAGGACCCAGACGCACCGTGGCAGTATGCTGTGGAGATGGAGGCAGGGAGTCCCTCGCATTCCTTGGCACAAATGGCCCATAGCATGCTCGGTTGCTTGCGTAGCGACAGCCGAATAATAACCATCAGACAGAGGGATGACTTTTGGCTGTCCACCTTGTTGGACCCTCGCTACCGTTCAAAAATGGTGGCCTTTTTCACACCTGCTGAGAGGGAGGCCAAAATAACGTACTATAAAAACCACCTATGTAGTCAGTTGGTCTCTGCCTTTCTGCGCCAACGTCCATCCTCAGACACTGTGGGCCCTGTGCGCTCGCGTTCCGCTGCCATGGCAGCAGGGGAGGGGTGGGGTGGTAGGAGCAGTGGCAGCTCCACCAGCAGCGGCTGCCTCAGTCTGCAGTCGATGATGAGTAGCTTTCTTCACCAGCGCAGTGAGGAAACTACTAACCAGCCGCAGCAGCATCAGGTGGACCTGGAGCAGGACCTCAAACAACAGGCTTGGGCCTACTTGGACAGCACCCTGCCAACCGAGGTAGACAATCCCCTTGACTACTGGGCAACGAAACTTGACCTTTGGCCCCAACTAGCTGAATTTGCCCTTGAAAGGCTGTCATGCCCGGCCAGTAGCGTGGCATCGGAGCGCATGTTTAGTGCGGCAGGAGGTATTGTAACTCCGCGGAGGACACGACTGTCCACCCAAAGTGTGGAGAGACTC